>NC_072409.2:69625576-69929230 GCF_028858775.2 Pan troglodytes | reverse complement strand
GTTTGTCCATTCTATTTCCCACATCTCAGTCTCGTCTTTATCACTTGGTATGGGGTTAGTAGCCTCATGTTTCCCAGTTGCCATCTGGAATAGAGAAGATTATCTGCTCTAGTCCAAAATCATGCTGCAAGCACTGTGCTATGTATTATTTGGGGGGGCTATTATCCATATTGAAAGATAAAGATTTCATGATATAGAGTACAGGAAGCTTAGGCTATAGAGTAGCTATAATCTAAGGCCACTGCACAGCATTGTCAGAGCTATAATTTATTTTTGAAATTTGTAATTTGCATGGTGTCTACTTTCAGTAAGAATCAAATTGATACATACACATTTTTGGTGGTAACTAATCCCTTAAGTATAAAAATAAATTCAGAGAATGAGAAAGAGGAAGAAAAAAGGAACTAATAACTATTAGGGACCCACTAGGCATTGGGCAGATAATACTAATATAACAAAAAGATTGACATAGTTACTGTAATTGTTCTACCTCCTTTGCACCTGACTTTGATGCTGGTAATTTGACTTTTTTGCTGGTAATTTGCCCTTAATTTGCCCCTTCAGTTGCCTGCACAATCAAATTTCTCTTGACCGTGGACCTTAGCTACTTCTTGCTTATATTTTTCACATCTTCTCTTGGGTTTCCTGATTAAACAATGATTAAATAGAGTGCAATAAGGAAGAAAAAGATTGCTGGTAGAAATGCAAAATAAATATTAAAGCTCATTAATTCTCAAATATTCTTATCATACTCTTGCACATGATCTATCTGATTTGGGATTACCACTTCCTGTCACTCAAGTGACAGTGGTTCCTCCTTCTTCACCTGCAGTTACTATGTTCTGCCACTATTTGGATCTGGATGGGAGTTTATGGTTTCAACAGCCAGATTTTAGGCACAGGTAATACAGATAAATGAGTAATTTTGTGCATCTGATGATTGTTAATTCAAAAAAAAATTATCATAAAAGGTATAATAAAATTGTTAATATCAGAAAGCAAATTACTGAAAGAAATATAAATACCCAGATCTAGTCTAAGTACTGGGAATTCTAACCCTAGTTTATCCTTGAGCTTGACCTAACTATTTTTTTCAACTTGATTTTGTACAGTTGGATTCAAAGTCTTCTTAGTGTATGCACATGGCAAGAATTTTGGGCTTTGGTGTCTTTCAAATGAAAGCTTTGCCTGCCTTCTGTAAATTGAAGACAAAGTCCTTTTCGTTTTTAACTTTACTCCTTGACAAACTGCTACTTTAAAAGGACAGACCTTATATGCTATTTGTGGGAGAAGATAAAATAAATTACAAAGTATTTTAAACATCTCTGACCATCAACAATCTTGGAAAACGGAGAGGTTTTTTTGTTTTTGTTTTTGTTTGTTTGTTTTGTTTTGTTGCTTGCTGTATGAGTTCCTAGGCATTGTTTTGCTGCACAGAATCTTGGTAAAGGAGGAACAGGGAAAGTGAAACAAGTCAGAAAGGTTAAAATGAGCCACATATTAAAGAAGCTGCACCAGAGACAGGTGAGGGAGGATACAAGAGATGGTATACCAGGCTGGAAGAGACTTTTGGGGAGTTGAAACTATAGGGACTTTGGGGGCAGTTGCCACATCTGGAAGAGGTTGACAAGACTGGAAAGATAACATTTCCAAAGATTTTCTGGATATATTCCTTCTTTGGTGTTTTTATTAAAGGCTTCAGTAAAAATTTACAGTGTTTTTAAACTAGTTTGGAGACTCTATTGATGCTTCTTTAACATAAAATTATGCCACAAGAACCCATTAGTTGGCTGGACTTTATACAGATAATACATTTTTAAACTTTTTTTGGGGGTGACAGAATAATTGAATTGATGCCAAATTGCTCCTCATCTTTAAATATCTTGTATGCACATATGATGCTGCTTTTAGCACCAAGCTGTAGAAAATACAGTAAGCTCTTCAAATTAGTCTCGTGAGATTGAAATTCACAAATTAGCCAGTGAAATACAATATGCAGATGTAAGGGGGTGGCAAAGCTCACCTTTCCAGTGTGGCTCCATTTGACCTTTCCTTTCTATTGCCTTCTGTGAACCCTTTTCCATGCCCATCTGTCTCCAGTGGCCTAGCCCATGGTGTTGTTACTTGATTATGTTATTCTGTTTTCCTCCATTTATGGCATTTCTGGAAACCTCTGAACTCTGCTGGACTTTAGTTTTGGGAATTGTCTCTGAGTTCCAGCTCCCTCACAGCTGATCCCTCACAGCTGATCCCTTACAGATGATCCTATTAGCCAGTTTCTCTATCTTGGCTCTATCATTAGGTGGTAGGCTCCAGGCACTCCCTTGGAATACAACTATTTTCTATTTTAAGCAGGCTTTTGAAAGTGCTTGTGGTAAAAAGCAACAAAAGTATTTATTTTTGCTGGAAAGGCAATCCAGTAAGATCTGCTCTTTCTTAGAAGAACATTTTAACTGGAAGCAACAAATGAAGAGAACTTTATAAGGATTAACATAGCAATGGATAGTATTGTCCCTCAGTCATTTATTTTTAAAGACAAAGTATCAATGAACAAATAATTTGATATATATTTGCATATTAAGAGCTAATATTTATCATTTCTCAGAAGGCTTAGTTAACTCTTGGCTTAGGACCAAACCTCCCATTGCAATCACATAAATTTGGCACCTGCACAATGAATATAGCCAAGTGGATTAGGTTATCATGAAAGAACCAGGAGAGCATTTTATTTTGTTAACATAAGGTTTCTACTGAGCTAAAACAAATACCAACTTCTTAGTAAAAAGCACTATTCAATGATAAGAATGCAGTTGTGAAAGCTGAATCTCTCATTAGAAGGCAAATGAAATAATGGTTAAGTTTTCTTAAAAATTTATCACCACAAATTGAGAAGGAAAGTGGGCACATCTATTTCATAATCATTCTGATAGAGTTTCAGAGTTTTTGAGAAACACATCATA
Organism: Pan troglodytes; assembly: GCF_028858775.2. Taxonomy (NCBI): domain Eukaryota; kingdom Metazoa; phylum Chordata; class Mammalia; order Primates; family Hominidae; genus Pan; species Pan troglodytes. Next base: position 69,926,270 of record NC_072409.2, on the reverse strand, counting down.
ATGTATAATTAAACGTGTCATGGGAATTGTGCCAGTTATGAAACTGAGATAATTGTGTCAGTACATTTTGTGTGTGGAGTGGGGTTGGGGGTGAATGTTAATGGTATGAGACATATCCCTGATATCTTTCTTGATTGCATACACAAAAGAGATGTATGTTTGAACCTTGCCTCTAACTTCTTCATTGTGAGTATCTCACTATCTGGCTTTTAAAGATTTTAAGTTGGAGCAATTAAAAATATAAAAGAGCTTCTAATGAACATGCATGCAAATCACTGAATTCATTAAGACACACAAAATTCCACTTGAAACAAAATTTCATTGAAATTGACCATCTTTATTTGCATCCCCAACTCACTATAATAGGAGCTATCAAATGGTTCATTGCTAACAGGAATATTTTAAATATTTCATACTTTTAGATGAAATACAGATAGAGTGTGAGAGAGTGATAAAATGATTGTGTGAGTAGGGGGTGAAGAATGTCAGAAAGAGAGGAAAATGAAGTCAACTCTTAATTACCTGGGCTAATGGAGTATAGATAAAACAATATGGCATACAATCAGCCAATCAACCTGAGAGTTTTTCTCATCACCACAAACATTTCTTACTCTCACAGGAAACTCGGGTCAGGAGAGAGGTGGGCCTAGGATGCAATCAGGAGAAAGATTTCTAGGATAGCAGTCAGGAATCAGATTTTTTTATTAGACCCCTTTAAATACTGCTCAATAAATTTTCTTCATTTAGTAGAAAAGAAAAATGCAATGGTTTCCTTCAACCTTACTCCCATAATACACTTAAATCTCTGTTCCATCCCTACCCGTGTATAATAGAAAGGAAGGAAAGGGGCTAGCTGAGATGCTTGTTCTATTTCATCCAATAGCAATATAGTTGCCACTACTGTCAGATTCCTTTAGTAAGACATTCAGAGGAATATAGGGAAAACAGATAAAAGTGCCTATGGAATTTGAGCTTAAAAACGTAATTCTACCCACATAATTCTAAGTAACTCCATGAGAAAGAAAAGGGGGAAGAAATTACAGAAACCAATATAATGGCCTGGGAATCCTCTGGTAGATTCAGCTTTGAAACAAACTGTAGACAAGAGCAGATAACCAAAAAAGAAATACAAGAGAGCAGCATGAACCTATAGGAAAGGCATCACGAAGGCTGAAGCCAGAGATAGTCAAGAAGTACTTCATTTTATTTGGAGAAAGAAAATGAACTCATGTAGTAAACATTTATAAGTTATCTGTGTAGCTTTCTTGCCAATAGTATCCTGGTTTTCTTTTTTTGAATTCACTCTCATATATAAGTTTCATGTGGGAATGATACCATTTTTGATTCCCGAGATGGCCCTTGAATCACTTAACTCAATTAATTTATTCTTTTCTTCTAATCACCATGTTTACTTCAAGGATGGATATCTGACCCAGTTAGGGCCAATGAAAAAGTACAAATCCCAGGATCTATGTGGGAGCTATCAGACACTCCTTCTCTTAGATGAGTTGATGTAGAGACAATGTGATGTCTTGAACTATTCTAGCTATTTTTTCTACCTTAGTGGGAGAGTTGTGAAATTAAATGGAAGACCCTAAAAGACAGAGGGGAAGGAGAAAACAGAAAATGCATCCAGTGAGTCATTAGGCTATTCCTCTCCTCAGGCTGGAATTACCTGTGGCATTTTTTTATACGAGGTGATAAATATTCTTTATTATTAAAGACTGTTTGAATCGAGTTGAATTTTGCTGTCATTTGCAGCCAAAATATGCTTAACTTACAAGAAAATAGGAAAGATAGTGAAAAATAAGCTGGGAACTGTATTTTGTGAGAAAGTTTTATTTTCGGAGTCCTGTTTTAATCCTCACAGCATCTCCAAGAGTACAAAGCATAGCAGTACATTTCAGCCGACCTAAAAACCTTAACCTCACAGAGGATGTCTACTTGGGAAAGTGACCCTGCAAACAGAACTCCCATCAACTCATTCTGCAGGAATGTGTTTGGGGTGTCACCAGGAACTTGTACCTAGTGAATAAAAAGGATTAGAGAAGCCATAAGAATAAAAGAGAAAAAACAGTGGTAATGGCAAAGGAACTTCTTTAAGAATTTGGAAAAGTATCTTCACAATGATCAGTAGATATCTTGGTGGTAGAGCATCTTTATGGAGTTTTGAAGATCAGGGAAGCTTGACTCTCCAAAGGGAACTGATGCTTTTTCTTCTGATCTGTGAAGCCTTTTTTGAGGAGTAGTTTTATTTATTCTTCAACAACACTGAATGAAATTGTATCTTTTGTCTGTTTGTATCTTTTTCTTAATTACAATATTGTTCTGATTAAACAGTGCACGGTAGAATATTGTTAAATTCCACTTTATGGTAAGGAAACTGTATGTCAAAGAGGCTGAATAACTTGCCAAAGATCACACCATGTGTTAATGGTAGTTCCAGGGCCTGAAATCTTGACTCTGTATCTTTAAAGCCCATGTGTTTTCCATAACATAATTTTGCTTCTATCTTCTCCTCAGGGAGAATAATTTTCAAACTGGGTAGGATAGATAAAGCATTTCTAAGAGGAAATTAAAATACTAAATAGAAGAGTAGACCAAGGAAGGACCTGGATATGCTAACTGAGTTTCAGACTTCCAGGCCCCATTGAATTGTATATTACATGGGCTAGACAAACTTGTAGATGACATGAACATTTGAGAACTTGTGGAACAGAGATAGTAAACATTGTTTTCCAAAGGGGGAAGCAGAAGATTCTGGAATTATAGACTGATGGTTTATAATCTCTGGCCCAGAATGCTTCTCCGAATTTCAGAGCTATATATCCTATGTCTATGACATTATAATTAAAGCTCATTTGGAGGCAATTAAGCAAATTTTTAATAAAATAGTTAAGTTTTTAGTAGCTAGTATCTGTGCCATGCCACATTTTTTATTAAAAGGAATGATAGCTGTCAGCTAAGTGGCTAACTAGAGGTTACTGGTGCTCATGTCTTCCACACAAAAAACACAAAACAACAAACAATCAAAATTCAACTGTAATGTTTGAAAGAAAGTGCTGGAGTGCAGCAAGGGAGTGGCAAAATCCCTGTGGAGCACAGAAGCCCGGGATCACAGCATAGAGGGAAATGAGGCATCCTGTCTCTGCCACCCTGTCTCTCCCACTGAAATCAGCTCTCAGCCAAGAGGGACTTCCTTCCCCCTTGCAAGAAAAAGGTAAGCAGAAGATGCCACCCACAAGCCCTCATTGCCACTGCAGAAACTTGCAATTCTTACTACAGGAAAATCGCACAGTCCTCACAAGTCCAGAGTCCAGTTTGGGGAGTGGGGAGCTGCCTGGAATTCATATGGTTACATTACTCCAGGGTAGGAGCACACATTGTGCATTACCCGTTACCCTTGCAACCTTGCAACCCCTCCACCCCCAACCAGGACACACGTGGCTGCAGCAGTACACCATCTTGAAAGTGGAGCCGCTGCTAAAGTGCATTTGGCTCTAGGGACCAGTAACCATGGGACCTCTCCAACCTTGAGGCTCTACGTGGTCATTCCAATGCAGTCATTCCTGGTCATTCTGGGCTCATTCCAAGGAAGTCACATGGGTGACTGCAATGCCATGACCCCCACTTCTTGGAGCCTGGGCCTGGAAATGATATGACTCCAGTCCTGCACAGCATAGAAGGTAATTTCAGCCTGGCTGAACTGCCATGCGTCCATGCCTCTGGCTAGAAACAACCCAGTAAATCTACCTCTGGTGATTTAGCCAGGTGTCCCCAGTCATAGAAACAACCTGGATGGCTTGCCCCTAGTTAAGTCAATCCCCAGTCTACTCACTCACCATGCACCCATACCCTTGGCCTGAGAGACAGTCTGGAGGCCCTGCCCTTGGTGGACCAATTTCCAAGCTGGCTGACCCCTTACTTGCATGCTGTGAGAACCAGCCTGGTGAGCCCACCCCTGGCAAGGCTGCACCGCCACCACTGAAAACTCCTGTAGCCTAGGCTACTTAGGAATTTGCAGACAGAGTTAAAGTAGATTATAGCTGAATAAACGGCAAAGAGGCTATACTAATGAATCCACTCAGCTACCCAACTGACACCCTAGGACTCATCTACATTTCCCACAAAGTCACTTCCTACAAAACTATTGCATAAAATTGGAAGAGGCAAACATTTCACCAGACATGCAGGTATCAATGTAGGAACACAAGAAACATTAAAAAGCAAGGAAATATGATGCCTTAAAAAAAAAACACAATAATTCTCCAGTAACAGACCCCAAAGTAAAGGAATTTATTAAATGCCGGGAGAGTAATTCAAAATAATGATTTCAAGGAAACTCAGTGAGATATAAGAGAATATAAATAGACAATTCAACAAAATCAGAAAAACAATTCATGATCTGAATAATTAATTCAATAGAGATAGATATCACAAAAAAGAACTTTACAGAAATCTTGGACATAAAGAATTCAATGAATGAAGTAAAAAATGCAACTGAGAGCTTAACTAACAGATTAGGTCAAACAGAAGAAAGAATTTCTAACCTTGAAGACAGGTCTTTTGAAATAACCCAGATAGATAAAACTAAAAAATAGATGAAAAATAAAAAGGAAGGAAGAGAGCCTACAGAACTTATGGGACATTATTAAGCAAACAATTTTTTTGCATTGTAGAAACTCCAGAAGGAGAAGAGATGGAAAAAAGCATAGAAAACCTATTTAATAAAATGATAGCTAAACACTTTCCAAGTCTTGGAGATAAGAACATCCAGATCCAAGAAGCTCAAATGTCCCCAAATAGATTCAACCCAAAAAGGTGCTCTACAAGGCACATTGTAGTCAAACTGTGAGAAATGAAAGATAGAATTCTAAAAGCAGCAAGAGTATAGTGTCAAGTCATATTATAAGGGAATCTCCATTAGACTGACAGCATATTCCTTAGCAGAAACCTTACAGGCCAGGAAAGAATGAGATAATATATTCAAAGTACTGAAAAAAAAAAGTTGCCAGTCTAGAACAGTATACCCAGCAAAGCTATCCTTTAGAAATGAAGGTGAAATAAATTCTTTCCCAGACAAGAAAGAAACTGAGGAAATTAACCACCATTAGTTAGGTCTTACAAGAAATGCTTAAAGAAGTCCTATATCTGGAAGCAAGAGGACAATAATTATCATCATGAAAACATGCAAAAGTGTAACACTCACTGGCAGAGCAGATAACAAATGAGGAGAAAAAAATCAAATCTTTTTATTTCAGAAAACCACCAAACCACAAAGCAAACAAGTTAGGAAGAAAGGATCAAAGAATATACAAAACAACCAGAAAACAATGATCAAAATGCCAAAAGTAAGTACTCCCCTATTAATAATAACCTTGAATATAAATGAATTAAATTTCCCAATTTAAAGACATAGACTGGCTGAATTGATTAAAAAAAAAAAAAATACAAGCCCCAACTATATCCTGCCTACAAGAAACTTACTTCACCTGTAAAGACACACATAGATTAATAGTAAAGGGATAGAAAAAAATATTTTATGCAAATTAAAACCTAAAGTAAGCAGGAGTAGCTATACTTAGGTCAGATAAAAAAGACTTTAAGACAAAAACTATTAAAAAAGACAAAGGTGGCTGGGTGTGGTGGCTCACCCCTGTAATCCCAGCATGTTGGGAGGTCGAGGCAGGTGGATCATGAGTTCAGGAGATCGAGACTATCCTGGCTTACATGGTGAAACCCCGTCTCTACTAAAAATACAAAAAATTAGCCAGGTGTGGTGGCGGGCGCCTGTAATCCCAGCTACTTGGGAGGCTGAGGCAGGAGAATGGCGTGAACCCAGGAGGCAGAGCTTGCAGTGAGCCATGATTGCACCACTGCACTCCAGCCTGGGCAACAGAGCAAGACTCCATCTCAAAAAAAAAAAAAAAAAAAAGACAAAGGCTATTGTAGAATGTTAAAGGGATCAATTCAGAAAGAGGATATAACAATTATAAATATATGTGCACTCAACACTGGAGCTCTCAGTATATAAAGCAAATATTATTAGATATAAAGAGAGAGCTAGACTCCAATACAATAGTTGGTGCCTTCAATATCCCATTCTCATCATTAGGCAGAGCATCTGGAGAGAAAATCAACAAAGGAATGTTAGATTTAAACTGCACTACAGACCAAATGGACTTAACAGACATTTGTAGAACATTTCATCCAGCTGCAGAATGCACAATCTTTTCATCAGAACATGGAAAATTCCCCAGGATTGGCTATATGTTAGGATGTATTAGGACACAAAACAAGTCTCAACAAATTAAATACAATTGAAATTGTATCAAGCATCTTTTCTGGTCATAATGATATAAAACTAGAAATCAAGGAATTTTGGAAGCAGTACAAATAAATGGAAATTAAATAAAATTCTCCTGAATGATCATTAGGTCAATAAAGAAATTAAGAAAAAAAAATTTTTTAATTATACTCTAAGTTTTAGGGTACATTGCACAATGTGCAGGTTTGTTACACATGTATACATGTGCCATGTTGGTGTGCTGCACTCATTAAATCATCATTTACATTAGGTATATCTCCTAATGCTATCCCTCCCCCCTCGCCCCACCTCACAACAGGCCCCGGTGTGTGATGTTCCCCTTCCTGTGTCCTCTGTTCTGTTCCATTGGTCTATATATCTGTTTTAGTACCAGTACCATGTGGTTTTGGTTACTGTATCTTTATAGTATAGTTTGAAGTCAGGTACTGTGATGCCTCCAGCTTTGTTCTTTTTGCTTAGAATTGTCTTGGCTATAAGGGCTCTTTTTTGGTTCCATATGGTAGTATTTTCTAATTCTCTGAAGAAAGTCAATGGTAGCTTGATGGTGATGGCATTGAATCTAAAAGTTAGTTTGGGCCGTAAGGCCATTTTAACAATATTGATTCTTCCTATCCATGAGCATGGAATGTTTTTCCATTTGCTTGTGTCCTTTCTTATTTCCTTGAGCAGTGGTTTGTAGTTCTCCTTGAAAAGGTCCTTCACATCCCTTGTAAGTTGCATTCGTTAAGTATTTTATTCTCTTTGTAGCAATTGTGAATGCGAGTTCACTCATGATTTGGCTCTCTGTTTGTCTATTATTGGTGCATAGGAATGCTTGTGATTTTTGCCATTGATTTTGTATCCTGAGACTTTGCTGAAGTTGCTTATAAGCTTCAGGAGATTTTGGGCTGAGACGATGGGGGTTTTCTAAATATACAATCATGTCATCTGCAAATAGAGACAATTAGACTTCCTCTCTTCCTATCTGACTACCCTTTATTTCTTTCTCTTACCTGATTTCCCTGGCCAGTACTTCCAATACTATGTTGAATTGGAGTGGTGAGAGAGGGCATCCTTGTCTTGTGCCGGTTTTCAAAGGAAATGCTTCCAGCTTTTGCCCATTCAGTATGATATTGGCTGTAATAATGCCACACATCTACAACCATCTGATCTTTGGCAAACCTGGCAAAAACAAGCAGTGGGGAAAGGATTCCCTATTTAATAAATGGCGTTGGGAAAACTGGCTGGCCATATGCAGAAAACTGAAACTGGACCCCTTCCTTACACCTTATACAAAAATTAACTCAAGATGGATTAAAGACTTAAATGTAAGACCTAAAACCATAAAAACCCTAGAAGAAAACCTAGGCAATACCATTCAGGACATAGGCATGGGCAAAGACTTCATGACTAAAACACCAAAAGCAATGGCAACAAAAGCCAAAATTGACAAATGGGATCTAATCTAACTAAAGAGCTTCTGCACAGCAAAAGAAACTATCATCAGAGTGAACAGGCAACCTACGGAATGGGAAAAAATTTTTTGCAATCTATCTATCTGGCAAAGGGCTAATATCCAGAATCTAAAAAGAACTTAAACCAATTTATAAGAAAAAAACAACCCCATCAAAAACTGGGCAAAGGATATAAGCAGATACCCCTCATAAAAGACATTTATGCAGCCAACAAACATATGAAAAAAAGCTCATCATCACTGGTCATTCGAGAAATGCAAATCAAAACCACAATGAGATACCATCTCATGTCAGTTAGAATGGCAATCATTAAAAAGTCAGAAAACAACAGATGCTGGAGAGGATGTGGAGAAATAGGAATACTTTTACACTGTTGGTTGGAGTGTAAATTAGTTCAACCATTGTGGAAGACAGTGTGGTGATTCCTCAAGGATCTAGAACCAGAAATACCATTTGACCTAGCAATCCCATTACTGGGTATATACCTAAAGGATTATAAATCATTCTACTATAAAGACACATGCACACTTATGTTTATTTCCACACTGTTCACAAGAGCAAAGACTTGGAACCAACCCAGATGCCCATCAGTGATAGACTGGATCAAGAAAACATGGCACATATACATCATGGAATACTATGCAACCATAAAAAGGATGAGTTCATGTCCTCTCCAGGGACATGGATGAAACTGGAAACCATCAGTCTCAGCAAACTAACACAGGAACAGAAATCTAAACACTACATGTTCTCACTCATAGTGCGAGTTGAACAATGAGAACACATGGACACAGGGAGGGGAACATCTCATACCAGGGCCTGTGGGTGGGTGGGGGGCTAGGGGAGGGATAGCATTAGGAGAAATGCCTAATGTAGATGACAGGTTGATGGGTGCAGCAAACCACCATGGCAAGTGTACACCTATGTAACAAAACTGCATGTTCTGCACATGTATCCCAGAACTTAAAGCATAATAAAAAAAAAAAGAAAAAAAAAAGGAAGTAATTTTTTTAAAAACAAGTCTTAAAAGAAATGAAAATGGAAACATGCCAAAAGCTATGGGATACAAGAAAAGGAGTGCTAAGAGAGAATTTCATAACAACAAATGGCTACATAAAAATTATAAATATTTCAAATAGACAACCTACAGATATACCTCAAGAAACTAGAAAAGCAAGAACAAAGCAAATCCAAAATTAGTAGAAGGATATAAAGATTAGAGCAGAAATAAATGAAATTGAGACTAAAAAACAACACAAAAGATTAACAAAACAAGAAATAACAAAAATAACCCTATAAATAAAATCAGAAATGAAAAAGGTTACCAAAGAAATACAAAGGATCATTAAAGACTATTGTGAACAATTATACACCAACAAATTGGGACGCCAGAAAAAAATGGATAAATTTCTAGACACAAAAAACCTACCAAGATTGAACCCAGAAGAAACAGAAAATCTGAACAGACTAATAATGAGTCACCAGATTAAATCAGTAATTAAAAATCTCCCAAAAGCAACAACAAAAATCCCAGGACCAGATCACTTCACTACTGAATTCTATAAAATGTTTAAGGAGGAACAAATACCAATTATTCTTAAATTATTCCAAAAAATTCAAGAGGAAGAAATTCTTCTAGTCTTATTTTGTGAGGCCAATATTACCCTGATACCAAAACCGGACAAGGACAGTACAAAAGCAGAAAACTACACACCATTATCCTTGATGAACATAGAGGCAAATATTTTCAACAAAATATGAACACATCAAATTCAAATTCAACAGCACATCAAAAAATATTATACACCATATTTAAGTAGGATTTATCTCAGGAATGCCAAAATGGTTCAACATATACAAATCAATAAATGTGAAACGTCACATCAACACAATGAAGGACATAAACCATGTGATTATCTCAGTAGATGTAGGGTAAACATTTGATAAAATTCAACATCTCTTCATGATCAAAACTCTCAACAAATAGAGTATTAAAGGAACATACCTCAACACAATCAAGGACATATATGACAAACTCATAGCTAACATCATACTGAAGAACTGAAACAAGATAAGGATGCCCACTGTTATCACTCTTATTCAACTTCCTCTTGGAAGCCCTACCCAGAGAAGCTAGATAAGAGAAGGAAATGAAGAGCATCAAAATTGGAAAGGAAAAAGTCAAATTTTCCTAGCATGCATATTACATGATCTTATATACAGAAAACCTTAAAAATGCCATCCAAAAACTCTCAGAATTGATAAAGAAATTCAGTAAAGTTGCAGCCTACAAAATCAATCTACAAAAGTCAGTAGTGTTCTTACACAGCAACAATGAACTATCTGAGAAAGAATTCCAGCAAGCAATCCCATATACAACAGCTAAAACAATACTGAGAAATGAATTTAACCAACTATGAATTTAATAGTTTTCTCAAGTAAAACTATACAAGATTGATATAAGAAATTAAAGGAGACACACACAAAAACATCAAAAGACATCCTGTGTTAATGGGTTGGAAGAATTAATACTGTTGAAATGACCATACTAGTAAAAGTGATCAACAGATTCAGTGCAATCTATATCAAAATGGCATTCTTCACATGAAACAAAAAATGCAATACTGAATTTGTATAGAACCACAAATTCCCTGAGTAGCTAAGGCAATCTTTAACAAAAAGAACTAAGTTGGAGGCATCATACTACCTGACTTCAAACTATACTATAAGGTAACAGTAACCAAAACAGCATGGGACTGCCATAAAAACAATCACATAGACCAATGAAACAAAATGAAGAAACCAGAAATAAATTCACTTATTCATAGCCAATTGATTTTTGACAAAGATGCCAAGAACATTCATTGGGGAAAGGACTGTCTTTGCAATAAATGGTGCTGGGAAAACTGGATATCCATATGCAGAAGAATAAAAGTAGGTCCCTATTTCTTACCATATACAAAAATCAACTCAAAATGTATTCAAGACTTAAATATAAGATCCAAAACAATCAAACTACTAGAAGAAAACATTGGGGAAACCCTCCCAACATTGATATGGGCAAAGATTTTATGCATAAGACCTCAAAAGCACAGGCAACAAAACAAAAAATAGACAAATGAGATTATATCAAACACGAAAAGCTTCAGCACATCAAAGAAAACAATCAACAGAAGGAAGAGACAACCTGCAGAATGGGAAGAAATATTTGCAAACTACTCATATGACAAGGTATTAATCCAATTAAAAATGGGCAAATAACCTGGATAGACATTTCTCAAAAGAAGACACACAAATGGGAAAAATGTACATGAAAAATGCTCAATGTCACTAATCATCAGGGAAATGCAAACCAAAACCACAATGAGATGACATCTCAGCCCAGTTAGAACAGCATTGAACAAACGATGAAAAACAAAAACAAAAACAAAAAACAAAAACAGAAAGCAAATGTTGGTGAAGATGTACAGAAAGGAGAACTCTTACACCATGAGTGGGAATGTAATTAGTATAGCCAATACAGAAAACAATATGGTTGTTTCTCAAACAAATAAAAATAGAACTACCATATGATCCAGCAATCCTGCTACAGGATATATATATACAAAGGAAAGGAAATCAGTATGTTGAAGAGACATCTGGAGTCCTATGTTATTGTAGCACTGTTGACAATAGCCAAGCTATGGAATCAATCTAAGTGTTCATTGACAGATGAATGAATGAAAACAAATGTGGTATATATACACAATGTAATAGTATTCAGCCATAAAAAAGAATAACATCCTGTCATTTGTAACAACATGGATTATCCTGGATGACACAATGCTAAGTGAAATAAGCCAGGCTTAGAAAGATAAATATCACATGTTTTTACTGACATGTAGTAGCTAAACAAGTTGATCTCATGGAAGTAGAGTGTAGAAGAGTGGTCACAGAGGCTGGGAGGTGTAGGAGGGAGGAGAGAATAAGTAGAGTTTGGTTAGCAGATACCAAATACAATTAGATAGGAGGACTAAGTTCTAATGTTCTATACTACTGTAGGGTGACTACAGCTAACAATTTATTGTATATTTTTGATAGCTAGAAGAGAGAATTTTGAATGTTCTCAACACAAAGAGATAATAAATGTTTGAGGTGTTGGATATGCTAATTATCATGACTTTGTCATTACCTCTTGCACACATGCATCAAGATATCACACATGTATGATTATTATGTGCCACTTAAAAATAATTTAAAAATAAGTTGTATTAGTCAGGGTTCTCCAGAGAGATAAAAAGAGATAAATATTTATTACAAGGAGTTGGCTCACATGATTATGGAGGCTGACAAGTCCCAAAAACTGCAGTCAGCAAACCAGAGACCCAGGAGAGCCAGTGGTGTAATCTCAGCCCAGAAGTTGGCAGTTTGAGCCTAAGGAAGAGCTGATGTTTCAGTTTGAGTCTAAAAGCAGGAAAAACTGACTACTCAGCTCAAAGACAGCTAGCCAGAATAAATCTCTTTTGACTCAGCCTTCTTGCTTTATTTGGGCTTTCAACTGATTGGATGAGGCCCATCCAGATTAGGGAGGGCAATATGCTTTACTTTGTATACCAATTCAAATGTTGATCTCATCCAGAAAAACTCTCATTGACAAATCCAGATATTTGATTAAATATCTGGATGCCTCATAGTCATTCAAGTTGACACAGAGTTAACCACTGTAAAAATATTTATCACATTTGAGGATGCAACGATGATGGAAGAAATAGCTTTACCTTTTACATTATTCCAACGTAATAATCAGTGTTCAATGTAATTTTGAGACAAGTCTGGGTAAAAATTGCTGAGGAAGTAGATTTACGGAATGACTCCTTCCTAGTACTGAATGAAATAAATTAAAAAGAAGAAACAAATATACAAAATCCAAACAAATGAATATTAAAACAGTAAAAAAGGCATAAGCAGCAACAAAACAAGAGGACAAATTTCCTGTTATAAAACTTAAAAGTGGTGGCCAAGGAAAGAAACCAATCATTCTATTGCAACACAGGGTAGGTCCTAGCCCTACTCTCACAAGCAAAAGTGAGGGAAAGAAAGAGTTGATAATATTCGGAGAAACTTTACCAAAGCTCTCAAATAAGAAGAGAAACAAACCGAGGAATGATTGGAATAGAGAAGAGGAAAATTTTCCCTATAGCAGATGTATCCAAATATAACCACCAGGTCTTGGCATAAGCAACAGGGGTACTAGAGCATCACGAAATTCACAAAACTGGAGAATTAGGGCAAGGAGATTATGGAAGTGGAATATGCCCTTGGATGAGTGAAGACAGCCCTAATGTAGGTATCCTAATGAGATCTCCAGCCAGCTCTTCCACCTCCCATGTTCACCATACATGATATAGAAAGCCAAAGAGAAAACAACATCAAATTCAGAGACTATATCAGGTGTTGAAAGATGTTAAGGATGATTCACCCTCTCTATATCAGAGCCATGAAACAGAGCTGCTAATGTTAAATATGTGGTATACTGCAGCTATAAAAGTTGAAAGGAAGGAACATAGCATACACAATCCAATTAAAAATATAAATTGGGAAAAATATTATCTAGGGAATAGAAGAACATTCTCCATTGATATTTAATACTGGAAATGTATTTAATTAGAATATGAATTTAATAAAACAGCAATATAAACAGCCTAATAGGATGAAAAGGGGGTTGCAGAGCTAAGAAAACAAGTTGAGATAAAACCAACATGGCTACTTATGGAAATGGAAAAGGAATAAATTGTAAGAAGTAAGAAACAGAACAGACACAACTGAAAACAAAAGGATGTCAAGGAGAGAGGAATTGAGACAATCCTGGAGAATTCAAAGGTGAAAGGCTACAAATACACTATTCAAGAGTCAATATTCCTATTGAGGACAAAGATCATCCAACATAATCTTAATTGTTATCTTTTACATACAGAATCAAAGAGATAACTAAAATTTTTCAGAGAGATAGTTTAAGAAAATGAAGAAACATTTGGATGTGCACATTGAGTGACTTCCTGTATATCATGAAATGTTTTATACTGAATGATCAATGTTGAAGTATATTCTCATAAAGCTACTGAAATTTAAGGTTAAAAATTTAGGCATTTATAGCAAAAATCAAATACAAATGGGGAAAATCAGTTTGTCTTCAATTTTCGACACAGCGGTATTCAGTACCAAAAATGCTGATCTCTGAGTGAAGGTGTGGGAGACCTGAGAATGTTGTACTCAGCTAAGCTACTGGTCTAGCAAGAAAGCCACAGGAAGAAATTTTCAAGCATAAAAGAACTTGGGAACATAATATCCACGAGTTTCTCTTAAAAAAAATTTTTACAATGATGTTATCTATCCCAACAGTCCCCAGCCTTTTTGATACCAAGAATTAGTTTCATGCAAGACAATTTTTCCACCAGGGGATCGAGGGATGGTTTTTGGGATGAAACTATTCCACCTCAGATCATCAGGCATTAGATTCTCATAAGGAGTGCACAACCTAGATCCCTTGCAGGTACAGTTCACAATAGGTTTCGTGCTTCTGTGAGAATCTATTGCCACCACTGATCTGACAGGAGGTGGAGCTCAGGCAGTAATGCTCCTTTGTGTACTACTCACCTCCTGCTGTGAGGGAGGAGGGCCACACAGGCCATGGACTAATTCAGTCCGTGGCCTGAGGGTTGGAGACCCCTGATCTATCTCATGGAATGAAGACTCAAAACAAGGAATTTGAGAATGTAGACAAAGTGGTAATATTACAAGGGAGCCATTACGTTGGAGCCATTGAAAATCAGATGGTAGAGAAGGATGGTGTGGAATAAGTGGAAGAGTTAGCCTATCTTTCATGGTATGAACTTGGTTAAAATAAAAGCATAATGATTTCAATTCTTAGTGGTTTTACATTATCTACTTTAAAAAATAGACTTTAATTTTTAGATCAGTTTTAGGTTCAAAGCAAAATCGAATGGAAAATACAGAGAGTTCCTACATACCTCTTGCCCCCCTTCACATGTACAACCTCCTCCAGTATCAACATCCTGCACTACAGTGATACATTCAATGAACCCACATTGAAATATCATCACCCAAAGTTCATAGTTTATATTAGGGATCATTTCTGGTGGTATATATTTTATGAATTTGGACAAATGAATAATGTATACGCCATTGTACTATCATGCAGAGTTGTTTCGTTGTCCTAAAATTCCTCTGTGCTCTACCTATTTGTCCCTTTCTCTCCCTCAACTGCTGGCAACCATAGTGTCTTCATAGTTTTGCCTTTTCCAGAATGTCATATAGTTGGGGTCATATACTATGTAGCTTTTACACATTGGTTTCTTTCACTTAGTAATACGCATTTAAGGTTTCTCCATGTCTTTATGCCAAGGTTATTCATTTTAATGCTGAATAATATTTCATTGTCTGGATGCACCACAATTTATTTCTCCATTCACTGACTGAGGACATCTCGGTTTCTTCTAAGTTTTGGCATTTGTCAATACAGTTGATATAAACATTTGTGTGCAGATGTTTGTGTGGGCATAAGTTTTCAACTCTTTTGGGTAAATACCAAGGAGCATCATTACTGGATCACATGGTAAGAGTATGTTTAGTTTTGTAAGAAAATGTCAAGCTGTCTTTCAAAGTGGTTGTACCGTTTTGCATTTCCACCAGCAATGAATGAAAAGTTCCTGTTGTTCCACATTCCCACCAGCATTTGGTGTTGTGAGTGTTTTGGATTTTAGCAATTTTAATAGGTGGGTAGTCATATTTCATGGTTGTTTAATCTATAATTCCCTAATGACATATGGTGTTGAACATGTTTTCATATTCATATTTGTCAACTGTGTATCTTCTTTGATGAGGTGTCTGTTCAGGTCTTTTGCCCACTTTTTAACCGGGTTTTTCCTTTTCTAATGGATCTAAGAAGAGCGTTTGATTTTTCAGTTTGTTCCGCTTTTTACTTGTTACGATGAAGTGGCAATTTCTAACCTCCTTACATGCTGGATTGGAAGCTGAAAGTTTACAATCTGCTTTTTAAGGTTGAGCAATAGCATAGAATTAATATCTGTTGTGGAAAATATCCACTTATCTGAACGTCATCAGTTTCTTCTGTTGTACTATATTTCTTTCTGTTAAAGTAATATTAAAT
This sequence comes from Pan troglodytes, assembly GCF_028858775.2. Classification (NCBI taxonomy): domain Eukaryota; kingdom Metazoa; phylum Chordata; class Mammalia; order Primates; family Hominidae; genus Pan; species Pan troglodytes. Next base: position 69,910,321 of record NC_072409.2, on the reverse strand, counting down.
TATATATTTCTTAAAAATGAAACTATGTTTAATGTTAACTTTTTGTAAATTTTTTCTTGTCGGTTAGAGAAATAATTTTTCTTTCTATTTCAATTTGTAAGTGAAAATGTGTGTGAATAATGTCTGTGTCTCTGAGGGTGGCATTGTCAGTGAGTTCTTGCTTTCTTTTTTTCAATATTGTTTATTTTTAAAAATTATGTGTGTATAGATCTTATATAAACAATCAATGCCTTTCCAGAGAAATACCTCAATGTGCTAGATCTGTGGGCCCCTGGGATGTAGGGTCACAAGAACATCTGTAAATTTCTGCTTTCAGTTCTAAAGAATGAGTTAGCTTATAAATGGCACTCTCAAGACTAAATTAAGGTTTTTGTTTCCATGTTCGATGTTAGCTTTTGTCCAGAACATGCGACCTGCAAAGGCCCTTGCAAAGTCCCTGACTAGAGTCCTGAAGCTCCCTTAAGGCAGAAACAGATTTAGATGTATGATTCTATTCTTTCTCAAAATTACAAGTATTATAAGTAATACTATTATTGTAAAACTATACTTTTATTTCAAATATGTTGAAAAGAATAAAAATAATATAATGAATGTCCACAAATGAGCCACTTATAAATCTTAGCATTTTGCCTCATTTGCTTTGGATCTTCTTTTCTTAAAAAAATTGTACACATTATGGATGACAGTGCAGACTCTTGTGAGCCCCTCCCTGAAGCCATTCCCCTATCCTGCTTTCCGGAATTAGATCCTGTTAATTGCACCTCAACTAAATTTTGGTAGAAATCACATCCATATAGTGGCTTAGTGGTTTCTTGAACTTTCTAGAATACATTGAAATTGTTTGATTCCTTCCATTCCTAGTAAAAAAGTGTTTTGCCTATCCAATATAGCTATGGTTTGTGACATATGGCAGTATCTGTTGTAAACACTGAAAATACTAGACAGATTAATACTTGAGTCCAACCTTGAAAAACTCCAATGTTTTCATTAAAATTCAAAATTCCCCATTAAGTATTAATAACATTCATTCCTGTTTTGCAGTAAGCATCAAAACAATGAATTTCATTTGAGGAGGAAAGGGAGCTAGAACCTGTTCACTGGTTTTAACTGTCCTGTAGAACCATATCACTTTAGTTTTGAACAAAGAAATCCCATTCATAGAAATAAATCAGGTGGTAACATCTGTCTTGATGTATCATATACGAAAAACAAAACTGTGTAGAAATGATGGTTTTATGGACACTCAAGGCACTAGGCCAGAAGTGACTCCAAAAAGTTACAAATTTGTCTTCAGTTTAGAACAGCCTCATCTCACTCTTCACAGTTTACCAATTGCTTTTAAACCAAGGAGGCCTAAAGGATTTTGAGAATCATGCAAATATGATAGAATCAAATAATCAATAATCTGCCTTTCCTTGATTAGAATCCACTGGTGCCAGTTAAAATTTACAGTTGAATGTTCAAGAGAGTACTTTGAAAGATGAAGCTCTCTTCATGGTCGGAAACAACCTCTGACCAAAAGGCATTAAGTTGAGTGAAAGAAATTTATCAGATGCTCTAAAAAATGAGGGACCAGAGGGAGGCCGAATGAAATGCAAAGTGCCAGGCATCATGACATGGAGAAAATGAGCAACAGCCTGACTCTCCCTGTAAGAAAGATCAGGAATATAGAGGGAGAAAATGCCAAGTTTCTGAGTACAGGGGACTGGCTTGTAGCTAAACCATAGAAAGAAGATGAATAATATGAGCTGTGTAACTTGTATTTATATGCTGTCGTCCTCTGAGAAGTTCATAGTACTTTATGGATAACATCTAATTAAACTTTACAACATGCCTGGAAGTGAGGAATCAAGTGTTATTGTCCCTGTTTTACAGACAGGAAACCATGCTATCTGAGACTTGGCTCACCTTGTTAGTGGCACATTAGAAAGGGGGCTTTAAATCTGTCTTCTATATCAATGCTGCATCCATTATCTTTTCTTCCTGAAAACATCTAGAATTTTCATGTGTTGCAAGAAGAAATCAGATGAATCATTATTTCTGTTTACTGAATACTCTCCCCACAAATTGACGGCTTCCCTTTCCACCTAGGAAACACTCTCATTCTGAAAATAGCCATGCGATGTAGGAAAAGAATTCTCATCTCACAGAGCAAAAGTTGAGGCTCGGAGAATGAGAAAGCATTCACCTTTACCCAGTAAGTGGCAGGGCCAGGATATAAGCCAGCTCTTTTCTACTGTAAAACTCATGCTGTCTTAATATGAAATAGGATGAGATTTCTTAATATGAAATAGGATGAGATTTCTACCCTCTATGCCCTAAGTTTGGAAACATTGAGGTAGGCTAAAATGCATGGATTAAGCATCCTCTTTAACATCCTTAGCAAGTGCTTCATGATTTGGCCTTTGGATATCTCTTCTACCACATCTCTGAATACTTCCTACCTCCCACTCCAGCAAAACCAGGTGACTTTCAGTTTTCTATTGCACCTCGCAGTGTAGACTCCACACCCTAAAACTTGAATTTTCTTTTCTCTTCAATACTCCACTAACCCTTTAATTGACTGAATTCGTCACTATCCCCAGGTCTCAGCTTAGGAGTCACTTCTTGGAAACAGTCTCTGATTCCCCCAGATTAGGCTAGGGGCCCTTCTCATATTTTCATAAAGCTTTGGACTGTTACCATTGCAGTACTTTCTACTATGTATTGTAATTCCTTTTTACTTATGAACTCCACATCAGAATGACCATTTCTAATTGGTTCACAGCTGAAACCTCAGCACGTTACCATCATTTCTGGCATCAGTAGGTGTCTAAAAAATTGCACTAAATGAATGAATCCTGAGTCTTAAATTATTTACATTATCCATCCCCCAGTCCAATCTGCCCTGGATTCCCACCTTTCTGGGAACCAACTGGCTTTGACATCCTTCTCTCGGTGAACCCAAGAAGTTTGGAGACAGTCTTAGCTTCTCCATCCTAAAAAATAGAGACTCTAGTTTTCCCTGCAGAGTTATCAGGTATTCACAGAAAGGCTAGGCTGTCTGTGGGGTCCCTTGTGCCTGGGATTTTTGGATGCCTTATTAGACCCCTGGCACTCCCCACCTCTGGTCACCCCAACTCTGGACATTAAGTGAGCCTGCTCAGCCCCACCACTTGGGTTGTCTTAATGACTCCCAATAAGCATAATCCACAGTCTTCTTTTATTCATTTTCAGGGATTCCTTCATATAATTCACGGTGAATTGGACTCTCACCCTCTCTGCTATGCTGTTCATTGCACCCCACCTCATCAGACTGACTGAAGACCTCTGTGTTACCTAGGATGGTAGAAATTTATCTCCCGTTTTACTCCCTCTCCCCACTCCACCCTCATTCCAAAGCTGTTTTTTCTGCCCTAAATTTACCCCTTCTTCTGACTGATTTTGTACAAAAGACTCTTACTGTGAAATCTTTCTCTCACTAAAAATGCCAACAACCACCAGCCACTTTCCCTTCCTCCCCAGTACACCCTTTAGCTGGTTCTTCTCTGTTCTTGGCACCTCCTAGAGGGAGGTTAATGTAGCCTGAATCTGGGAGTCAAGACCAACAGCTTCTTTTGAATAAACAGCCCAAACATACACACGCATACATAGTGGTGTACCCACACATACATAGTGGTGTATACACACATACACAGACACACACACATATAGACACACATGTAAACACACACACACACATATATACGTGTGGTAACATAGCTTTTAAAATATATATGTGTATATATATATAAAACCATATATATGTGTATATATATATAAAACCATATATATGTGTATATATATATAAAACCATATATATGTGTGTATATATATATAAAACCATATATATATATATATACACATAACCATGCATATGTATATCTAGTTTTAATATACATACTTCTTTTTTTTTGGTGAAGTCCAGGATGCAGAGAACAGACTGAACAATGAATCATGATCCCCTTTCTTGACTGCTTTGAATGTCATTTTCTAGTAATCAGAACAGCCGAAGCCAACTAACATTTTCATTTGAGGGAAAAGAAAATCTCCAAGAACTCAGCAGTCATGGTCTTAATAAAGTATATTTAACAACATGTAGTTTTTACACAATTGTATTAGCATTATTCATAAGAGTAGAAAGGCTACAAAAGCAGCAGTGAAAGGAAATGAATATTTTAAAAGAAGCTTTCCCCAACATATAAAGTAAAATCATGAATGCTAAAACATTTTATTGTCTTTTTAAAATTTTAGAGATGGCATTATCTCCTTTTCATAAGTGTATTAATCTATCCCTTCAACAATAATTTACTTAGTTCCTACTATGTGTTTGGAATATCTTTAATGCTACATAAATATCAAATCCTTTAAAAAGTAAGTGAATCCAAATATTTATAAAGCTCTTCTTTGAAGAACCAAATTTTTATCCAAATTGTCAAATGGCTACAAGTTATGCTGCCTTTATATTTCTATCCAACACATCTAAAGAGTCTCTGTTGCCCAAATGGTCACTTTTTCCCCAATCATCTACCGCATTCTCATCTTCCTCTTTCATTACTTATCACACCACTGCAGGACGCTAACACATGTATTGAAGGATTTCTTTTGATGTCAGAAATAATTCCTCTATCAGGTAGGATGGAGTGAAGACTCAAGTATTCTTCCCACATATGGGAGAGAGGACTCCTCTTAAACAATCCAGGAACCGATAATAATCAAAAGCTCCTAACAGAAGCACAAACAGGCTTCAAAACTGCCCTGTGTGAAATTTCAGCCTTCTGCAAACAGGAGTTGAGTTTTGTGTTGCAAGTGCTGAAACATTAAGAAAAGAACTCACAATTAGACCACCTCTGCAGAGCCCAGAGAGAGACAGGAGGATGGCTTTTCTTCCACATTTGATTTGTTGGAAACCAAATCCAAGGAGATTTTATAGCCTTTTAGAACTCATAAGCCCTTTCATTTTATCTCTGTTTTATAGCCCTCCTCACTGAGGCCATAATGCACAGGGGAGATGTGCCAAGACTCCTGAACTCATCTATTCCATTTGTGTCTGTTGACAGGAATCCATCCCATTGTCAGCTGCCACTTCTTCTGCACAAAGGAGGAGTCCATGACTTCAGAATATCAGATGGGATAAGGAGATGATAACAGATTTCAGATCCAGAAAGACCTGGGGTCAAACTGACATAGCCTTTCCTTACCACAGATGATATAATTTTTATGAGACTTAGTATTCTGTTATGCAAGATGGGGAAATAATTATGTGCATCTCACAGATTGCTATGGGGACTGAGGGAGGCCACACATGCTCTTTGTTCAAATCTTGTCAGCTGTATGCCTTTGCATTGGTTTCTGTAAAATGGAGCTAATGATAGTATCTATTTCACAGAGTTATTGGGATTATTAAATGAGTTATTTTATATAAAGTACTTAGAAGAACACTGGGTACATAATAGACCCCCATGAATATTATTCTCATTATGAGTGGTAGCAGCATATCTGAAGTCTCTAACACAGGGTCTGCCACATATGGGTTGTCAGCATATATTACTATCACCCTACTTCTCCTTTATTTTGGGTAAGGGCTTTTATTTGGGGAAAGTTTTCTTGTTTCTAAAATTACATAGTGCCTAGCACATTGCAGACCTTTTGCTATTTTGCTATGTCTCTACAAGGTGACCTGACTGATTTGGAAAGATGAGTGAGCTCCGATTTTGTCTATGGCACCTGCACCTCATTGAACTCAGTTCATCTGAGTCAGAATCTTCATTAACCCTCAAAGTATTCAAGCATCCCATTTTGCTCTGACTCAGTAACTAACTGTGGTTTTTGTTATTTGTGGGCTGTTGACAGCAGACTGGACTTTCACATGAACTATGAAGACAATCTGTACCTCTATCAGTGGGGCCACAAGTAATGAATGTCTAAAGTTACTTCCCTAAGCTCTGTCAAAATGGCCAAAATGCTCCTCATTGGAGACACAGCACTGGGTTAACAAGAAAATACTGTAGCTGAAGTAGGATAGACAGTGAGGGCTCATCAACATGGCAATTTTTGGCCAAGGTCCTTTCTTAGAGAGAATGACTGTCTCTTGGCCCCTAAATAATGGAACATAGGACAACTCAACTTTGATAGAAAGGAGAGATCCACGTATCCATCAGGAAGGGTGGACTTAGGTGGAACTGAATCACTAGAGGGGGCCATAGGAGCATGAAGGGCCCATTGGCAACACCAAAGACAGGCAGGGAGACATCACCAAAGCCAACTCTGTAGCCCCTCTGCGCCTCAGTTTGGCCCTGTCAGCCATCTGAATCACAGGCAGCATTTATTCAGTTGGGCTTGGCTGACATGTAGTTCTGCATCCCAGTCTCAGCAGAAAATTTGGCTGGTCTTGATCAACTCAGATCCTCTCTCCTCCTGGTTTTGCCCTCTGTGCTTCTCTGCTGGCTCCTCAACAGTTTTTATAAATCCTAGGGTTAGATATCTTGGAAAGAGGCCAGGAAAAGCAAAATCAAGAAGGAAAATGAGGCTCCCTGAGTAGGCCCAGATTTGCTGAGTTTCACCATTTCCTTCCATCCCTTCTATCTTTGTGAGTCTGAATGTTAGAAAGTCTACTTGGGCCAGACTTCAGCATAGGCAGGGTAGGCGGCTGTCTAATATTCAACTCCTATGTTCTGCTTACATGGATTGAGCTTTGCCCACGGCAGGCACTGGGTGATGGGCTTTCACAAACCTCACTTTGTTTCATCCCCACAACAGGCCCGAGGATGGCAGGAAATAAAGTGACTTCCCTAAGGTTTCATTGATAGTATAAGTGGAGGTCCCAGATCTGCCTGACCAAAAGGTCTTGATCGGTCTTTTAAAGTTGCAGATGAGGTTGTTTCCTGGGTATGGGGAGTGAATCTTGGTGAGAAACTGAGGGTTTTAAGAATGTGAAAAAAATTGGAAAAATTGTTATGGGAGTTGTAATATACTGAAATGAGACGTTCAACAATGAAGGCTTGGTTGGAGACAGGGGGCAGAGTTTCTGCTCAATAGGAGTGGAGAAATTAGTTGGGCTGAGACTAAAGATTGAGGATTTGTACAGAAACAAGATGTATGGTCTGAATGGCATCCCCCCCAAATTTATATGTTGAAGCCCTAACCCTCAATGTGACTATTCAGAGATAGGATCTATAAGAAGGTAATTAAGGTTAAACAAGGTCATAGGGTGCTGCCCTAACCCAACAGGACTGGTGTCCAGAAGAAGAAGAGACACGGCCGGGCGCAGTGGCTCATGCTCATGCCTGTAATCCCAGCACATTGGGAGGTCGAGGCGGGCAGATCACGAGGTCAGGAGTTCGAGACCAGCCTGGCCAGCATGGCGAAACTCTGTCTCTACTAAAGATACAAAAAGTTAGCTGGGTGTGGTGGCATGCTCCTGTAATCCCAGCTACTTGGGAGGCTGGGGCAGGGGAATTACTTGAACCTGGGAGGCAGAGGTTGCAGTGAGCCAAGATCACCCCATGGCACTCCAGCTTGGGCAACAAGACCAAAACTCTTGTCTCTTAAAAAAAAAAAAAAAAAAAAATGAAGAGACACTGGAGTTCTTGCTGCACCACATGACGACACAGGGAGAAGGCAGCAATCTGCAAGCCAGCAAGGGAGTGCTTGCTGGAAATGGAATCAGCTGGCACCTTGATCTTGGACTTCTCAGTTACCCTAACTGTGAGAAATTAATTTCTGCTGTTTAAACCATCCAGTCTGTGGTATTTTGTATAGAAACCCATGCAAACTAAGACACCTAAGGTCAAGGTGGGTTTTGTAAGCAAAGCAGTCAGGTAATTTTCAAGGAATTGGATGTTCTTTAAATATGTGAGAATGAACAAGACAGAAGTTGAGAAAGTAGTGGTTAGAGAGGTCTAGAGAATTTTGAGTGGATCATGGATTCCAGGTGTGGCTTTACCGGTGAGTAGCTTCAGTGGCATAGTAAGTGGAGTTGAGGAGGATGACGAACTGGGAATTGAGAATGTCAGCTGAATTGGCAACATAGATATATTGAGGTTGCTGAGAATAATGAGAGAAGAGGAAAAATAAGTCAGAAACTAAAGATGTCACCTCATATTTCTATCATACATTTCGCTAGCTCTAAGAAATGCATCATACATTATTTTCCTCAAGAAAGGGTCTTGTGGAGGAAGCATATAGTAACTTCTTTAATTTTGGGATTCTACACGCCCATTATTTAGACAACCACAACCAAATGTATTCCCATCCTATAAGACTGCTGTCATTTTCCATGTGTCTGAGGGAAACAAAAGGTGGCATTGTTTCAATGACCACTTTGGGGGGTGTACCTAAAGTCTTAGTTAACTATTGATGTTATAAACTAAAGATGTAATGCTTACTCATCTATTATAAGTGAAAGCTGCTCACTAATATCTTATATTTTTGAGGTTTAGGGTTAATGAATAGGGTATTTTCTTTTTCTTTTTTCCCTCTTACCAGGAACCACATGGCCCTTGTCTCCCTTATTATAATTCAACTACGGATTTGTAGTCACTCACTTAAACAGCATGCAGATTTATATTTGTAGTATATTCATAATTATTTTTAAAAATCTATGCATAAATACTAGAAGGAGTTACATAAAAATATTAATAGGGTGGGTGGGGATGGTGAACTATTATGCTTTAGTCTTCTTTAATACTTTTCAGTTCTAGTTTTACCTTTTTTTATAATGGAAATGTGTTATTTTTATGAAAAAGCAAACCAACAACGTTATACATAATATATACTGACTATGCAAATAAATAATTTTTTATCCACCCAGATTCTTTATGTCTTGCAAATGATACTATCATGAATTAAGATATTGCTCAAAGAAGAGGAATTGGAACCTGTTTTGGGCACCTGCTGGATTAATAACTGCTTCTTCCGGGCAAGATTGCCTACATGCAGAGTAGCCAATAAATCTCTTGTCACCTGGTGTACAGTGCCTCATTCAGAAAGAGAAATGACATACCTTTGCAAGCAGACGAACTACCAGAGATATGGACATCTCACACAAAGATAATGCATCATCTCCCTCAATTAGGTACTGGCTCAAATCTGCCAGTTTAGATAATTAGTACTACATCTCAAATAATGTTCCCTGGTATTGTAGGTTAAATTGTGTGCTTCTCACAAAAAGATAAGTCGAAGTCCTGCAAATGTAATCTTGTTATTTCTACAGATGTAATCAAGTTCAGATGAGGTCATTAATATGAGTCATAATTCAATATGGTTGATATCTTTATTAGAAGAAGAGAAGAGACAAAAAGACAGAGATACATGAGGAGAGAAGGCCCTGTGTGAAGGAGACAGAAATCTAAGTTCTGGAGCTGCAAGCCAAGGAATGCCAAGGATCACTGGCAGACTACCATAGGCTAGGAAGAGGCGAAGAAGGCTTCCCTCCTGCAGGTTTCAGAGGGAGCATAGCCCTGACACCCCCATGATTCTGGACTTCTCCCCTCTAGAACTGTGAGGTAATGAATTTCTTTTGTTTTAAGCCACGCTGTTTGTGGTGCTTTGTTATGGCAGCCCTAGGAAATGAATGCCCTGTAAAATTACAATTGCTTATTTAGGACAACAGACATTTATTTAATAAACATTATCTTACATCTCTGTTCAAAACTTTGATGCGTGAAAAGGTATTCATGTGAGCTGGGAGCCTACTGTAGATATTACTAGAGTTGCTTCAAGTTTCTACATAGAGTTAAATATTCAATGTGAAATGGGGTGAATACAAACTCTGGGTACAGAGGGCTGTCAAACAGGGTGAGGCACCAAAAGGAAGAAAACTTCCAAATTAAAATCAAACTTTCTAAATTAAGATCATGTGGCCATGCTATGGGGATGGACAAGGTCAAATTCATAGCAAAAGGAAACTAAAATAGTCTCAGGAAGCACCTCAGGAGGAAGGTTTGATCACAGACAGCTGTTGTGGTGGCAAAGGATTTCCCATTTCCACCGGACCAAGATGGCAACCAGGTTCCATATTCAGCATCATCCCATAACAAAGGCTAGTTGCTGCCAGGAGCACTATGTGGAGTGGCATGGCTGGAAATGATTATCAATGTATGTCATGGATATAGTTGATATAGTTGGGGGAAATGGTGATAACAGAGCTACAATATATTTAAACTCTGTTGTGAGTTACTACAGTGGTGCAATGATCACAGGCCACTGTCATACAAAACTTAATCACACTTCTGAGCTCCTGGCAGGACTTGAAACCATTCAAGCCTGGGGCCTTTTTACAATAATAATATAGTAAGTAAGAGAAATAATTAAACACCATTTTTTGAGTATGCTAAAGGAAATGAAGAATTTAAAGATAATTCCTAAGGGCTTCCTTGACATTTAAGTTTATTTAGATTCTTCTCATTTCTCATTTTTTTTTAAAATGAAAGGTGATAGACTAGTGTTAATAATTGTTGGCATTTTCTGTTGCAATAACTATGTTTTTTTGTTGTTGCTGTTTTTTGTTTTTGTTTTTGTTTTTTTTCAGTAACAACCATGTAGAATGAAAATGCTTGCTCAATCATTCTGGATGTAGGTAACCATCATTATGGAACCCCAGAGTATTTGGACTGAAAGGCTGTGGCTTGCTCACCATTGATACCTGATGGGTATAATGGTCTACATTTTGATTATGACACTGAGAAGGAAGATAGAATACAACAATCTCTTGACTGGGGACTTGTAAATCTAAGCTCAAATATGGAAGACTGTAGTGAGAATGAATTCCAAAATGCCAACTCAGTTGGGGTTAAAGAAGAGGCTTACAGATCATAGGTCAGCACGCAGGTACACAGTCACCCATTTCTTGGATCCTGCACAGAGGCATGTTTGCACTGGCACCTGGTGGAGGCTCTGTGGTTGTGCTCCAGAGCTGGGACCCTTTCTGAGCCTCCTCCACTCCATTGTCCTCCTTTTTAATGGGTCAAGCTTGAGAGCAGCTTTTTTCAGGGGAATCAAAAAGACTCTTTGGATGCCACACAGACTAAGCTTAAGTGCAGGTATTTGTAGTAATGGGTGGAAAAAGCTGGTTACCCAATCCATGGAGGTCTTGAGAGGTGTGTAGAGTTTCAATCCTTCCTACTTCAGGGAAGACATCCTTAGTCCAAAATAGTTATTTGTCAGGAAACCCAGAAAGCACCTGGGGACATTTTGGAAAAGTTTTTAGTAGATTATATTTCTGTTGAAAGATAGAAGCTCTTATCTACCAGGTTTGTTTCTGTAGAAGGATTATAACTTCTGCTCCACTGGCGTGTGACCTGGCATTTTGACTTGTTTTGGCCAATGGCATGTAAGTGAAGTGACATGTGACATTTTGAGCAGAGGCTCTAAGAGCTATCATTGCCTTTGCCACCTCTTTTTTTTTCTCTGCCTTGAGACTGATATGTCCCAGATGGGGGCTTTTTCTTCAGACTTTGTTTCCAAATAGAGCAAGCATGGAGTAGAGCTATAGCCAATGTATAATGTGGATGAGAAATTAATGTTTGCTGCAGTAAGTGGTTGAAATTTTGGATTTGTTTGCAGCACAACCTGGCAAAAGCTGACCATAACATCATTTCAAAAAGCCACACACTAATTAAGGCAGTTATGGACTATCCCCATTTGTAGAAGGCAATTTCAGGAATCTAGATAGAACCAAAGAGCTAACAGTCTACAGATAAAAATTAGGCCCCACATTGGTGATTCCAAGGACTCAGAGAAATCTGAAGGCATATCTCAAACTGGAAAAGAATGCAATGAGGGAAAAGGACATGTAGGACATAATTGCTAATACTATTATAAAAGATCAATAGTAGACCAATATGTGGGGTATGTGTGTGAGAGAGAGAGAAATAAAGCCTGAGAAAGAAAGAACTAGGGGGAGGGGGTGAGAGAACAAGAGTTTGGAGAGTTTAAGATTGATTGGCCCAGCAGTGGCCTTTCTCTTTCTCCCAAAGAGACTGGAGTTTAAGAGTCTAGTCCTCAAACTGTGTGGTGAATATAGTAGTAGTTCTACCTAAGAAATGAAGGAATCCAGCTATTAGGAGACTGACTATAAATGGGAAGGGGTCCAAGGAAGAAATGCCTATACCTTCTCTTAGGAAATATGAGAAGGGAACTGATCCACAGGGGAAATGGGGGTCAAGACAAACAGTGAGGAACAAGGACCAGACAAGAACCCAACCTCTTAGAAACTGGGATACTGAGGTCAGAGCAGAGCTGGGAACAAACTGGATCAATACTGAAGCAGCGAGGTATCAACTTTATGTTTCCCTCCAGGAAACTGCTTGGAGGCTGGAGTGGTTCAGAAGCTGCAGGAAGAATTTAAGTGGTTTTATCTGTGTAGGTTATAGGACGGAATTACTACGTTCTGATGTTATGTGATAGGATAAAGAGCAGGCTGATTATCTCCATCTTTTAACAGATGTAATGAATCAAACTAGGCCAAAAAAAACCTCTTTTTTCCTCTAACTTCAGACAGCCTTCCCAAAGCTATGGGAATTCTCGGTGCATAGTGCAAGATGGCTGTGGAAAGAATTCTTTTTTTCTTCAGTCTACAGATTTATAGAGCTAAACAATGTGACCTGATGTGTTCCCATCAAATGAATGATCACAGCTTTTGTAACATATGATTTTTCTTTCTTTGTATTTCAGCATCAATGTGGCTTTACTGCTGAACTAGCTTGCATTGAAGTTGCCTTAAATTCTTAAACAAGGGATCAATCATTTTCAAAGAATGATGTGGCAGAGATTGCTATTTGTCCCAATATCCATTTCCCCCCTCATCTTGTTGTTTGTTGGCCAAACAATATGGAAGCTGCAGGAAGAATTTAAGTGTTTCTATCAGTGTAGGTTATAGGATGGAATTCTCAATTTTTAGCTAGGCACTTGGCCACCACAACCAAAGGATACATTTCTCAGTCTTTCTTAGGTCTTGGTGTGGGGATATGACTAAGCTCTGGCCAATGGAAGGCCTGTGAGTGGGAAGTGTGCAAATGTGTATGAAGAAAAGGGCATATTCCCTTTCCTCTCTCCATTATTCTCCAGCTAGACTCTGGACAAGGTGCTGAGCTATCTTGAATCATACAGTTGAGGACAATACTCTAGGGATGGTAAAGAAACAAGATTAAATAGCTGAATCCATAGCCTAGTAGGTAAAAATGGCAAATCAGGCTTTTATTTGCTTTCCAGGAGAAAGCTGGAACAGGATACTGGATGAATTAAAAAATCAGAACTGATGTTGGGAAATATATATACCAAGAGAAATAGATACACAGCCAGGAATTTAGTCTTCTGCATTGCAGGAGTGGACAGAAGGAAGGAGGTTAAAGGCCAGAGAAAGAGCACGTTTTCTTCTATTGACTTCTTTCTGCTGCAAACAGACTTCATTCCTGGGCATCATTACAGAGTCAGCATATGCGCTTGTAAGGCATCTAGAGTCTCATTCTTCTTACTAAGCTTATATATATATATATATATATATATATATATATATATATATATATGTTGGAGCTTGTGATGCTCACCCAAACTTCTGCAATCTTTGTTACAATTGCCCTCATCACAAGAAAACATCATTGATCCAATGCACACAGCTCTACTTCTTTTCCATCCTCTTCTCCTAGTTAACTCCTAATTACTCACAATGTGTTAGCTTAATCTCCCACAAGGAAGTCTTCAGTGATTAAGGCTGGACTCCTGCTATATGCTCTCATAGTAAACTCTACTTCCACTTTCAGGGCACGTGACTCGTTCTATTTGAAATGTCTTGCTGCATATATCTGGATTCTCCAAGAGGTTATGTACTCCATGGAGCATAGGCTGTGTCTCTCTTGCCCACTACTGAATTGCTAGTACCTAGTGCAGTACTTGCATATTTGTGTACATTAGTAAAATGAATGTTTGGATAAGTCAGATAATTGGTTGAGAAGTAGGTGAGTTCTAATTTCCTTAAGGTTCTGAATGGAGTCCAACACTCATATGATACATCTGAGCTGCCCAAGCCATTTTTCTGTCATGTCCTACCCAGGAGTGATCTACTAAAAACAAGGTTTGAGCCTGTCTTCCCTCTTGCCTCCCTATGGAAAACTTAACTTGTCTCATGTCACACTTTCTCAAATGCTTAATTTTTGTCAATATGATAACGTTTATAAGGCAATTTAGGTGCTACTAGGTTTATACAGTAATCTTGGATTGTTTTTCAATGATTTTTTTAAGTTTTTAAATTGACAAATAAAAATTGTACATGTTTATCATGTACAAATGATGTTTTGAAATATGTATACATTGTGGAATGGCTAAACCAAGCTAATTAACACATGTATCACCTCACATACTTATCCTTTTTACAGCCAATTGAGAATTTTTAATGAATAGCTTGACAGTGAAACAAATGATCTAAGAAAGTCTCAATTTAGAGATACATTGCTTTTGTTGACAGTACTAAATAGCACTATCATCTTTCCTTTCATTTTCCAGAGATTCTAGAAATATGATTTTCAATATTTTCTTGAAAAGGGGCTATTTTGATTCTTCACAGAAGCACTGAGGAAAGGAAGGTTTGAAATGATTCTAGAGTCTCCTGACAGACTGTAATGAACTCGTTTGTTTGTTCATTTTAGCAAGTGGTGTGCACCTCTTTTAAACTTGGCTTGTAAAATCTCCCTTGTATGCTCCTTCATACCCTTTCCCTTTTCAGCTCTCTGAGATGGTGACTTCACTCCTCCAATAACACAGTGACATTGGAAGCCATGTGCTGAACCTGGAGAGCCACCATCAATCTGGATCTCTTCATAACTTTGTGTAGTAGAATGCCTATTGCCTTTCTCACTCTGGAAATGTTGGGGAAAGATTCTCCATGAGTTTCTCCTGTTTCTGCAGATCTTTCAAGCAGAGGCACTGACAGCTTTTGTTCTGGACTGCATATTTTTATTAATTAAACTTTTTATTTTGAGGTAATTGCAGAATCACATGCAGAAATAATACAGAGAGATCTCATATACACTTTACTCAGTTTTCTCCAATGCTAACATCATGTAAAACTATAGTGCACATCACAACCAGGATATTGACATTGATGCAGTCTAGCAATCTTACTCAGATTTCCCGAATTTTACTTATACTAGTTCATGAATGTGTGTGTGTGTGCAATTGCATAGTTTTATGTAATTTTGTCACATTGCAGATTCATGTATCCTCCACCACAGTCAAGATACAGAAACGGCTCCACCATCACAGAAATACCTCATTTTGCCCTTTTAAGGCCATGTACCTTCTTTTCTTCCTATACCGCTAACATCCAAAAACCACACAATGTTTTCCATCTACATATTTTGCCCATTCAAGAATGTTACATAAAATGCAAGCATGTAACTTTTTAGAATTGTCTTTTTTGACTCAGTATAATTTCCTTAAGATTTATCCAAATTATTGCATGTATGAACAAGTTTGTTTCTTTTTATTGCTCAGTAATATTCCACCCTATGGATATATAACAGTTTGTTTGACCACTCACCCTTTGAAGGACAGGAGAGTTCTTTCTGGTTTTTAGCTATTATGTATAAAGCAGCTATGGACATTTATGCACAGGTTTTTGTGTAAACATAGTTTTTATTTTTCTGGGTGGGAGGCGCAAGAGTCCAATTGCTCATTCATACAGTAGTTGCATTTTTAGTTTTTTTGAGAAATTGACTTGCTCAATTCTGGAGTGGCTGTAGTATTTTATATTTCTATTGGCAATATATAAGTAATCCAGTTTTTGTATTGTTGTCAGCATTTTGTGATACTACCATTTTGTCTATTAAGCATTCGAATGGGTATGAAGTGATATCTCACCATAGCTTTAATTAGCATTTCCCTAATGGCTAATGATGCTGAACATCTTTTTATGTGTATATTTGTCATCTGTACGTCTTCTTCAGCAAAATTTGTGTCTTTTGCTTATTTTCTAATTGGATTTTTTTTTTTTTACTGTTGAGTTTTGAGAGTTCTTTACATATTTTTGATACTAGTACTTTGTTGGGTATATGGTTTGTAGCTATTAAAATTTTCTACCAGGCTATAACTTGTCTCATCAGTGTCTTATATTTATTTTTTTACAAAAACTGCCTTAAATTTTCCTTTCATTGAGTAAGAAACTTTCACAGATCAGAGGGGAAGACATTCAGGACCTTTCTGTTCTAACTAAGCCAATTTTAAGGCACACAGTCAAAACAGTATTGCTAAGACTGTAGACATTGTACACTTCACTTATTAACTTCATTATATTACTTCCTTACTTGAAAATTTTCAGTGATTCCTCATTACCCCAAGGATAAATGCTGCATCCTTAAACCAAAACACCCCATGTTTTATAGAACTCATTAGTCTGATTACTTTTTCACTGTCCTCTCAACATACTGTGGGAATTCTTAACTTTTCATCATTTGTTATTTTCATTGCCCTTACCAAACACAGCTTCCTTCCTCCTCTCCATTCATCCACCTGTGTTGAAGGATGGGTTCAAATGAACTGATATGGAGCTGTGGGGAGAGTAGGGAGGGGAAGAAAAGATAAAGGGAGGGCACCTGGTTAGGAAATTTGTTAATCCAGGGGAGGGACTGCACGGCCTGAATTAGCAAAGTGGCCGAGGTAGGGGGTTGTCTTAGTCCATGTTGTGCGGCTGTTAACAGAATACCACAGACTAAGTAATTTATAAACAATGGAAATTTATTTCTCATGATTCTAGGGGCCAGGAAGTCTAAGGTCAAGGGGCTGGCAGGTTTGGTGTCTGATGAGGGTCTGGTCTCTGCTTCCAAGATGGGGCCTTAAATGCTGCATCCTCAAGAGAGGAGGAACGCTTTTTCTCACACTGCGGAAGAATAGAAGTGGGTGAGACAGGCGCGAACTTGCCCTTTTGTAATGGCACCAATCCCACCAGTGAGGATGGGGCCATCATGCCCTGATCACCTCTCAAGGGTCCCACCTTTTAATACTGTTAAAATGGCAGTTGGATTTCAACATGAGTTTTGGAGGGGCCAAACATTCAAACACATAGCAAGAGGTAAAATGGCGAACTAAAATTCTATGAGGAAGAATAATGGACAGAAGAGCATTGGGACTATGGGAGCTCAAGAAACTCCTTGGAAGAAAGAAATTAGGGACTTGATTTGAGAGAAAAAAGTGATACACCTTACATTTTTGGTTTTGTTTCCCTTACCTTGTCTTTCCCTTCCTGGATATTGAGGCCTTACATGGAACCAGGTCATAGAGTCCACACTGCCCACTGCTCCATATTCTCCAAGCCCAACTTCTCACTAGTGGGACTCCTTAAGCTCCTCTGTCTTCTTCTAGACAACTTTACTCACTCTGGTAGCTGGCAGTGAAGAGGGAATGGCATATTCTTTTTTTTTTTCCTCCCAAGATAGAGTCTCGCTTTTGCGAGATATTGGCTCACTGCAACCTCTGCCTCCTGGGTTCAAGCAATTCTCTGCCTCAGCCTCCCGAGTAGCTGGGATTACAGGCACCCGTCACCACGCCCGGCTGATTTTTGTATTTTTAGTAGAGACGGGATTTCACCATCTTGGCCAGGCTGGTCTTGAACTCCTGACCTTGTGATCTACCCACCTCAGCCTCCCAAAGTGTTGGGATTACAGGCATAAGCCACCGCACCTGGCTGGAATGGAGTATTCTAAACTTAGTTGTCTTTCTTTCTTCTCCTTCTCCATTCTAGAAGCGGGCAGCATTGGTTTTGCAGCTCCTAGCTCACTAGGTCTGTTACACTTAACAAGGGAGACTAACTTGACCTCTTTCAAACAGATTTTGAAGGGTGACAACTCCCTTTATCCTTGGTCCTCTGTGCATACGGTGGTATGTGGCCTATAAACGTAGGGATAATGGAGCTGCAGACCCAAATCGCACCATAATCCAAAGTATCCCACAGATAACATCTCCTCTCGTCCATGGTTAATGCTGGGAGTTACTACTTAGGCCAGCTCCTTGATTCAAATAACAAGGGGCCGTTCCACCACCCCTAACTGAATAAATAATAGATTTTTAAGTTGCTTTTAGACAAAAATTTCTCTTTTCTATTTTACTGCTTGTTCTTCCTTCCTGCCCTCACCCGAGTCTACATACCTTTCCCTTGAAGCAGAAACATAAGTCTGCCATTTAACAAAACCCCAATAACGATCCTTCTTGAAAGGACAAGGGCTAATAATCACTACCCATTTAACATTCCAGTCACGTGATGGTGAAGGAGAATAAATCAGTTAAACAGCAAGATGCAGCACAACTAATTTTCATGTAAAAGGGGGTGATTGCTTTTTTTTTTGAAAACCATTGTGATTTTTTAAAGCAGTTAAAGCCTAAACAACCTTGTCTATCAGTTTATGAATTATTAATAAAAAAAGAGAAAAGAAAAAAGGCTTTCTTTTTCTAAATATCATTTGCTAAGCCACCATGACCTGAAGAGGCTCACACTGATTCCTGATTTACATAGTCCCAGTTGGAAGTTAATGAAGACTGCTGAGCCACCTTTCAACATGCAGATAAACCTTCATGTATTTAAAAGCAGGGAATCTGTGCTTGTTCCTGGCAAATTATTCATCTAAGATCTGAAGTTTCTGACACCGCCTGCGTCAGATAAACTGTCACCCAAATTGCAAACTAATTAGTGATTCAAACATTTTCGAGCTGATTGATGACAGAATAATTTACGCTTGTTTCTCAGTTTCCAGCTGGCACGGGCTGCTGACTGGAGCCCTAATTAACGCGAGTACATCAGTCATGTTCTGCCAAGGCAGCACATACAATTAAAAGGCAGTTTAAATGGAATATCACATTAAAAAGGCTGGGAGATGCAAATGTGAGGAAACAGTGCTTTAGGAAGAAATGACAACAAAAACCCAGAAACCAAAACAGAATGGAAAAAAGATTTTTTTTTTAAATGGAGAAGTAAATTGTACTCTGCATTGAGTATTTAACAAAAAAAATAACTGAGAGGAGTCAAACTGGGCATACTAAATATTTTTGTATTTAAGGAGTTTTACTGAGATGAGTGTTTACTGCTCTTTTTAGTGCACACAGTTTGGAGAATAGCTTTGAAAATATGTTCTCAAAAAAGGGAACCGCCTCTTCCTCCTAAGCAGTGTTGGGATGGGCGGGATTCCTTACAGGAGTCAAAGATTGTTCCTGTTCACCGAATCGTCAGTTCTGTCTTCTGGGCTGAGTTCACAATGACTTTCTCTTGGTGGCTGTGGTCCCCACCCTCCTTTGACACTTTGGTCTACCCCAAGCCCATGAAACTTAGAACTGCCTCACATTATTTATGTTGCTTGTTTTAAAATGTTTTTAAAGAGACTATTCTTAAAGGCAGTTTTAGGTTCACAGCAAAATTGAGCAACAAGTACAGAGTGTATCCTTGCCTCAACACACATACAACCTTCCTCGCTATCAGCATCCCACTGATATTTTTACTGTCTCCACAGTTTTCCCTTTTCCAGAATGTCATAATAGTTGAAATCATACAGTATGTAGCCTTTTTTTTTCAGGCTGCCTTCTTTCACTTACTAACACGCATTTAAGAATTTTCTGTGTCTTTGCATGGTTTGAGAGCTAATTTCTCTGGAGTATTCAATAATATTCCATTGTCTGGATATACCACAGTTTATTTCTCCATTAGCCTACTGAAGGACATCTTGGTTGATTCCAAGTTTTTGCAACTATGAATAAAGCTACTATAAATTTCTATGGGTGGGTTTTTGTGTGGACATACGTTTTCACCTCCTTTGGGCAAATACCAAGGAGTGTGATTACTGGAGCATTCATTAAGTTCTCACATGTACATGCTTTACCTCTTTCAAACTGCAAGCCGCTTGAGGGCAAGGAGCACATCTTATATCTCTTTGCATTTCCCACAGAGCATGGCATGATGTTTTGCAGAGAATAACAATACATTGTATTATAATTTCTGGTTTACATGGTTTTCTATAGCTTCTTCTTCTCTTCTTCTCCTTCTTTCTTACATTTCTTGATTGCTTTGTACAGTCCAGGATAACTATGCAGTGTTTTTATACTCGTATAACAATACCTATAATAACTCGTACTGTGGGTACAATGATTACTTTCTGTTTTTTGATAAGGAGGCAAACTCAGAAGTCATAAATTGCCCAGGACCATTTAGCCAGTGAAGAGAGCTGGGCCTCCTAAGGACGAACCGGATTGCTTCTCCTCTGAGGCTGCAAACTTCCTTTAGTGCTCTTAAAGAATCTAAGAATTCTCAGGACCCTGGAGTGAGTAAGTAGCAAAGCCAGGTTTAGAAATCAGATTTACAGAGTTCTTCTAATCCATTTTCTGTTATAGTATTTATGCTGAGCCGACATACATAGACTTTGTTCATCCCCAGTCTTTGATTCCAGAAAGGACTCTTTCTGTACTTCAGAAGCCATTCGTTCCACAAATAATTAGTGAGTACCTGTTCTTTTCTATGCACAGAGCTTGGCTCTGGAAATATTGCTGTGTAAAAATCCAAAGTCATACCCTGTGAGCCTACAGTCTAGAGAGACATTGATTGTATGTTAACACATTCGTGATTAATGAATCACGACTAGGACAGGTGTTAAGAAGGGAAGAGTGTGATGATGGGGTAAATGTGAGGGGGACTGTTTAGCTCACTTTCAGGAATTGCACCATAAGGATGTGACTATGCAGCAGAAAACTGACAAGGGTATAGACTGAGGCAGGAATGTACTCCAGCCATTGAGGTATGGTCTGTGTAGGTTACAACCATGCTCAGATGCAACGGAGGGAAACTGATGTTATGAGCAAAGATGAGGAGATGTCTAATCATGGGTTAATCTCACAAAATACGTGGAAGTTGCAACTTCGTAGAGCCACTAATCTCCTGAGGAGCAAGGAGGTAAATATCTATTTGAGGGCCACAGATATTTCCCTTCTCCAAAAATCCTAAGGCAAGAATATGTTATAAGAATTGGCTTCTCTAGGTGGGCCCATCCCTGAATGGACAGGTGATGCAGGGTTTCCTGAATGTCATGTACATCGTGTCTAGGGTCCTACTGTGTGCAGAGGGCAGAGAATCCAGTGTAGCTTTAAAGAGGAGTGACTAGTTACTTTTTTCCTTTTGAGTATCTGTATGTATGTACCCATATATATACAAAAAACCTAATAAACAGAGATCTACTTGTCAACCACCTAGTAAATGAATGTTATTATTTTGCCATACTTAGTTATACTCTTTCTCTGTTTTAAAGAAAGGACTATAAGATGACAGCTGAGGTGCAACACCCATCCTTTCCCTTTCCCTCCCTTCTCAGAGCTAACTATCAACTGAAGGTGGTCTGTATTTTGTTTTTTTTTTTTTCTTTTTGAGATGGAATCTAGCTCTGTCGCCCTGGCTGGAATGCAGTGGCATGATCTCGGCTCACTGCAACCTCTGCCTCTCGGGTTCAAGTGATCCTCCTGCCTCAGCCTCCTGAGTAGCTGGGACTACAGGCACAAGCCACCACGTCTGGCTAATTTTTGTGTTTTTTAGTAGAGGCAGCATTTCACCATATTGGCCAGGCTGGTCTCAAACTCCTGACCTCATGATACGCCCACCTCGGCCTCCTAAAGTGCAAGGATTACAGGGTGAGCCACCATGCCCAGCCTGTATTTTTAAAAAACTTTTACTTTGTTTTTACTTTTAAGTTGTATTTATAATTTTACTATAGAAATATCTATAAAAATATGATTCTGTGTATTTAAAAAAATTTACACAAATGGTATGCTACTGTGTATTTCATTTTCAATTGTTTTTTAATTCACCATTGTGTTTCTGAGATTTATCCAGGTAGAAGCAGTCAATTCATTTTAACTCTTGTATACTTTCATAAAAATGAATTAATCTCCAGTTCTATTATTCTGTTCCTTACAGATGAAAGCTGTTTCCACTCTTTTCTGTTATAAACAGGGCTGCAATGCACATCTTTGGACAGTCTTCTTACGCTCATATGTGGGAATTCCTGCAGAGTGTGTTTCTGGAAGTGGAATTGCTGGGTTGCAGGCGATGCATGCATGGAGTCAGGCTGACTAGGAACTACCAAATTGTTTTCCACATTGATAATACAAATTATACCCAGATTATATCCTGCTTTCCCACGTTCTTTCCACCACTTGATGTTTCCACATTTAAAAGTTGTTCCAGTCTTTCAGAAGCGAAATGATATTTCATTGTTGCTTTAAGTTGCATTTCCTTGATTATTAGTGAGGTAGAGACCGTTTTCATTAGTTTATTGGACATTTAGATTTTTGTCTTTGGTGAGTTGCTGTGTATATCCTTTGTCCGTATTCTTAGGGTGTTTTATTAGTAGTAGTAATTATTTGTGGGAATTCTATATTTATTCTGGATACTACTGCTTTATCAACAAATAGTTCCTTCTAGTTTATAACTTGTCTTTTAAATTTGTTTAAAAGTTAGGATATGATTGATTTCTAACCAATGCCATGGGACATATTCTTTCACATGAGAATTGTTTATTCAAAGTCATTGCTTTTTTTGGGAAGAAAATGACTTTATTCTAATCAACTCACAAAGAATAAAATCATAACAGCTAGTTTAAGGAGGCCACACAAACATTTGCCCAGTCCCAGATTGTACGGAGTAGGAACACCCACCCCCCTTCCATTTCACTTCTGAAGCAAGGAAGCTAGGAATGACAGGAGAGGTTTAACTGATGGTTACACTTTATACCCTCACTATCAGTTCTATTTTTATACTAAATTAACTTAGTTATGAGAGCTGACTTTCCATCTCTCCAGGTTGAACTTCTTTATTAGGCCAATCCTTTTGCAAGTCGGCACTGTTTCAGCACCTTACTGAAATCCTCACAGAGCTTGATGTCACCCTGGTTCTGGGCACACTCCAGAAACTGTTTGATCTCATAGAAGCAAGGCTGCTGCTGCTGTGCCGGCTGGGTTCCCTGAGGCTCCTGGTAAGCGATGTCAGGCCTCGCAGGCTCAGCATTACTTCCTCCACTGAAGCCCCCAGTAACGGCGTGACCCTGTGTGTGCCCCACAGCAGAGCCCACAGCCACGCCAGCTGCAGTGGTTGCCATCTGGGCCATCAGACCTGGCTGCCGGGGCGCAGCAGCAGAAGAGCCAACTGCAGATGGGGGTGCCGCTGCTGGTGGCTGAGCAACTGGTGCTGGCCTGGGTTCAGCTCTCATCTGAGGGGCCCGGCTGGCCGGAGGGGCCATGCGGGAGGTGCGGCTTCGGCTTCCACGCGGCATCCTAGGTACGCGACGGCTCGGCCTCTGGACGTGTGACCTCAAAGTCATTTTCTTAGGGGTTTCTGTAACTGGTCCCACAATGCTGGCACGCCTAAAACTTTTTGGGATTTCTATCTTGGAATTGCATTCAAAGTCAGTAGGACAATTAATGAAGGAAATGAGTTTTGTTCATTTAGAGGCAGAGTTGACAAAATTTTTCTGTAAAGTGCCCAGATAGTAATTATTTAAAAATTTGCAGGCTAAGTTGCACCTACTCAACTCTGCTGTTGTCCTGAGTGAAAGCAACTGTAGAGAGCATGTAAACAATGAGCATGGCTATATTCCGATACTACTTTATCTACAAAAACCAGGCTGTGGGCCAGATTTGCACTAGAGTCACTGCTTTACAGTCACATATTACTTTTGGTTGGTAAACTTATTGCACGGTGTGATTAATCTTTATTTACAAAATTTGGTAACGTATGTCATTTGGTTGCTGTCAGTAATGAAATTCACTCGGAAAAATGAAGAGCCACCTCTACTGGGAATATGAATGTTGAAAATAAAGTGAGATAGGATACAAAGGGAATGAGAAAATCAAACAGCTAGAAATATTTGAGCCATGGCACATGACCTTCCAATGCAATGCAATCACTTTAAAATCTCCTGGGCTGACTAAATGCTGTGAAAACACCCCCAAATCTCAATGACAGCACAATAAGCTTACTTCTCCCTTTCTTACTGGGCCAATGTAGGTTAACTCGAGTCAGAGGAATCTAGTTTCTTTCCCTTTAGTGGTTCAATCATGTCTCAGATGGCCTTGAGAATCTCCAACAGCTGCTCTGCGTGTGACTAAGAGATGAGGAAAGAGAGGGAATATGATGACTGTGCTGAAGGGTTTATCGCAGGCCTTAGGTGGAGGGTGCATGGTTCCCTTCTGCCCACATTTTAGTGGACAGACTCAGTCGTATGACTGCACCTAACTGTAATGGAGGTTGATGAATGTAATGTGGATGTACTTACTTTCTCTGACGCTGAGGAATGTATTTGGTTGGTGCAAAAGTAATTGGCAAAACCACAATCACTTTTGCACCAAGCTAATAGTATAATCATAAGCTCAGGAAGAAGAGGACATGATGGGTTGAACATCTAGCTAATCTTTAGTATATCATTTGAAGAGCACAGGGTCTTTTAGGGGTAAGAGTTATAGTGTTTTTGTTGTTGTTGTTGTTGTTTGTTTGTTTTATTGAGCATATTACTACATAGCCACATTTTATAACTAAAAAATGGTTAAAACTCTTGAGTCCTAGCTAAGCACCAGGTTAACCTATATGTTTCTATTTAGTGATGCAAATAAATGATTCATTAATCTGAGCTAATGCCTGCCTAATGCACAACAGAAGCATTACTACCGGATTTTTACTTCATGCCCCCCAAAAGGGAACCAATGTTTTTAAAATGAAGACACAGTACGATTTAATTTGAGGAAAGAATAACATAAGGCAAGTCTGTAAGTGACCAATGCTCTTTTATCCAAGTTCGCCAGAACTGTGCCAAGGGGGAGGCACATGCATGGTGATTTGAGAAAACCATTCATTTAAGCTACATGCCTTCTTTTTAGAACTAGGGGACTCATGTGTGCTAGGGTAAAAAACTCGATTACAACTCCTCAGGAGATCATAAAGTATAAAAATCACAGGATTTGGAGTTTTTGTTTCTGGCTTCTATAAATACTGTGAGACCTTAGGTACATTTTTGTTTTACTTTCTCTGAGCTTCAGTTTTTTGTCTTGTAAAATGAATGTAAGATCTACCTTGTAGGGCTGCTGTGAGAATTAAATTAGAAGATGTATGTAGAAGCAAGTACACTATGAATTACAGATCCCTTTCCTCTCCTTTACTCCCAGCTCAGTCATTTACTAGTTGTTTGAACTTAAGAAATTCTCTTTACCTTTCTGGGCTTAGTTTTCTCATCTGTAAAATGAAAGTGTTGGGTTAAATAATATCTAAATTCTTTTGAGCTCTAAAATTCATGGACAATGTGTCAGAGTTTCATATAAATGACTTTAGCTCAAATGGAATATTTTAGGGGCTTAAGAAAATATAATTTTGAAAATGAAGTCATTCTTGAAAAGCACTTTTATGATCTCTTGTGTATATGTGTATATGGAGGCAGATTAAAGTAAGACGAAAGGAGCTCCATGTGCAGTAACTGTTTTTCAGTTACCGTATAAACCAGGGTAAGGATTTAAGATAGAGCAGGTCTCTATTTCCATACCTCTTGATAATTTCCCCTCCTTTGAATATTCACTCAGCTCAAACATCCCTTATGACATTGGCCTTGTTTTCCTTGTCCTTAAGATTCTTATACAAATCCTAACCCCCTCCTAAATTGTTTAGGTTGGCGCAAAAGTAATTGTGGTTTTTGCCATTGAAAGTAATGACAAAACCACAACTACTTTTGCATCAACATACTTTTCTTTGAGAGCAGAATCTATGTCCTATTCTGGTCACCTTTATAGATCCTTCCATAAAGACTAGTATAACAGGGTTTGGCAAACTTTTTATGTAAATATTTTTGGCTTTGCAGGCCATACAATCTTTGCCACAATGACCGAACTCTGCTGTTGTAGCTCAAAGCCATAGACAGTACATAGATGAATGAACATGGCTGTGTTCCCAAAAATACCTTTTTTATTGCCCCTAAAATTTGAATTTCATATAATGCTCACAAAATAATATTCTTGTTTTGATATATTTTTTAACCATTCAAAAATGTAAAAGCTATTCTCAGCTCATAGATTGTACAAAAACAGGCAGCAGTCAGACTTTGACCCAGGGGTGATAGGTGTTGACTCTGTTGTATGCCATAAATTCTTATTAGTGTTTGCTGCTGAATTCAATTAACTATGGATTTAATTACTAATTTTTATTTTCAAAAGTGGCATGTAAGGCAGTGTCCTCTCGCTGTCCTGTAAGATGTAGAATTTCTCATAAAAGCCTATGATACCTATGGATTACTGCTTTGAACAGAAACAGGATATTTATGTAATAACTTTTCAAACAATGAGAATAATTCACAGTGACTGCAATAAGCTTTTCTCAAGAGTGTTGGGGCTACCTTTTGTTTGTTGATGAAGTGAAAAATATTTAGTATAAATTTTATGATAAAAGAGAAAGGGAGTGACCTTTGATATCTAGAATAGAATCTTGGTTCTATTTCTTGCCAGCTGTGTTCTTGGGCAATCTACTAAACTTAGATCTGAGTCTCTGTTTTGTCTTCTGCCACGTGGGGATAATAATATGTTTATTACAGGATTGTTCTGAGGATTGGAGCTAACGTATGTGAGGACCTAGCACAGTTCCTGAAGCATGGTCCACTCTCAGTAAATATTACCCAGCATCACCAGACTCTTCTCTTCCTTTTGAAGAGTGAACAATTAGGGATCCTGAAAATTTGAAACATCTTTGAATTGCAAATTCTCCGTGGATGTTTGAACCTAGAGTGCAAACATGAGAGGCCTTCATGACTCTGGTTTTATAACTTGCAGCCCTATGCTACTCTGTCCAATTAGGGCTAGACTCGTAGGAATGCCAAAGAGAAACACTGCAGCCGTAGTGGGAAAAATTAATTCACAGAACAAAAGCAGAAAATCTTCTCTTTCACAAATGAAGTCTTTGTTCTCATCTGTTGTCAGTTATTAGGGGATTTACTGAACCTAAGAACCTCATGCTTTTGTATTTCTGAAAAAAAAAAAGGAAATAAAAAAAATGCATGGTTAATATAGAAAAATCCATGAAATAGAGAAATCTATAGTGAATAGTAGGGGTTGTAAAAGTTTTGGGGCCAAAGAATATTGGGGATATAAATCAATTTTTAAAACTTCAGTCATTTGGAAAAAGCAGACTTCCATTGGCTTGTGATACAGTGCCATGTGGCTTGCCATTTAGCTAACTTGAAAACCCAGTTGCTGGCGGGTTACAGAATGGGAGTGATTTAGAGGAGTGAACAGCTGCTTAAACAGCAGGTTGTGGGAAATTCCACCACAGGAAGAGGGTCAACCTACATGACTCGTCGAGGTCAAAACACAAGTCAGAAAAAATGCAGATTGACTTATAAAAGGAGTCAACTTACTCATCAGAATATACAGTATTGGCTACAGCTTTAAATCGCCAGTGGCCAAATCATTTTTTATTAAATATCTAGTTACAACAACTTTTTTCTGAACCCACTCAAAGTACCTGGTGAATGAAAATGTTTGCTGCTTGAACTTTCTATGCCCTTTTTTGGACAGGAGGGAAATGTACTACTCTTTCTATGATTGCATAGTACCTAGGTTTGTGTGGAGGCTTGCAATTTTAAAAACACAATTAATTTCAATTCAACAGAAGTTTATGTAGCCACTGTTATGGGTTGAATTATGTCTCCCCAAAAGATGTTAAAATTCTATAGGGTCTTTGCAGATGTTCGAGCTAAGATGAAGTTATTAAGGTGGGCTCTAATCCAAAATGACTGTGTTCTTATAAGAAGGGAAATGTGGGCACCAACAGCGCACAGGGAGAATGCCCTGTGCACTTAAAGGCAGAGATTGGGGTAATACATCCTCAAGCCAAAGCATGCCAAATATAGCCAGCGGACCATCAGAATCTAGGAGAGAGATATGGAACAGATTCTTCCTCACAGCCGTCACAAGGAACCAGTCCTGCTGACATGTTGATCTCCAAATTCTAGTCTCCAAAACTGTTAGACAACAAATTTCTGTTGTTTAAGCCATCCTGTTTATGTTAATTTGTTATGGCAGCCCTAGCAAACTAATATAGCATCTAAGTGACAATTCTTACAGTAATCTTATAGGTTAAGTGATGTTTTCATTTCAATTTTGAAAAGAAGGAAACAGAAGACATTAGATCTTAAAATCCATGTTTTTTTTCTGTATGTCCAAGGACTTGTCCATAGAAGGCCAGAGTCTTCTGTCTCAGTGAGCTTACTGGTTCTAACTATGAGATTGGCAATCTCGAGATAATGACAGAAAGTCATTGTGTTGAGACTTTTTAGCTGTAAGTAATGGGAAATTCAACTTGCAATGACTTAAACTATAAGGGAGATTCCTATCCCACAACAAAAGAAGTCTTGGGATAGAACAGCTCCAGAGTTAAAAATGAAGTCAAAAGTTTGGTTAAGGACATCATCTAGGACTAAGTTTTCTTCACATTTCAGCTCTGCAACTTTTAGCATTTGGGCTTTATCATCAGTCTACCTTCATGTCAGCCAATAAAAATATAATATGAGGAAGTCCTAGCCAGAACAATCAGGGAAGTGAATGAAATAAAATGAATCCAAATAGGAAAAGAAGTCAAGCTATCTTTGTTTGCTTATAATACGATTCTATACCTAGAAAATCCTAAAGACTGCCAAAAGCCTCCTAAACTTGATAAACAACATTAGTTATGTTTCAGGATACAAAATCAATGTACAAAAATTAGTAGCATTTCTACGCACTGATAAAGTTCAAGCAGAGAGATCAATCAAGAACGCAGTCCCATTTACAATAGACACACACATACACGCACACATGTAGGAATATGTCTGTCTAAGGAGGTAAAAGATCTCTACAAGGAGAACTACAAAATACTGCTGAAAAAAATTGTAGATGATTCAAACAAATGGAAAAACATTCCATGCTCATGGATAGGAAAAATCAATATTGTTAAAATGGACAAAATGCCCAAAGCAATCTACGGATTCAACACTATTCCTATCAAATTACCAATATAATTTTTCACAGAATTAGAAAAAACGATTCTAAAATTCATATAGAACCAAAAAAGGTCCTGAATAGCCAAAGCAATCCTAAGATCAAAGAACAAAGCCAGAGGCATCACATTACCTAACTTCAAACTACACTGCAAGGCTATAGTAACCCAAACAGCATGATACTGGTACAAAAACAGACATATAGACCAATGGAACAGAAGAGAGCACCCAGAAATAAATCCACACACCTACAATCATCTGATCTTCAACAAAGTCGACAAAAGTAAGCAATGGGGAAATGACTCCCTAGTCAATAAATGGTGTTGGGATAGCTGGCTAGCCATACGCAGAAGAATAAAAGTGGACCCCTACCTTTCATCCTATACAAAAATTAACTCAAGATATAATTGTAAGACCTCAAACTATAAGAATTCTAGAAGAAAACCTAGGAAACACCATTATGGACATCAGCCTTATGAAGGAATTTATGACTAAGTCTTCCAAAGCAATTGCAACAAAAACAAAAATTGATAAGTGAGACCTAATTAAACTAAAGAGCTTTTGCACAGCAAAAGAAATAATCAGCAGAGTAAAGAGAACCTACAGAGTGTGAGAGAATATTCACAAACTATGCATCTGACAAAGCACTAATTTCCAGAATCTATAAGGAGCTTAAACAAATCAACATATAAAAAAATGAATAGCCCCATTAAAACATGGGCAAAGAACATGAACAGAAACTTTTCAAAAGAAGACCTACAAGCAGCCAAGAAACATGAAAAATGTTCCACATCATTAATCATCAGAGTAATGCAAATCAAAACCACAATGAGATACCGTTTCACACCAGTCAGAATGGCTATCATTAAAAAGACAAAAAACAACAGATGTTGGCAAGACTGCAGAGAAAAGAGAACATTTATCCACTCTTGGTGGGAGTGTAAATCAGCTCAGCTACTGTGGAAAGCAGTTTTGCAGATTTCTCAGAGAACTACAAACAGAACTACCGTTCGATTCAGCAGTCTCATGACTGGGAATGTGAATATAATTATTAGTGAGATATTTGATTAGCATTTCTCGTTTTAGACTAGCCACATTCCAAGCGCTCAGTAGCCACCTGTGGCTATAATATTGGACAGCTTGTGTCTAGTTCATTTCACTGCTCTAAGATTGCTGCAGCAGTTTCAGGCATCAGATCCAGTCCTATCAATGTCCAGAGGTCATCTCTTCTGGTACTTCTCTTTTTTCATGTAAGGAAAAACTGCCCAGAAGCCCCGTTGCATACTTCTCTCATGTCTCATTGGCCTGAATGACTTCTAGTGCCCAAGTCTATTTTAATTAAAAGCACTGTGAATGAGATACAAAATTGGCTCAGATCAAGTCAGACTCACTCCGTGTTCCTAGAGTCACTAATTCTACGTGAAGGAGTACGGACTCCTGGTTGTTTCTCGCACATAGAGGAAGGTAGAGGATGGGTATTAGGGATGTAGCAAAATGTCTTTTAAAGCATTGAGAGCAAGGGAAAATGATGGTAGGGCCTAGTGGATTCGTCACTGTGAATCCTGGAGAAGACAAAGGCAAAGAGTTGTACTTCTTAATTTGCAGAGGACATGGGGGTTTAATGATTCTAACTGGGCAGTCCAGAAAAGGATTGAAGTTCTGGCTCCAACTGATAAGACTGCTTAGCTTCTTAAAGGTTAAAATTAGGGAAAGGTACAGTAGTCACCAAATCATGATTTGATTACATTCATGAGATTGAGGTGGAGGTAATAGTTGGTATTGGTTGTTGATAAAGAATGAGATAACAGATTTTTTTTTCTAATCATGATGAAGTAGGCACAGTTCATCATAGGTAAGCCAATTTTTTTCCTCCAGAAAATTGTACTAAATAGTGCCCAAAATATTTTCATATCAAGAAGACACTAAAATAATCTATTTCAAAGTGTGCTTTTCTCCATCTTCGCGTATTATGTCCATTGCATGTATGACCTGAGTCCCCTTTTCACAGAAACAGGTTCTTGCTGCATTATCATGGGATTATGACTGTGGGAGTTTTCTTTTGTTTTCCTTTTATTATTATTAATAAAATATTATTAATAATTAATATTATTATAAATAATAATTATTATTTTGCCAGAGGTATCTTGAATTTCAAATTCCCAACATACTGTTATTGTTTTTTTAAGAGACCAAGTCTTGTTATGTTGCCCAGGCTTGTCTCAAATTCTTGGGCTCAAGCCATCCTCCTGCCTCAGCCTCATGAGTAGCTGGGATTACAGAGGTGCACCAAAGCATTTGTCCACCCCAACATATTTTTGAGGAAGCCCAAATCAGAAAATGGATTAGGGATTTCCTGAATCAGAAATTGAACTAGGTCCTAGGCAGAAGGAGTAGAAGGTTGAACCTCCTGGGAATAAAGGGCTATAGGTGGAAGGGCTGGATTTGGTTGCCTGGGTCATATTGTGGGGTTTATATTTATCAAGGAAGATGACAACCAATGTGGATTCTCATGAGTGCATAGATTAGGGTGCCTGGGGACTGGGCATTCTTTTCTATCACAGTCAAATGAGGCAAAGGAAAGGAAATGGGAGAATGGCACCAACATTCCTGCAATTCAACCTCAGGTTATCTTTTTCTCTTGCACTCCTGATCTTCATTGACTAGCAAGCCTGACCTTCCTGAGTTTCTGTGTTTTTGTTTTGAAGCTCACCTTTCAGAGTCTATACTGAAACAATGACAGAGAGGGCGCCTACTCAGAAGTGGAACAAAGTCACTTGTGATTCTCAAGAGGATTGTTTGTTTAAGTCTGCAAGGCAGAGGGGGGCATTTGCCTCAGAAACACTCTGCTGTAGCCAAAGGGTGTGAAATGTGACTCATAACACTACCTGAACCTTGGCTCAGCACACTGGTCGCATGTTAGTGAAGAGAGGGAAGCAGCAGCCACACCTCCAATCCCAGAGCCTGAGTCTGTTGCCTTATAAATGATGTGGGTATTATTGGCTGCACGTGTGGACAACTCCCCTTCTATTGAGCATGCTTTAGGAATTTGGTCTTTGTGGGAAACAGAATGGGAGGTGATGGAATAAGGTGGGGTAAAGACACAAGAAAGAATCATGGACCAGCTTCACTGGCAAGCAGGGAGGAGTTTTTCCTTCCAAAGCCATCTGTTTTAAGGAGTAGATCTTAGGATGGTGAGCTCTTTTATGGGGCAATTACCTGTCTCCACTTGGTGTCTTCACTTTCTTTTTAGTCTTCCCCAGTGCTGATTGTTTGCTGCCAGAGGCAATTTATAAAACACCTGTCAATCACCTCAAAGCTTTTCCCAATGACAGTGGCTTATCTCCTCTGTAGATCTCTATGTTGCTTTGTCAGCATGGCTATTCCCCAGCCCACCCCTCCCAGAGGTGTCCTGTGCTCTGTGTTAGGACTCAAAACCTCTACTCACTGGAGCCTTTATTCTGATAATTAAATTTACAAGGAATATTTGTATTTTAACCACAGATCGTATAAATGTTTTAAAAAATGTTTTTTAAATGTCTTACAAGTAATAGAAACACATACCATTTTGGAAGTTGCACCTATAATTAATTGTATCTTCTTGGACTATATCCAGTAAAGCTGTATCTTTTCTTTTTGACGATACAGTCTTTTATAACTTGTAATGGGGACTGAGGAAAAAAACTTATGTATGACATGGAAAGTTTCCACAAATAATTCTTAAAGGAGGTACTGCAACTTAGTTTATTTTACCAAGATGAAATGTCCCATCAAAACAAGAAGACTCTATTTTTTTTTTTTTTTTTACTAATATGAAAGACAGAGTGCTATGTATAGAGGGGGAAATGGTGAATGACTGAAAGAATGAATGAATGAATCTAAACAAATCAGCTGACCTACTGCAGAACTTGATTGAATTGAATATTTTGAAGTTGCTTTACATTTCTCAAGAAATTCCAGGGTCCTGGTTGAAGGTATTGAACACTAAAGTATTCTGGTGGTCCACAATCATTAGTGTAATTTCCAGACTTTTCACTACACACTGTTACCAGGAGAGAAACTTACACCATCGAGGTAACTTCTACAATATCTCCTTGTGTGAGCTGAGGTCATGAGATGGCTTTACAAGGAGCCCCATGACCTTGAAGAAGTCTTTATGTACTTCTCACAAATATAAAAGAATGTATCAACAAACAAAGACTGGTTGGAAAGTGTAAAAAAGACTGGATTCAGTCAAGTTATCTTGAAAAAGTTTACTAAATTTAGAGGAATATATAGTTTCTGAGCAGTTGTTTGCAAAATAAACAGTGTTTTTCACTTTGTTTGTCCCCCAACCACTGTGTGTTTGTAGACACAACTGAAGTGCCTACATATGTAGCTCTCTGAGAATGGAGTCAATGGCTGACATGGAGAGGGCTTTAAGTGTTTATTGCTATGATGATAGACTAGCACACTTGAAGAAGTGGTTCACTAAAGAGACCCTAGCGGCTGGAAAGAGTGGCCAAACATGCTGTGTGGAGCACAGCTGATCCATTCACCCTGACCAGCTTCACAACCCATAAAGACTGTAATCTGGCCAAATTGTCTGGAAGGATGGGCAACCATTTTGGCAATGGCAACAAAGATGAAGGAACTAACTATGTAGAGATTCAGGCTCTCTTATCTCTCTTCTTTATTCCCTCGTGTTCTCTCATACAGAAATGTATTCAATGTGTTATAGATACAGAAGGAATTGGAGTCCTTAAAGGTTAAGTCTAGTGATTTTTCAAATTCGTTTTAACAGTAGAAAAATTACTCCCACATGGATTCCCAGTCAGGATTTCTAAATATGAGAGAAAGAGAAGTAGAGCTCCGGATGAAATAAAGTTGACAGGTCCAACGTTTAGTCATCTTAGCTTTCTCCTCTCCCTCACTGTATCCCTCCCCCACTACTTCCAGGCTGTTGAGGCACCTTCTGGAACTCAAATCTAAGAGAACATCTCTGTTGGCTTCAAAAGGAAATCACCACAAATTCTCTGCAATTAATAACTTTACATTCACATGCTTGACTATTTCAATGAATAAACTTGGAGGATGTTTTAGTCTTTGTGGAAAGGGGTAAGATTTCATCCCTTTCTAGCTCTTGTACTTCAGGGATATTTTTACATAGCACAAATTTTATTTCATATGTCTTTTTGAGGCACATAAAACCATCTTTTAAGATCTTAAGTCACGTTAAAATTTTTTTTGCTTTAATATATATTTCAAAATTCTAAAATGATTCCCAAACATAAAACCTTCTGCCTGGTGTAGGGGAGTAAACAAGGGCTTTGACTTATGGCTTTATCAGCTCTGTGGAAGTGGAAAAGTGGCTTACCATCTTTTAGTTTCCTCATCCATAAAATGGGAACACCACCTGTGGTAGCTGAATGATGTCCCCCAAATATGTCCACATTCTAATCCCAGAACCTATGAATATGTAATTTGTATGGAAGGAACTTTGCAGATGTAATTAAGCTAAGGATCTTTGTGGGCCCTAATTGTAATGACAGGTCTCCTTATAAGAGAAAGAGGCAGAGGCAGAGACAGAGTGAGATACTTGACTACAGAAGAGGAGAATGCAATGTGATTAGAGTGATGTGGCCACAAGCCAAGGAATGCCAGTAACCTCCAGAAAATGGAAGAGACAAGGAACAGATTCTCCCCTGGAGCCTCCAGAAGGAGCCAGCCCTGCTGCCTCCCTGATTTTTAGTTCCAGAGTTTCATTTTGGACTTCTGGCCTCCAAAACTGTAAGAGAAAAAGAAATTCTTTTCTTTTAAGCCGCTATGTTTGCAATTTGTTACAGCTGCAATAGGAAAACTGATACATGTGTCATGGATGATTTTTGCAATAAGGTCATGCAATCACATGTTCAAAGTGCCAGTTTACACAGTAGGTTTTAACAAATAGTGTTATTGTCATTTTTCCTTCTGGGTAAAATGCATGTAACTTGAAAAATAAATTTTGTTTATAAATTAAATCACTGAAAGCCTATATAGAAAGGAAGACTTAACTACTCAGTGATTTGCCAAAAGGTGACAAGGCATTAATGAATACACAAACAAGTCTTTAGAGTGCCAGGGGAGAGAACATTATTATAGAGACCTGGTTTTGTTGAATTCATGTGTCAAGAGCTCCTTTCCTCATAGACTTTTTGATGCCTATTTTCTCGAATGCCATCAGGGGTTCCCTGGATTACAAAGGGTTTACTACACATAATTTTCTACACTGGATTCACTTTCCTAATTATGTTTAGGAGAGGCTGATTTTTAAATGTGTTTGAATTTTTGATTGATGATGGCAGGAGAGGGAGAAGCCAACCCACATTTCCCCACGATGCATGAAGTCCTCACAGGTGGTGCTTTAAGAGCTGACCGCATATATTTTGAGTTAGAAATGCAAAGACAAATTTGCAAATATGTGTGTATGAGTAATGCATGTAAATCCTCATTATATAGTTTTAAATTTGAAATAA
This sequence comes from Pan troglodytes, assembly GCF_028858775.2. Lineage (NCBI taxonomy): Eukaryota > Metazoa > Chordata > Mammalia > Primates > Hominidae > Pan > Pan troglodytes. Next base: position 69,874,794 of record NC_072409.2, on the reverse strand, counting down.
TATGAGAAATAACTAACATTTGAAAGATGTTCATGTTCTATTTGGCAAAGCAAAAATATTGTGGGAGAAAATTAGGTATTGGAATAAATTACGATATTCTCTATTATCAAGTGGGTGGCATATAATTATCTCTCTTGATTTCTGAAGATGGCTCAGCCTTCAGGATATTTGTTTATGATTTGTAGGTCTTTGTAGTCATTCGTATTGAAACCCTGTAAGCTGAAGGTGTAGAACTATTGGTTCTTAATAGTTAGGTTTATTCCCTTAACAGGTATTTGCAATAGCAATCAGGCCATTCCTCACTGAGAAATATATTCAATATTCACTTTATAGATACACTTGTTTTCCTAGATTTATAAATATAATAAATGGGATATTCCTTTCAATCTTTATGATGTCTTATTCAGTTTAAAGGAACTGGAGATTACTGGTGTGCATAAAACACCAGTAAAAGGAGGAAAATATGGATGATAAACATTCTTCATCTATTCTACAAAATTTGATAGCCTGATGTTTGCTTGAAACAACTTAATCATTTCTTTCCAAGACGAAACAGTGTTGAACATTCCATCTTGCTTCATCATGTGAGCATAATGAAGGCCGAGGAAAACATTAAGAGAGATTACAGGTTGCTGAGTTTTCCTGGATAGAGGCATTTTTCTTCCTTTTTCTTTCGTGACACTTACAAAGAGGGCTCTCCTTACCCTACCAAATGCAGATCTTTTGTGAAGAGAAATGGTCAGTTAAAATACAGCGATTGTTCTGTTCTCAGCAGAGCAAGAAAATGAGTGTGTAGGGTGAAGGATAAATGAATACAAGATCTTTGGAAGTTGTTTGAAAGGAGACCACACTGCCTATCTTTATTTAACTCTTAATGAACAAACTAAACAAATGTTAAGGGGAGAGTTCTTAGAGAGAAAGTTTTTGAAAAAGTAGAGATGTGATTCCATTCACATCTTTGGGAGCTAGAAGGCCACAAATCTCATGATAAGTTTTTAAAAATCTTGAAATATCTACAATAACTTTTTTTTGTTTGTTTTTATTTTCAAAAATGTTGGGAGCAAACATTCCAAACAGTTTCTAACAGTCCCACTCCCGGCGGAGCTCAGTTCCTGAGTGTGTGTCCAAGGACAGTAACCCTGCCACTCACATCTTTTCTTTCTATGCACAGCTGTGGAAGGCATGTGACACTGAACAATTAAGATAAATATTTCAAGCTTTTAAAATGTTCCCCTTGTTGGGGCTCAGAAAACAACACCCCAAAATATGGTGCTTTGGCGTGCTGAGTACTTTGAACTTTAGGACATTGGAAGGCCTCAGAAGCAGCCTCAGAAGAAAAGTTCTCTCAGAATTCTCCTGCCTTCCTCTCCCCCTCCCTCTTTCTCCGCCAAAGTGAGTCATAGAAACCAGAATTCCTCTTCCCCAAGGTGGATCACAGAAGCTAAAACTCTTCTCTCCCAAAAATGGCCATAAAACGTAGAAAGGATACTCTCTCCCTTCTCTTTTGAAGACTCGTATTCCAGAGGGGTCCTGCCCTGCAGCTGGGGGAGGGAATGCTACACAGAGAGACGGAGAAGGATCTGAACAGGATCTGAACAGACAGGTCTTGCTGAGTTCTCCCCTTCAGTCTTTTAGCCGTAGATCATACTCTGCCGTCTGATTTTATTTCTCTACGGCTGTCCATTCTTCATTGAAGCTAAGCATAAAAATAGACAGTTTTCCCTGGGCCATTGAGTCTTCATTTTTGAAATCTCCTGTTTGTCACTTAAAACTTTGATTGAGTAAACTTGTTATGCTTTTCTCTTGTTAACTTGTCTTTTGTTATAGGAGTGTCAGCCATGACCTTTATGATGGGTGAGAAAAGGTATCACACATTTTTCTCCCCATACTCTTAAAGTTCTATGATAGACTTAAAGTAAAAGCAACCATTTTTGTTTGTCAATTAAAAATTTAAAAAATTATTTAGAGCATTTTAGTATTTTGTGTATTTATTTTGAATTTATTTATTTATTTTTGAGACAGGGTCTTACTTTATTACTCAGGCTGGAGTACAGTGGTGTGATCACTACTTATTGGAGCCTTGACTTCCTGCACTTAAGTGATCCTCTTGCCTCAGCCTGGGACCACAGGTGTGCACCACCATGCCTAGCTATTATTTTTATATTTTGTAGAAACAAGGTCTTGCTATATTGCTCAGGCTGGTCTCAAACTCCTGGCCTTAAGTGATCCTCCCGCCTTGCCCCCCAAAAGTGTTGGGATTACAGGTGTGAACCACTGAGCTTGGCCCTAATTTTGTTTTAAATTGTTTATTTTTGCATTGCTGACACATGTCTATAAAACACAATTAAAAAGATACTGGAAAGTAAACCTACCTTTTACTCCTGTCCTCCTCTGGCAACCTTGGTTTCCAGAAGTTAATATCTTTATCTGTTTTTAGTGTAACTTTCCAAACTCATTCTATACATATACAAACATGTCTTACAAATGACCACATGTCTTAAATTTTATCTTACATCTTTTTTTCACTTAAGAATACAGCCCTTGAACAACATGGGTTTAAACTGTGTGGGTCCACTTACATGTGGATTTTCTTCTGCCCCTGCCATCTCTGAGACAGGAAAACCAACCCCTTCTCTTCCTCCTCCTCCTCAGCCGACTTCATATGAAGACAAGACAAATAATACCTTTATGATGATCCACTTCTACTTAAAGAATAGTAAGCATATTTTCTCTTCCTTAGGATTTTCTTAAAAACATTTTCTTTTCTCTAGATTATAAGCATATACATACTATAAGGTTATACATATTATAAGAATACAGTACATAGTGCATATAACATAAAAATATGTGTTAGTTGACTGTTTATGCTATGAATAAGACTGATTATAGGTGGATTTTTGACTATGGGGAGGGTCAGCACCCCTAATCCTGTGTTGTTCAAAGGTTAACTGTATGTTATAGGTGGATTTTTGACTATGGGGAGGGTCAGCACCCCTAATCCTGTGTTGTTCAAAGGTTAACTGTATGTCTTATTCTAATCATTATATGTAGAGCTATCTCCTTCTTTTAAAAGCTGTATATTTTATTATAAAGAAGTATGGTCATCCTTTGGTAACCTTGGCAGATTGGTTCCAGGACCTTTAGGAATACCAAAATCTGTAGATACTCAATATCATATATAAAATGATGTAATATTTGCATATAACCTATGGACATCCTCTTGTATACGTTAAACCATCTCTAGATTACTTATAATACTTAATACAATGTAAATGCTATGTAAATAGTTATACTGTGTTTTAAAAGGATGTATTTTTTAACTTGCAATGTAATTTTTTATTGTTTTTATTTATTTATTTATTTGTGTGGATAATTTCAATCTGCAGTTGGTTGGTCCCACAGATGTGGGATCTACAGATATTCTATATCTGTTCTACCACATTTAAGAAATCCCCTGTAGATTTGCCTTTAGTTATTTATAGTTCGTAACATTGCAAACAATTTTGCAATGACCTTGAAAATACATAATCTTAGCCATGTGACAGTGCATTAATAGAAGAACTACCTAGGTGTGTATTTTCTGGGATAAAAGGTATTTGTATTTTAAATTCTGATAGATCTTGCTATATTACTGTTCAAAGAGATTGTGTCAGTCATTCATATGTGAGAATGTCTGCTTCATGTACCCTCACCAACACAATGTTTTACTAAACTCTTTGATATTTGGCCACACTGAAAAAATTACATTTTGGCAGTTCTCTATTTATGAGTAAAGTTAAGCATTGCATCATGTCTTTAAGAGTCATTTATATTTCTTCTTCTTCTTCTCTCTTTTTTTTTTTTTCCTAGAGACAGGGTCTTGTTTTCTTGGCCAGGCTGGTCTCGAACACCTGGCCTCAATCAATCCTCCCTCCTGGATTTATCTTTATAGATCTTTCTACTGGGTTGCTAGTCTTACTGGTTTGCAGGTATTCTTTACATATTAAGGACATTAGACTTTTGTGATATGTATTGAAATATATTCTCTACTTTAAAACATTTTTGACTTTTTAATGATATTTATGATTTTCTTTTGACTTTATTTTTGACATTTTTTGTCATACAGAAATTTCTGAGTTTTAGGCCAGGCATGGTGGCTTATGCTTGTAATCTCAGCACTTTGGGAGGCCGAGGTGGGAGGATCACTTGAGATCAGGTGTTTGAGATCTGGCCAACATGGCGAAACTTTTCTCTACTGAGAATACAGAAAGTAGTTGGGCATGGTGGTGCACACCTGTAATTCCAGCTACTCTGGAGGCTGAGGCATGAGAATTGCTTGAACCTGGGAGGTAGAGGTTGCAGTGAGCCTAGATCACACAATTTCAATCCAGCCTGGGTGACAAAGTGAGACTCTGTCAAAAAAAAAAAAAAAGAAATTTTTGAGTTTTATTATATGGGGTTAAATTTATATTTTATTGGTTCAGAATTTTTTGTGTGCTTAGAAATGCTGCCCACTTTGATATTATTAAAAGTAGTCTTCCCATGTTTGTTTTCTGATACTATTTTTTTCATTTTTTACTAGAAACATTGCATACATCTAAAATTTAAATTAGCATAAAGAATAACAACTTTTAGATCTTTCCATACCTGTGATTTTTTTTCTGTTTCTTTACTCTTTGTTCATTTCCATATTATTTACTTTGACTTTTTTCAAACCTTAGACTCCATGTTTCTTAATATGTCTTCACATATGTCTATTCTCATTCATTCTCCTTCTTAGTTTTCTTTTATGTGATTATTTTGTGTTTATTTTTCCTACTCCCTGATCTCTGTGTGCTCATTTTGTTCTTTGGCTATCTAGCCATCTTCTCCAATTTTTAGGAGATGTGCTCTATGACCTTGTATATAGTTTTAAAATTTTGCTGTTGATCTAGTCTGTCCAAATTTTCATATATTCACAGCACTGTCTCCATAGTGTGTTTTATACATTTGCTGGTTGTTTTTTGCATTACATTTGTTTTATATTACAAGAAGAAATGTCTTTATTTTCTTTCTGCAGTACCTTTGTATAATTCCTATGCTTATTCATTTTTGGCTATTACTTAGTTTTTGATAAGGTATATTTACTGGAGCTTCATGTGGTGAGAAGAATAAAGATTATGTTCTAGGCTATAAGAATCCCACTTAAGGAAGTGAGATAATGTGAGAGTGAGCAATTTATTTTAGCATTTACTTTTTCTAACAACATTTGACACTGCAGAATTAGTTACAATGCTGAGCTTTTCTTCTTCACTAGCTTGACAAACAGACTGTGTCTTGCAAACGTGACTGGTTAGTGTGTTTCTCGAGATTTAGTGCTGCTTTAGTTCTAGGAAAGTTATTGTCATCTTATTGTTCCAGAAAGGGGATGTTTGTTCTTACCTCTCAATTTAGGCCAGTGATTATGGAGAACTGTTCTTTGGGCAGTCTCTGAAATCTGCAACCATAGGCATCGTCTTTCTATGGCACCCCTCTTGGACCTTCAATGCATTGATTAGCCCTTCCTTGAATTTTTTATTCTAGGTTATAGATGTTGTGTGGCTAATCTTATGTGTAAAATTGACTGACAGTGAGGTGCCCAGATATTTGGTTAAACATTATTTCTGGATGTGTCTGTGAAGATGCTTCTGGATAGACTAATATTTGAACTGAAAGACAGAGGAAGACAGATTGCCCTCCCCAATGTGTGTGGCCCTCATCCAGTGCATTGAAGGACTAGAAAAGAATTTTTTCTCTCTGTCTGTCATTGAGCTGGGACATTGATCTTCTCCTGCCTTTGAATTCTGTCTCGAACTAGAACTTATACCATGGACTCTCTTGGTTCTCAGAGCTTCAGACTCAGACTAGATGGTGTCATTGGCTCTCCTGGATCTCCAACTTGATGGCTGCAAATCTTGGGACTTCTTAGCCTCCATAATCATGTGAGCCAGTCAATTTCTTATAGTAAATCAATATCAATATTTATCTCTATATATCCAGAACCAATATGGTTCTGTTTCTCTGCAGAACCTAGACTAATACAGATGCCTCCAACATTTGTCAAGAATGAGCTTAAGTTTCTATTTCTCAGTCTTCTTGTTGCTGTTGGGTGATTTTGAAGAGGATAAAGGTAAAACCCCCACCTTTAAAATTAGAGTCTAAGATCACACTTCAGGCTACAAGAAAATCTTTTAAACATTTATGGTCGTGAGTAAAAGTAATTTTAGCCTGTGGGTACTTAAAGGACAATAAATATGTACCAACTTTCATCTTATAGCCCAAGGATTAGTATGTACAGAACTTATATCAAAGATGACCTGAAAGCTACTGCCACCAAGGCTAGCTTTCTGACACCTGAGAGATTTATTGTAATGATTTACTAGAACAAACAGCTGGCAATACTATCCTTACAAAACAACATGGTATCTTTATTCTTGTTCTTATAACATAGACATCTACTTTTATCTTCATCTCTATGTCCTTATCCTGCAAGGGAAGGGGAATCTAATATTTACAGATCACCTATTATATTTTGGCATAAGTGATTTTGAGGCAAGTTCATATTCACTTACAAAACCACTAACTGCACCTTAAGAATCTGGTATCCCAAAGAGAAATAGTAAAACCAGTTGTACCATTTTGACAAGACTGCCAAATTCTACTTTTAACCATGGTAAAAATCAGCATACATAAAGGAATGAAGAAACATGCTTTTATGACCACAATTTTGAAGGAATGATAGGAGTGGGTGCAAGTATTTGAACATAAATTCTTGATACTTGAATACACTGAAACCAGTCTAGAAGTAAGCTAACAACAATTTGTCTGCTCTTCATGTACTGGAAAATTCTTAAGATGAGACAGTGTGGTGGCAGCTCTGTCAGGAGGAGGAAGAAATGGATGACTATAGATCCTCGCCAAGTGTCTAAAAACAGTGTTCAGAATTCCACCCATCAACCTGAGGAGATGAGTAACTGAGACCACATTATACCTATATTTTCTGAAGTGAAAACTGTCAACATTACTGTCACTGAGAATGTTCTGACTGAGATGGAAGGAGATTTTTGGCACTTCACAATCTGTTAGCTCATATTTCCACAGCTCTGGGGAAATGGCCTCAATGCTTCAAAACCCAATACTTGGATTGTCAGGGAGAAATCAGGGTCAGAAGTAGAATCATTGATCCAGTACTTTCAAAGTTCCAGAAGAAAGAAACAATATATGGTGTCAACAGAACTGACTGAGAAAGAAAGGGAGGGTATTGTTCAATATTAATTATTTGATGTCTATTTATTATTATTCCATGCACTATTCCAGATGCTGCAAATATAACAGTGAGAAAGCAAGCAAATCTCCTACCCTTAAGAGACTTACATTCATGCTTTGTGTATTTATGTGGTGATGGGAATAGGAGAGATGATACGAACATATAGTATACAAGTAAAAAAAACAAAGTAATAAAATAGATGGAGCATAGAGAGTGATTAGCAGGATGGTGGTTCTTTAGAAAGGGTAGTAGAGTGTCCCCTCTGAGGAGGTGTCATTTAAGGTCTGACATAAGCCATGGTATACATGATGTGTATAAGTTGTTATAGATTGCAGTTGATCTTATCAGAGTGAATCAGGCAGTGATGGGCTAGGGAGCTGACACAGGCTATTATCGTTGAGGAGCTGAGTACTGAAGCAGTCATTTCTTTGATGTTACTTCAGTTTGATGCATGTTTTATATATGTACACAGAAAATTTAATGATGATGTTTTAAATAAGAACAAAGAATTTTGTGAACATGTTTTTTTTTTTCATGTAGCGACTGTGGTTTTTACATGGAGAATTTAGTGTCCAAGTTTTATACCTGTACATAGAGATCAAACATTTTTCTATGTGTCTTCTCCTGATGTACAAAACGTTCACAAAACTAAAAATATTGGGTACTTGAGTCTACAAAGCACAGACAATCATTGTCTCATTTAATCCTCACAATATGATGCTGATGGGTAGATGTTATTATTACCTTTGTTTCATATAGAGGAAACTTAGGCATACGCGAGCACATTAAGCCAGCTCTTGAGCTGGGGGGATGATGCAATACACATCATTTGGCATTAAATTTGACCTTCTTTCCACCAAACACGAAACTGTGTGTGGATACTACTTAAGTATTTTGAGAGAAGAAGCCTGCATTAAAACATGTTCAGGCTCTCTATAAAAGAGTCATATAATACAGACATGTAATACTGAAGCAACAAAATGTCTAAATGTTAGAACTATTTTGATTCTGGTTTGACAGTAAGTTTATTTTGTAGTGTAATGAGGCTTGACTTCAGATAGATAATGCCTTTGCTTGATACACTTTAGCAGAACATTGCTGAGATCTTCATTTTAAGGTGTGTAATCTAAAGGAATAAACAAACTGCCTTAGTACAAATACTATGCAAAATATTAGTTATTGAATTGCCAGTACATTAAAAATACAATCTGTTTTAAAAATGGGAATACACACACACACACACACACACACACACACACACACAGACACACATATATACGTAGGCAATATTATTTTTTCTTTTCCCAGGAACTCAAAATGCTTCAGGAACTTTTCCTCAGACATTCTCAAAGCAATATGCCTTTGGGCTGAGATTAAGCACAGTACATTCATTAAAAAATGTTCAATTTTGTTGTTTCTAGGTAGTTCTGCTGCCAGGAATGGTGGAGAAGCCACCCAGATTTAAATTCTTTTTTTCTTGAGTGATTTTGTCCTTACACTTTCAGAAGTTTATTGAGCTGGTGCTTCCCCTCTGCCTGACTTATCATAACATATTCTTGGGACAGACTCTGGTATTCATTAGTCTTGAGGTAAAAATGACTGATAACAGCTTAAAGTATTTATTCCCCAGTGGATAATTATATTTTCATTAGGATCAAAAAACAACTCAAACTGTAGAATTTCAGATACCACGAAAGGAAAATAGGAGGAACCTTTTGGAAATTACAAAAGGCAGTTTTATAATCTACTTATTTCTAAGGTCAGCTGCTTTTGAGCAATTGAAAACGGTACTTTCCGTAAACTGTCAGAAAAACTTTACTATTTTAATGATGCACAAAATAAAACGCATGTCTGCTGGGTTTTCTCACAGCCTTAGCTTTCTTCTCTACCTCATGGCCATGCAAGTTCTGACATGCACTGAAGTAATTAAATACCATGAAGCATCCTCCAATTTTGTTCATGCTCAGCCAAATTCATATCTTCTTCCACACCTCTCAGTAGGTGTGGAGCCAGAGCCTGAAGGAAGATCGCACACATTAGTCCCTCCAAAAATGATGAGCTAGTCATCATCCAAGTAACGTTTCTTCCGGAGCGGGGCCATTTCCGTAGTCACAGTGTGTGTGGGGACTTCTCCCTGAAAATTTTGTCCTAATGAACTTTGGTTAAACTAAACATCAAAGGAAACCTTAGAAAAAAGAAGGAGGAATAATATGAATAATAACAACAGGAGGCATGATTGTTAAGCATTTTATTCCTGCTATCTCACATAGTCCTCACAATGAACTATGAGGCTGATACTGTTATACCTACAGTAGTCCCATGTTATCCATGGGGCATACGTTCCAAGATGCCCAGTGGATGCCTGAAACCTCGGATGGTACTGAATCCTAAATATGCTATGGTTTTTCTTACATGTACACACCTATGATACGTTTAATTTATAAATTAGGCACAGTAAGAGACTACCAACAACTAATAATAAAATAGAACAACTATAACAAAATACTTTAATAAAAGTTATATGAAGTGGTCTCTTTGTCTCAATATCTTACTGTATTGTATTCACCCTTCTTCTTGTACTGATGTGAGATGGTAAAATGCCTGTGTGATGAAATGAAGTGAGATGAATGATGTAGACACTGTGATGTTGTGTTAGGCTGCTTTATTTATTTATTTATTTATTTATTTATTTATTTAGAGATGGAGTCTGGCTCTGTCCTCCAGGCTGGAGTGCCATGGCACAATCTCTGCTCACTGCAGCCTCTGCCTCCTGGGTTCAAGTGATTCTCCTGCCTCAGCCTCCAGAGTAGCTGGGACTACAGGAGCACCACCATGCCCGGCTAATTTTTGTATTTTTAGTAGAGACAGGATTTCACCATGTTGGCCAGGCTGGTCTCGAACTCCTGACCTCAAGTAGTCTTCCCACCTTGGCCTTCCAAACTTCTGGGATTACAGGCATGAGCCACCATGCCTGGCTTATTTATTTATTTTTATTTATTTATTTATTTATTTATTTATTTTTGTTTACTCTAGAGACAGGGTCCTGCTCTGTCACTAAGGCTGGAGTGCAGTGGCACAATCACACCTCACTGCAGCCTCCCCCTCCTGGGCTCAAGCAATTCTTCCGCTTCAGCTTCTCAGAGTAGCTGGGCCTAGAGGTGCATGCCACCATGCCGGGCTAGGCTACTACTGACATTTTGACAATAGTCAGAAGGAGAATCATCTGCTTTAGGTGATCCTGGATCATTGAGTGAGGAAGTCTCTGGTTGGATGTCAGCAGCAGATGACATAGATGACTAACAGGCAAATAGCACAGACAGCGTGGGTACATCAAACAAGGAATGGTGCCTGTCCCAGGAAGGCAGAGTGGATAATGTGAAATGTCATCACCCTACTCAGAATGGTGTGCAATTTCAAACTTATGAAGTGCTTACTGCTGCAATTTTTTATTTAATAGTTTGGACCATGATGGACCCTGAGTAACTGAAACTACAGAGAGCAAAACTGCTAACAAGGAGGGACTACTGTATACCTATTTTACAGATGGGGAAATGGAGGCACAGCGTAATTATGTGACTTGCCCCAGATCACATACACATTCTATTGTTTGAGCTTGTTTTTTGATCCTTATGAAAATGTAAATGCCCATTAGGGAGTAAATACTTTAAGCTGTTATCAGTCATTATTTCCTCAGTACTAATGAAGGTCAGAATGTGTCTGGAGAATATGTTGTGATAAGTCAGGCAGAGGAGAGGAAGTCCCAGCTCAATAGGCATCAGGGAATGACATTTAAACTTACATGCAGCTCACTCCAACATCCGTTTCTTAGTCTGTCATGTATGCTGAGGACGTGAGCATCAGTGGAAGGAGACGGGAGTATTTATGTCAGGCCTTCCCAAGTGGGTGCTTGTTTCCTAGACCCCAGGTATGGCATTTTATTCCTGTTGCTACCTTAAAGTAGTTTCTTAATGAAGGTAATACCCTGAGGATGGAGATGAGGATACAAATAATAATAACAGTGATTCGTTTTTTTTCCTGCCTCTTACCTTGTATTTCCTTAGCATTTTCATCAAATATTTTGGTTAGTACTTGTCCTAATACATATTCACTTATCACCAGACTATAAGTTCCTTGACGGCAAGGACCACGATTTTATTTCCTTTTTTTCCTTTCTTCTTCTTATTTTATCCCCTTCCTACTTACCTTTGTCGTTTTCTTCCATCCTTCCTTCCTTTTTCCTACTAGGGAGGCCTATAAGAATCTATGTTGGAACTCAACCCCAGAGCCAGTGGGTTTTTAGTAGCAATAGTGAACCCAAAGCTCACTGGTTTACACTGCAGCCTTTTGTTCTTTATGTTTCTTTAAAAGTTCCGTTGGATAATGGTTTTTCATATGGTTAATGTGCCACCTGCTGAGCTCTCCTGTGGACTTTTGCTTTGAATATTTTAGTCTTTTACTATGATTGGAGTATCACTTGATAAAATTGGAATTATTTGTTTTCTTATATTTGATATGTAAGATTTGTGTACTTTAATGTGCGTTAAAGTTTAATATTGTGGAAGAACATGACTCAGAATATCCCTGGTGCCAAGTCACAGAGATAATTTTGACCAGCAGAGAGCTTTCAGGGGTTGATTGGTGGGTGATGCCTGTTAATGATAGGAAAGACCCATGGAGGAAGATGAGATCACCAGCTGAGTGTTATGACTGCAAACATCTCCAAATTATTCCTCTTGATAATGGTCCCTGATGCTCATAGATGGAAAGATGTTGTTACGGTGATGGGATAATGATACTGCAATATGCTGATGAGTCTGGTATAATGATACTGCAATATGCTGATGAGTCCGACTTGTAAATACTTCTCTGAAAGCCTAGTCCTGTAAGAAGGGTGAGAGATGAAGAGTTATCTAGTCCCATGACTCTAGTGGAATATTGACCACATTTTCCTGATAACCACAAGGAAGCCAAAAGTACTTGGGTTCAGAAGTGGTGGGAGAGAGGTCTCATGGTTCCACTGATACTTACATAATCATTCATTTATGAATGAGATTACAGGAGAATACAATATAGGATGATTTGTACTTTGTTAAAGGATAAGCAAAGGTTCAATATACACCCATAGAATGGGCCTCGTGTACCTGCGGATGGGTTAAGAAAGGCTTCAGGAAGAAGTGATGTTTTAGATTAGTTCTGAGTATAATGTAGGAATTTGCCAGGTAAAGGAGGAAGAATGGAGCTGGGAAAGATGTAACAGGCTTTGAAAGGGAGTTATAGAGAGTTTAAAATAGTCCTGAGAATCAAGTAATAACAAAGAATGAAAGAGTCCTAGATTTAGCAATGAAGAGTTTGTAATGATCTTGGGAAAGTGTTCTCATCTTTGGAATTAAGAAAGGAAAGATATATGATAACCTATGAGGACTACATAGCCGATGAGAAAGTGGAGATTAAATTTTGTAAGGTTTGCCTATGAAATGGATGATAGTGTTGGGGTGGTGATGTTTTTAAGGGAGCTTAAAATTTTGGAGTTATGCTTTTTATTGAAGTATTACATATATGCAGTAAATGAACAGAAGTATGATGAATTTTCTCAAAGTAACCATTCTCCAGACCAAGACATGGAAGGTTTAGCTCTTCCGAGGCCTCCCTCATCCTCCCTTTCAGTCATTTCCCAGTTCCCAAAGGTAGCTACTCTTCTATTGCCATAGACTGGTTTTCCTGCTTTCGGATTTTACGCAAATTGAGTCACATAGCATGTGCTTTTTGTTTCTGGTATTTTTAATCAATGTCCTATCTATGAGATTCATCCATATTGTCAGATAGAGTCATATTTTGGTCTTTTATATTGCTGTCTAATGTTCTATTTTATTATTATTTCACACTTTCTAATCTACTATTGATGAACATTTAGGCTTTTTCCATTTTTGTTTGCTATGAAAAAATAATGTTGCCTTGCAAATTATACATATCTTTTGTTATATGATAGTATGTGTTTCTGGTGGACATATAGGCAGGAGTGTAATTGCTGGTTAAGAAGAGATGAGTGTATTCAGCTGTAGTAGAAACAGTCAATTGGTTTTCCAAAGTGGTTGTACCAATTTTTAACTCCCACTAGTAATATATGTTTCATTTTCTCCACATCCTCACCAACGTTTGCATAGTCCTCTCCCACCTTATTTTGGCTGTCCTGGTGGGTATGTGGTGATATGTCATTATAGGTTTACTTGTATATCTCTGATGGATAATCATATAGGATACCTTTTTAGAAGCTTTTTGACCATTTAGATATCCTCTTTTATAAACTGAATCTTCAAGTCTTCTGCCCAAATTTAAAAGTTGGATCATCTTTCTGCCTTTCAAAATTATTTCGTAGATATCTTTTTTTACAATAAAAAATATTTGACTGCAGGCAACTGTTTCAAAGACTCAAGTAATAATGGGAACTAACGTAGATTGTCAGATACTCTTCTCAATATTTAATACACATTAATTTACTTAATCTGCACAAGTCAACTCTGAGATAGAGACTGTTGCCATCTTCTCTCTTTTAAAGGTGGGAAAATTGAGGAATAGATATATTCCAATTCATGTGCCCAAGATCACATTAATAGTAAAGGTCAGAGCTGGGATGTGGATGCAGACAGTCTCCTCCTGGAGCCCTTGTGCTTAACTGCTATGCCACTGTGCACTAGGACGCAATGGGTGGAGCAAGCATCCTTAGAAAGAATGCTTGGGATCCAGAGCACAGATGGGAAAGTTAGAAAGGAGGAGAGACATGCCTAAGAGGTTAAGAGGAAAACTGAGAACAGGTATGGGAATTCCATGGATGGAGGGTGACAGAAAGCTGAGTGAATTCTCACTGGAGAGTTTTTATTCTCTTTAATCAAGCAGGAGGCAACATCCTGTGAGAAAGTAAAGAGGTGGTGAGAATTTAAGAAGAATGGGAAAGATTTAGATGGACGCTTTGGAAAATGGAATACTGACCCACTGGAAGGCAGGGAAGAATTCCCGGGCACACATGAATACTAATTTCAGATTAGAGACTACAAATATACTGTAGGACTAATCTTTGTGCTTGTTTGATTGGCACTAGCAGAGGTTAGTACCCTATCTTGCATCCCAAGAAAATGCTTTTAACGATTCAGGGTTAGATTTTGTTGCTTTCAGATGTATTGGGTGGACTTGAAGTTCAGGGAAATTTGGATTATTTGGAATAGGGCCAAGGAGACAGTAGATATAGGGGTTGGGCTGGAGAGAGATTGGCATGCAGACAGGAGCAGCGATGGGGAAAGACGAAGGGTCCAATGACTTCAAATCTACATAAGGTCTGAATATCCATGGTAAATGAGTGAGAGGGCTGGGAGGATAGGAAATGGTGATTGGAGATAGGATATTTGAAATTGTTCTTTCTCTTGTAGAGCAGTCTTGATAAGGCACAAAGAGTGATCATGGAAGTCCTTGACTGAAGTGAGGGTGGGTGGGGTGAAGATGAAGCTCATTGAAACTGAGGAGGTCAGGAAAGAATTGAGAGGCCAGGTTGTTAAGTGGGTTGTCCATGGGGAAACTGAAGACACACTGAATATTGGGAGATGTTGGAGATAGAGGGGAAGATGAGTCCAAGTCTTAAATAAATGTGGGAATCGGCTGCGGGTTTTATGGGTGACTGTGAAAAGAGAGGACAAGAGATGAAAGAAGAGAAGTGAATGCTGCAGCCGAATGACAAAATGCAAAAGAACAGGGTTTAAAAATGAGAGTGGTAGAATAAAGCTTGAGAAGAAGTATAATATTTAACTCTTGGAGCTTGGTTAGCACAATTTCTGGCATATCGAAAGCCGCCACCAAACGTTTATAGAAGTAAATTCAGAAGAAAGAGTAGGAAGAAGGAAACTGGAAGTGATCTGAGGAGAAGAAAGAAGAAAGTCAGAATGGAGGAAAGGCCAGATAAGTGGAAGACTAATTTCGAGAACAGATACATGGGCAGTCTATTCATTGATAATTTCCTCCTTATTCTGGTTTATTACTTTTCAGTGCTTTTAAAACAGAGATTAGAGAGTTCTAATATATTCCTTTCACATCACATCACAGCAAACTTCAAAATAAAACATGTCTTATCACATCTTCCAAATTTGGGGCTTAATCTTACTAAAGACACAGCGGTGGCTGCAAGCACACAACAACTAATGCATAATGCATCAGGCACAGTTCTGAGTGCTTTACAGTATGTATATATATATATATATATATATATATATATATATATATATATTTTTTTTTTTTTTTTTAAGAGACAGGGTCTTGCTCTGTCACCCAGGGTGGAATGCAGTGGCGAGACCATAGATCACCATAACCTAAAACTTCTGGGCTCAAGCAATCCTCCTGCCTAGGACTGCAGGTATGCTACCATGCCTGGCTAATTTTAAAAATTTTCTGTAAGCCTTGCCCAGGCTAGTCCTAATCTCTTGGCCTTAAGTGATCCTCCTGACTGGGCCTCCCAAAGTGCTGAGATTATATGTCTGAACTGCTGCACCCAGCCAGCTTCTTAATCCGTTAAAAAAATCCCCTCAAGAATGATTTTAGCCATTCAGTTCAGGAATTGATGTGATAAAATTGAAGGAAATACAGTTCCTTGTTGATCATAGGTTCTCAGCTCTTTTCAACACACTCTCATATCAAGATTTCGATAGCAAGTTCAGAGACGTAAGTCAAAACTTGCTAGCGCTATATTTACTATATTTCAAATAGCTTCCCACAAGGGTTTTGTATGACCAGTGGTGCCCTTTTCAGTGACTTCCTGGTCACTTGTATGACCACCCATTTCAGTCTCACTCCAGAAAGCTGTGATGTTGATGAGGAAGATTGATATTACTATAGGAATGGCTTTGAATTTTGTCTAATTTATAACAAAGAAAATTAACTATGTGTCAATTTTGGTGCTTTTACTCTTATTAGGAACATCACTCCACACAGTCACCACCCTGCTGCCAAACCAATTGGAACTCATCCACGAGTCTGTTACATGTTGGGGCTGTGTTAAGAGTATCTGCCTTAGGTCATTGATAACACAATACTTCTGTTTGCAGATACCTCCTCAGATCTTTTTTTCTAAAAAGGACAGGGATTGAGCTGGCAGATAAAAACACTATCCTCTTGTCCTTTGAGGCGTTCTGCTACAGCACGTTCACTTTTGTTCTCTCTCGTTAAAAGTAATTAAATCCGTGGCAGATGAAGTTAATATGTGGCAAAATTCATGGCAAATGGAAATTCTTCCTTTTCCTGTGAACATAAACTCCTTTCTTCCAGCCTCATCCTTGTTAGGCTCCAAAACTTAGGCTGTTTTCATTGCTTGGCGCTGCTTCCTCAGACATCTTTGTACTTGCCAGGAAGGTTTACCTGTCTCTGGCTTCATATCAGATCACAGTAGGAGGCTTTAGCGGGGGCCCTGGAACTGTGGGGTGGAGCAAAGTGAAGAAAGGGGATTTGGGGAAGTAAAACGCTTGCTTTACTCTTTACCTCTGATGTGCAGCTTCTCCCAGTGGTACGCCTTCTCCTCAATCAGGACTCTGGGCAGGACTCTCCCCTCTCCTTTGTCCTAATCAAACAGTGACTCAGTCGGGGATGTTAATGTAAACATGGGTATTCTTATTTCATTTCAGCACTGGAGGTGTCTCTTGGCAACACAGGGTCCTGGCGCCCTGATGGACTGAAAAAGCAATATTTATAAAGCATTCTTTCCTCAAGACTTGCATAATGGAGCAGAGATTTTCTCTTATCAGTTCACAAAGTAGACTGCCCTTTCTATTCCTTGGCCTTTTGAATGATTTGCATTTGGGAATGGAATATTTTTCCAGAACCAGAAATCAACAAAATCTTTCTTTCTTTCTTTTCTTTCTTTCTTTCCGTCTTTCTTTCTTTCTTTCTTTCTTTCTTTCTTTCTTTCTTTCTTTCTTTCTTTCTTTCTTTCCTTCCTTTCCTTTCCTTTCCTTTCCTTTCTTTGTTCTTTCTTCTTCCTTTTTTCTCTCTGTTTCTCCTTCCTTCCTTCCCTCCTTCTTTCCTTCCCTCTCTCCCTCCCTCCTTCCCTACTTCTTTCTTTCTTTGTTTCTTTGTTTCTTTCTTTCCTCCTTTCTTTCTTTTTTTGTCAACAGTAGAATCCTTTCAGTGAAATGTTGTGTAAGATATCAATATATTTAACTGCTGAAAACTGAATGGCTGTAATTGAAGTGAGGTGAGGGGTCTGAAAGCTACCCACTGGAAATGCCTGTACCAGACTGGGTATGGTGGTTCCTGCCTGTAATCCCAGGATTTTGGGAGGCCGAAGCAGGTGAATTACGAGGTCAGGAGTTCGAGACCAGCCTGGCCAACATGGTGAAACCCCGTCTCTACTAAAAATACAAAAAACTAGCTGGTGTAGCGGTGGGTGCCTGCAATCGGGAGGCTGAGGCAGGAAAATCTTTTGAACCTGGGAGGTGGAGGTTTCAGGGAGCTGAGATCATGCCATGCACTCCAGCCTGGTGACAGAGTGAGATTCCGTCTCAAAAAAAAAAAAAAAAAAAAAAAAAAAAAGAAAGAAAGAAAAGAAAAGAAAAGAAAGAAAGAAATGCCCGTACCATCCCCTTCCGGCCATGGGGTCCCTAATACATAGATATTGAACCCCGTGACTTAGTGGGAATATGGCTGGGTATCTCTCTTCTCATCTTTCCTGGCTATTTGTATAAGGTGAACAACATAGTGGTCTCAGCAGGGGTGTCATTGTAGTTATCCCCTGGTAGCTCCTGCAGACTCCTGCTCACCTTTAAAGTGCAAATACATAAAATACTTGTCTATAGATTTGGGAACCAGGTAACTCAGTCCTCTACCAAAGTGTGAGGACTGCTGAAAATGAGTCTTTACTTTAAAGTAGTTTGATCTTACAGCTCCTGGAGATAATGCCCCAGACAGCAGAAACAGACATTTTTGTTCAACGCACATATTTATTATATGTCAACTATGTGTTTATCATTGTATCAGAAATTCCTAGGTCCACAGAGTTATTTGGCACACTCTTCTTAAGAACCACATTCCTAAAATACTTTCATATCATGGCTAAGTCAGCAAAGGGAATCTGAAACATTAAGAAAAGTATACAAAGAAAAATAAAAGTCACACATTCTCTCACCAATCAGTAATAATTATTATTTCTTTCTAGTCTTATACAAGATAGATTCCCAGTGATAGAATTCCTGGTCAGGAGGCATTTGAAGGAGGCATTTGGGAATACTGGGTGCTTTTTAAATCTATCACCAAGGGATCTACTTTCTCTCTTAACACACAGGATGTAATACCAGTTAACATCCATGAATACTTCAAGTCAGTTCTTTGGGCTTCTCTACAAGTTTAGTCTTTTCTGTTCAAATAATTTTTATGGCAACCATTTTAATTGTCCTATTCATCACGGCAATCATGAGCTCTCTCTTTAGGTTATATTTTCTATCATAATTGCATGAAATCTATATATGCTATAAGTAGCATATGCATATCCATGTTTATGCATACACATACTCAGAGTACAGACAAGAAGTCCACCTAAATTATTTCTCAGCCAATGCACTGCAGAAATCAGACAGATTTCCCCAATGACCTTCTTTGAGTGCTCAAGAAGAAAAGTAGAATATATATGTATATATATATATATATGCTTTATACATACATTGATGAAATACCCTTTGCACAGCTTATGCATGTAATCAATAAATTCTTTAAAATGAATGCCAACTTCCTGACAAAAAAATGAATTGGCTGTCTCAGCTTCTGATTCTTTATCAAATTCTGAGAAACTCACTTTACCTCTCTATAGCTCAGTTCCCCCTACTGGTTTCAAATGCATTCTAACTGCCCTGAATATAAATCCCAGATTTTCCTCACTGAGAGCAAAGCTCTGGGGTAGGAGTGAACTGCATGTGTAATTGAATCTCTGATTCAATGAGAAGATTTGTAAGGAGCTTTGCTACGTGTGCACGTCATACTTAGCTCACAGAAATGTGTCGCGAATTTATATTATAGCTATAGATGCCCATGAAACAGAGTAGAAGGTTGAGATTAAAATTTAGTTTTCCTCCATTTTCACAGTGGTTTAAGTATTTCTATGTTGAAGGACACACAGCCCCACAACCAATATAACATTTGGCCATTTATTCTGTTTTTTCCTAACTACTAACCATTCTTTCTCCTCTTGCTGCTTCTCCTACTCCTCCTCTTCTTCCTCCTGCTCCTCCTCTTTTGCCTTCTGTTTTTCCTTCCCCTCCTCCTTCTTCTGGAGGTCTGGAGTTGCACTGAGCTACCTGAATTTTCTCTAGGTTTGCTTTTGATATTAGTAATAAGGATATCTAAAGCAGTCTTGTCTCAGTCGTTACACTAAAGATAAATGTTAGATTTCTTAGAAGCTCCTTTCTTCTATTCTCGAAGTGAAAGAGGAGATCTACTGACAGTTTCATCTTTACAGATGAACAATTATTAAGGTAAATCCTTGCATCTGATTCTTTTCACTGATCTCCAGAGACTATTCTCTTTGTGGAATTTTGGTTTTACCATTTCTTTATATGGGTGTATTCAATTTCCCCAAGCTCCTCCTCCTTTATATTTTTAACAGAAAAGTATCAAATTCCAGTCAATAATTACCTTTTCAGGTGTATATGGAGAACTTGCATCTATATAGGGTGAAGGGTAACTTTGCTTTACAGACATTTCATACTTATAGAATCTGTCTAGACATTTTTCATCTCTGTATCTCTGTTGCCAAGATTAAACCTTATTCACCACGCTGGAAATAGATAAATAATAGAGCTGGTTTTTAAAAATCTGCAAAATTATTTAATTCAATATAGATTGGGAAAATTTGGAGAGACAGAGATAAGGAGTGAAAAACTCCAATAGATAATATCTGTAGCTTTTTCAGATAGACACATAATTTATGTTTACAACACAATTCATCATGAAATACTAGATGTTATCATGAGATGAGCTAAAAAATGTACAAGCAGAATGAAAGCTCACAAGAAAAATGCACATGCGAAAATTAATTATTATGTTGATAGTTTAATTATGGTCTATTGCACTTTATTAAAGGCTCTATCTGGTGATATGAATGTAGAATTTCTTTCCTGAGTTTTCTACTTACTTCAGTAGGCTGGAAAGAACAGAAGCATGAGATATAATCTTTTATGTCTTTCTTTGATAGTTAGCAGATTTGTTCTTCTGTTTTACCAAGGAGGAACTAAAGGAATATCACTAGAGTAATAATGTAGGAGGTGCAGGACTCTGTGATGGCCACAGTCTGGTTCCATTGAGTCTCTTAAATGTTTCTGGGTTGAGTCTATTCCATCATCATTTGTTGAGACCTGCTATGAACAATGGCTAGAGTTGGACTGGAGAAGAATCAAAGTTAAGTGAGATCAGATCCTTGTCATCAGGAAACTCACAATTTATTGTAGAAAAGTAATTCACATCAAACTGCTTCTTGGGCTTGGTAACAGGTATCAAAAATGTACAAAGGAAATTCTGGAGAAGAGGTGGTTGAAGACAGAGAAAGCATTTTTTTGTTGAGGGAAAATATCATTTTAATAGTACTTGATCTTCTTCAATTTAAAACACAGTAAGTCCTCACCTAATGTCAGTGGTTCTTGGAAAATGCAATTTTAAGTGAAACCAAGTATAATAAAACCAATTTTTTTCCTCATCAACATTACAACAAAGGGCCTTGAAGGAAACAATGTTATTTGAGGATCTGCTGTATATTATATGGCGTCAAGTTACAGCTTTCAAGAACCTATCAACGACATTGAGTACTTATTGTACTTTCACAAGCTTTTGAGACAAATTGGGTTGGTAGTATAGCTTGAAATAATCATGTGGCATCTTCCTTTAAAGGTGAGAAATGCCACTGATTTTGACTTTGGAGTGGAAAGTTTGGGATAAGAGATAGGAATCTTTAGCTAGAGGATAAGCAATCTGAGGCTGACCTGTGTAATGTAGGGCACGTGGGCCAGTGCCTTCATCTGTGTGGCACTGGCTGCTTCTGTTTCCTGTCTCGTCAGCAAGAAGTCGGGAATTGCTTCAGAGGCACAACAGAACAGTCACATTTCCAGCCGACCAGCTTCCCCTTTTCACAGCGCAACTAATTTGGAAAATCTGACAATTATCAAAACTGTCTTTTCAATATGGGCTGAGATGAAGACCATGTATTTATCTTAACAAAACTGAAACTGCATTTCAAATT
Source organism: Pan troglodytes (assembly GCF_028858775.2). Taxonomy (NCBI): domain Eukaryota; kingdom Metazoa; phylum Chordata; class Mammalia; order Primates; family Hominidae; genus Pan; species Pan troglodytes. The sequence goes on along the minus strand of NC_072409.2, from coordinate 69,853,282 downwards.
CTATGTTGCATGGAGGATCCCTCAATACACACCTAAACAAATAAAGGAAGGGAGATTTTCAGATCCCCACACCCGACCCACCACCTTTTTTTGTTTTGTTTTGTTTTCTTTACTTTTGATATCCTCTACCAAGGCCTTTTCTTGTTAATTTTGCCAGCTAGTTTCTACTTAAAGCTGACTTCCACGAAGATGTGTGTATTTGCAGGTCGGCTTCATCAAACATTCATTGTTCAATACTGTGACAGCTGGTAGCAGGCATACACACTCTTTCCTTGTTTGGTTTTCTGATAAAACCTGTCAAGTGCTGGTTGACTATAACTGAATTTGTCACCCTCTCAGCAAGGTTATACCTCTTCTTACTACGAAATAAAACAATAAAACAACATTTCTAACCCCTCTCTGCCAACCCCTCACAATTTGACAAGGAAATGCATGAAGAACAAGTTTTAACCAGACTAACACCCACAAGGTTCATTGTTGATGAAAAATTCTCACACATCTAAAAATGTAAGGATCACTCTTGTGAGCACTTGCTCAGGAGACAATGGGAGATGTTGAGAAGGTTATAGCAAAGAGGTACTGAGCTTGTGTGCTGTTCAAACTGAGCATCGGAAATCTGTCAATTCGGGCAACAAATCATCCCAACGAGATGTTTGGTGCCCTGCAGGCCTTCTCTATGAAAATCTTCGACTTCTCAAACTAGTTTATTGACATGGTAAAGGCAGGTGCTTAAAGGAAAACTGACAAAGTCTGTCTTCTATAGGATGTGCAGTTTCTAAAGAGGAGAGACTATAATAAATTTGGAGTTTGAATTTCACTTTTAGATGGAAAAAGAGATGAAATGTTTCACTGGGCGAAGTCATCCTTAAGCAGCTACTAGGCAGACCTATATGAGGGTTCTGTCTGCCTCATATAGAAACAACATCATCTTCAGCCAGCTAAAATGTAAAGGTTTTCTCAATGTTTCTGTTATTTCCTGTCTTCCTTCTTTCTTTCTTTCTTCCCTTCTTTAGCTTCCTTTTTTTTAAATTCTAGAAAACAGAAAAACAAACAGCTGCCACACTTATACTAAGGACTATTAATATCAGATGAGTTGATTTGGCAAAGAAATTTTTAAAGTGTAAAGATCTATTCAATTTTTTAAGTTGACTATTATTATTTATGATTAGTCTGGGAAGAAAATGTCTTAGTGTGTTTAGGTTGCTATAATAAAATATCATAAACTAGGGGGCTTATGAACAACAGGAATTGACTTCTCACAGTACTGGAGGCTGGGAAGACCAAAATCAAAGCGCCGGAAGACTTAGTGTCTAGTAAAGGCCCTACTTCCTATTTCATCGTTGGCCTTCCTTTCACTGTCACTTCATATGGTGGAAGTGGGGAATAAAAGATCTCTGGTTCTTCTTTTATTTTATTATTATTTATATTTTGAGACAAAGTCTCTCTCTGTTGTCCAGGCTGGAGTGCAGTGGCATGATCTCGGCTCACTGCAACCTCTGCCTCCCAAGTTCAAGCAATTCTCATGCCTCAGCCACCCAAGTAGCTGGGATCACAGGTGTGCACCACCATGCCTGGCTAATTTTTGTATTTTTAGTAGAGACAGGATTTCGCCATGTTGTCCAGCCTGGTCTTGAACTCCTGACATCAAGTGATCCACCCGCCTCAGCCTCCCAAAGTGCTGGGTTTACAGGCATGAGCCACTGCGCCTAGCCATCTGGTGCTTCTTTTATAAGGATACCGATCCCATTCACGAGGAGGGCTCTGCGCTCATGACCTAATCACCTCCAAAAGGCCCCACCTGCAAATACTATCACCTTAGGAGTTAGAATTTCAACATATGAATTTTGGGGGAACATAAACCTTCAATCCATCTCGTTAAATATTAGTCATAGAAACAAATGGTTCAGAGGTGGTTTCATTTTTAACATGGAGACTGGTCTGGAGACAGGCTGAACACGAAGTATGAAATTATTTTATGGTAATGATACAAAGAGTAATAACAACAATTACTGTTTTAGGATGGCAACAATATCTGCAGATAAAAGTAAACCCAAATATCTCAGGAACTTAACACCATGGAAGCTCATCTCTTGCTGATGTGGCTGGGTTTGAGATGGTTGCACTCCATCCATCCTTCAGAAATGGAGGCTGAGCTATCCTCAGTGCAAAGCTCTGCGATCATCCTAGATGTCTGCCTTCAGCTGACAGATTGTTGAGGAGAGAGTGTGGAGGAAGTTATGGAAGTTTATATGGTCCATAACTGGAAATGGTGAGCCTTACTACTATGTATACTCCATCAGCCAGAACAGTCCATCATACGTTTACATGCAATAGCAATGGGGGCTGGGATATAGAGTCCAGCATCAGGCCCAAGAGAAAGGGGAAACAGGTTTAATGTTTAGCTAACCCGTCTCTATCATCCCTAGTTACTCATTCTTTCTCTTTTTCAGATCAAATAATTTTCTTTGAATTTCTTGTGTTCTATTTTTAAGTTCCCTGACTCTTCCCTCTCTCCATTCTGCTTTAAGCCCATTCAATATGTTTTAAATTTCAGATTTGGTATTTTTTTTTTCAGTTGTAGAGTTTACTTTTTTTTTTTTACAGTTTCTATTTCTTTGCTAATAATTTCTATTACTTCATCTATTATGAACATATTTTTCATTACATACTTGAGCATACTAAAAATACTTGTTGATGTGTTGTTTAAAATCATAGTCAGTCAATCCAACATCTGGAACATATCTGGATTGATCTTTGTTGACTGTACTTCCGCTTGAGAAGAGGTCTTATTTTCCTGGTTATTCGTATATTAATTTTTATATCATATCTTGTTCATTGAAAAGGTTAGGTTGTAGACTCTCTGGTTTCCATTATTTCTCTTAAGAGTGAACTTTTGTTTGATCAGACTATTAACTTGTTTGAACTCACACTGTAAACACTGTTTTGCAGAAAGTTCAAATTTCACTACAGTTATTTTATCCTTACCTGGGCTCTTTGAGTCCATTCCGCACATACATGGTTAAAGACTTAGTCAAAGATTTGGGCAGGAGTTTTACAAAAAATTTGGAGCTTCACACCTCTCACTTTTCTAGTACACCTCTCACTTTCTATTGGCTGTCATTGCTTTGAACTCTGTCCTCTAGTTCTTTTGGCCAGAGAAAAGGTTGCAAGTCTTTCAAGTGTTAACTTCTTTCAGAAGCTGCTTGCTTGTTCACTCTTCAGTGCCTTTAGGTAGTTGGATTCCATATTTTGTTCAGAGTTTATAGTTCTTATTTGGGGGTGGGAGCAGTTGGGTGTCAGGCTTGGGGGAAGTTAGTCATGCTCAAAGTGGAATTCCACACTAGCCATTCTAATGACTCATACTAACTTACTTATTATAGCTAGAGCTTCGGGGGTCAACATTTTGTACGCTGAAAAGTATTTTGCTTCATCTGGACCTAAATTGTCAAACCATTCTTACCTGGTCAATTTTTTTTTTCAGTTTCTTAAATCTCTCTCTCTTTCTTATTTATTTATTTATTTATTTATTTGAGACAAGACCTTGCTCTGTTGCTCAGGCTGAAATGCAGTGGTGAGATCACAGCTCATTGCAGTCTTGATGTTCCTGGCACAAGCAATCCTCCCACCTGTCTCCCAAGTAGCTGGGATTACAGGCACATGCCACCACACCCTGACTAATTTTTTTATTTTTTTGTGGAGACAGGGTCTCACTATGTTGCCCAGATTGGTCTCAAACTCCTGGGCTTCAGTGATCCTTCTGCCTCAGCCTCCCGAGTGCTGAGATTACAGGTGTGAGTCACTGTGCCCCATGAAATGTCTCCTTTTATTCTCACTACTCCACTGTTTTTTATTCCAACAATGTACTATAAATAATTGAAAATATAAATAATTCTGTAGAAATTGTTTCACAGAGGCCTTTCTCGCAAACTGTTTTTCCCATCTGAAATATGTTTAGATATTATGTAATTTTTTTAAAGTTGAAAACATCTGTCTTCTCTTGTAGCAAATTCTCTTTGGTTGTTGACTCAGTAGCCATTCTGCAAATTGAGGAATTTTGTTCCTTTCATTTTACTTAAGTTGTTTATATGTAAAAGGGTATATTTAGTGGTCCCTTAAAGGAACAAGTTCAGGATATGCCATTTTTCAATTTAAAAAGTTTTTCTTAGCATTATAGCAAGTTTTAGAGGGCATAGTCTCTTTAGGGTTTGCTTTTTTATTTGTATTTTTTTAAGCATTAGAAACATCTATGGTACAATTAAGTTTGCATAGACATTACTTTGTGAATCCCAAAGAATAATACTCATTTGGAAACCAGGTTCCTCTACTGAGTCAGCTAATATTGATTGCAACTGGGGCAAGAGGCTCAGAATTTGTAAAAAGGAAAATGTGGCAAACACTATTATTGCCTTTTACAGTCATTTTATTAGCCACCAATGGACTCTTCCTTTCTGGGCTGCTTGCCCTACATAAAGACTGAATTATTTACAAAAAGTTGACTGCAAAAACTGCATATATAGTTTTCAAGCAGGTGCTTTTTAAACCTTTAAAATGCCTACTCTTTTTGATTGCTTTCACGAATTAGGTGGAAGACACATATATTAGATTCAGTTTAAGCATTGTAGCATTAATCTGGTTGGAGAAAAAAAAGTATGCATCCTTTTATATTTAGGAAGCTTTCAGTTTTCTAGCCCTTCCTCTCCAGACTTTCTAGAGTTATTCTTTAAACATTCTCTCTCCTTCACTTCACTACACATTGGCTTATCAATCCACTGGAAGCTGCCTTCTTCCCTTTATGTGATTTAGAACTGGTAAGTTCACGATGCCCTCCTAATTGACATGACATTTTCCTAATTCCTTAGAAGCATTTGTTGCTATAGTTGATCCTCATTATTGGCAGAATTCATATTTGAAAATTTGTTTTCTCACTGAAATTCACTTGTAACCCCAAAATCATACCTGTGGCACTTTTGCAGTCTTTCATGGGCATGTGCAAAGCAGTAAAAAATTTGAGGAGCTGAATGTGCGGGTCCCCAGCTGAGGTCGAACAAGGCAGTAGTAACCTGTTTTCTTGTTTACATTCTCCTTTGGAAAATGGGTGTCCTTTTGCATTCAATTTAGTAACCAAATTTTTGGCATTCTTTGGCTTCTTGTTGGTAATGTCACTGTTTAAAATGGCCCCCAAGGGTAGTCTTGAATGCTATCTCATGTTCTAAGAACAAGAAGGCCATGATATGACTTACAAAGAAAATGTTTTAAATCAAGCCCCAGTTATAGTGCTGTTGGCCATGAATTCAATGCTAATGAATCAATATATATTAAATAAGGTGCCTTTAAGCAGAAACACACGTTAAACAAGGTTATACATTTATTGGTTGATAAAAATGCTGTGCAGAGAGGTTCACAGGAACCTAATCCTGTTCTTCGCCTAGAGCAATGGTTCAGTATTCTGTAATTCAGTTTTTGTGTGATTTTACAGACCATGACTACCAAGAATAATGGGAATTAACTGCACTTCATTTCTTTCTCCTTTGCAGGTATTTCTTCCTTAATCTACCCTTTAAACTTACATGCCCCTTGGTTTACATACTTATGGTTTCAAGTAGGTAACTTGTCAATTTTTTATTTGCAGCTTTGCAAGCCTTAAATGCCTATAGCCACAGATATGCTTGATTCTTGTATTTGGATGTCCCATAGAAAACACAGACTCAAAGTACCTACCTTCGCAACCTTTTCTTTACCTATGTTCTGTCTTTATTGATGCCACTCAAGTGTCCAAGCAAGAAATATGAATTCTTTTCACTTTCCTCTCTCTCTTTTATTCTGACATTGAACAAAGTTTTGTCAATATTACTAAGTTTTTCTAAAATTTATCATATTTTTGCTATTCCTACAATCACCACTGGCCATTATCCTTACTTATTAGGACCGAAACAGTGAAACATTAAAAGTACCTTCACATAAATGTTCATTGTAGCACTATTCAGAATAGCAAAGATGTGGAACCAACCCAAATGCCCATCAATGATAGACTGGATAAAGAAAATGTGGTACATATATACCATGAAATACTATGCAGCCATAAAAAGGAACAAGATCATGTCCTTTGCAGGGACATGGCTGGAGCTGGCAGCCATTTTCCTCAGTAAACTAACACAGCTACAGAAAACCAAACACCGCATGTTCTCACTTGTAAGTGGGAGCTGAACAATGAGAACACATGGACACAGGAAGGGGAACAACACACACTGGAGCCTGTCAGGGGTTGGGATGTGGGGAGAGAGAACATTAGGAAAAATAGCTAACGCATGTTGGGCTTAATACCTAGGTGATGGGTTGATAGGTACAGCAAACCGCCATGGCACACGTTTACCTATGTAACAAACCCACACATCCTACACATGTACCTCAGAACTTAAAATAAAAATAAAAATTTTAAAAGATACATTAAAACTTCATTTTAACGGAAACCATAGAAATTCATATTAATTCATCGGTCTTTTAGTGTTGGTCTGTTGGTCCAGACTTTCCTTATTGTTGTTATTGTTTTGAATATAAAATTAAGATTAGAATTCTTTGTCATCTTCCTTGCATAATCCATATTCATAATGCATTTTTTATGATTCTCATCTTCTTTTTTTTAAAGATAAGTCATTACTCAACTATATTTACAAAGCGCAGCCTCTGCTGGCATTTGATTTTAAACCACTGATTTAGTTTAGTTCTGAGATTCTGTTAACGTTCTTTTCCCTGATCTAGGTGCTTGTTACAAAGTATGTTCACCTTGTGGAAATTAAGCAAGTTATGGTTTGTACACTTTTGTATATAGAAAAGAAAAAGTAAAAAATTAATGATATAGAATTTGAGGTGTGAACTGAAGGAGAGGCAGAATTTGGATAGACAGAGAAGGTGGAGGAGGAGGAGGAGAAGGACAAGGCATGGCGTGAGAAAGGAGGAGATGTAGGCAAGAACCAGGCTTATGTGGGAGAAAATAAAGAGACCATTGGGCCCAGCGAAGAGAGTGCACAGTGGTAAACAAGCTTGGGGAGGAAAGGAGGTTCATATTAAATGAATAGCATTTAAACAAGCTTGGGGAGGAAGGGAGGTTCATATTAAATGAATAGCATTGAAAGATAGTTTAAACTAAGGAAAAAAATTCCCAAGGAAATAGAAAAATACTTGCTCTATAGGGAGTGTTTCTTACTTCCTGGAGCTCACACAAAAAAATTATGCAATGGAAAAGCATTACAATGAAGGAGACTATATAAAATTTATTGCAGATTTTTATTTCTTACATATAATTGCAATTTTGCAAGGAATTGGGTCTTCACGCAGTTTGAAGCTTAACTTTGTCCATTTATTATTTGCTCATATTAATTTTTTAAAAAACATAAATGAAATAAAAATCACTTTTATAACTAACCTGTTGAAATAATTTTAAATTATACTATTGGGAAGTAAAAAATAAAAACAAAACAAAGGCAGTAAATGCCACTTGTTAGCTGACATCACCCCCTGAAAATTCATCTGGGAACTTTTGTGCTTGTGAAAATAGGGGAGGGTTATACAGCAAGTGTTTTTCCAACCGCCTAAAGCAGCACTTACTTCCATAAATACTGTATAATATAATTTGTAGAGTCTCCAAAGAATTCAGAGCACTCAGAAATGGCTTGTACTTCCCATGCTTTTGTCACATGAGACAGGTGATGTGCTATGAATGCGGCACCATTTTGGTATGAAAACTACCGCTTACTGGGAGTATATTTGTAATAAAAAGGGGTTTTCCCACATGAAAGCACATCTTTAAAGTTCCATTTCTTCCCAGATGTAGATGCACTGGGGTCTCATATGTGCTCTTCACAGTTGAATTACTCTATATTGTATTTACTCAAGAAAATCCCAGTTGCTGTTCTTCCCTTTCCTTCTCCAGTTCCTGATATAATATTGCCCTCTGGCAATTGGTTTTGAAATTCTGAACTGCTGACTGACTTATATTCCTCAATCATCAAAATAGTTGTATCTTCAGAGGAAAATGTTAGAGGGTGATCATGAGACTAAGATTAATGAAGACTGATATGGTGGCTAGTTTCCCCTTGGTAAGTACCTTTCATATTGAAGATATTTTCTGGATCTGAATTATCTGGATAATTGCATACTTCAAATGACTCCCAAATAGCCATAGCTGACTCCATACAATTTGCCCACTTCCAGGACCATGTCCCCAACTGTTTGCTGAACATCTCCACAAATATTGGCAGAACACCTGCTGTTTACCAAGTGCTACGCTAACATTTACAGAAGATGATACATAATAAATTATGATTCTTGTCTGCAGGCATCTTGCAATCCATTTTGTAGAATGGAAACAAAGGTACAGCAGAATATAAGTGCAGTATTGGAACAGTAACCAATTATTATTAACATCCAGATGAAAACCAATACATAGATAAATGAATAAATAAATAGTATTTCAGATGCTAAACATGCAATGGAGAAAAATGTAGCAGAGTAGGAGAAGAGAGAGTGGCAAGATTGATGAGACTTTGATGAGGTGGTCAGGGAAGCCCCCCCATGATGGTATTTGAGTAAGATCTATAAGAACTGGGAAATCATATAACGTGGTAGTCTGTGGAAGAGCACACTAGGTGGAGGGAGGAATCAGCACAAAAACTCTGAAGTAGAAAAATACATACATATGTATGTATATGTAAATATTTATAATGTAATATGTTTGTATTAAGAAGTTAATCAATACTAATATATTATGTACTATATGCCATGGTTTGTTCTAAGAGGTTTACAAATACTGAGCCATTTAATCCATATAATATTACCTAAGTTTTCTCTGTCACACCATTATTGACATTTTGGGTCATATGATTCTATTTGTGAGTGCTATCCTGTGGATTGTAGTATGTTCAGCAGCACCCCTGGATTCTACCCACTAGATACCAGTAGCATCTCCCAAGTTGTGGCAATCAAAAATGTCTCTAGACATTGCCAGGTATCTTCTAGAGGGCAAAATTATAGCTCCTTGAGAACCACTGAAGTAATCCCGTAGCTAGATTTTGTTACCTGTAATTCATAAGGAAATGCATGGATGGTAAGTAGTCTGCCAAGAGAACATATCTAGTAAGTAGAGTTGGGATTCAAAGGCAAGCCTAACAGTTCTGGCAATCACACTGATAACTCTGACAGGTGCCTATTTTTTAGGAACAAAAATAAAGCCTGAAGTGGTTGAAAGAGGGTTAGGAATTAGGGTGAGTGTGAGTGTTAGAAGATGATGTTACAGAGAAACTGGGGTTGGGTGACCGTACAAAGACTGCTTTCCACTCTAAGCTAAATGGGAAGCCATAGGAGAGCTTGAGGAGAGGACTGATAAGATCTGACTTGTGTCTTCAAGTGATCACTTTGCATTTTAATGGAGTGTAGGCTATGGATGGACAAAGGCATAAGGCTAGTGGCAGGACACAGCGCCAGTCCAGAGGAGAGATGATCGTGGTGTGAAACAGTGTGGTAGAGATGGGGATGGTTGGAGATGAGCTGAAGCTTGAAATGCTTGAACTGGTTGAAATGCTTGAAAGAATGGACTTGCCATTTACTAAGTAGAGAAGTCTGTTGGCGGTTTGAGACTGGGGAGGAGTTGAGGATCATGAGTTCTGTTCAGCCCATAATAAGTTAAAGATGGCTATCAGATGGAAATGTTTGGTAGATAGCTGGAAATACGATACTGGAGTTAGGAGATAAAATTTTTAGAATTATGAGCTTATGGATGACATTTATATCCATAATACTGAATGAGATTACCAATATAATTATGGATGATACATAAGAAGAGAAGTTCAACGACTAAGCCCTGAGACATTCAGTGTTCACAGGTCAGGAAGATGAAAAGGAAAGGGAGAGATAAGAGATTCAAATGGATTTCCAGTGTGGAAGGAGGAGAAGCAGAAGAGAGTGGAATTCAGCAAGCCAGTGAAGAAAACATTTCAAGAAGCACAAAGTAATTGACTACTTTAAATGCCACTGCTAAGTCCTGTAAGATAAGGTCAAAAGATTGTCCACTAGATTCGACAATGTAGAGATCAATAGTCAAATTGACAAAAGCTATTTGCACAGAGGTTGAGATAAAAGACTGATTAGTAGTGGTTCAAGAAAGAATGGGACAAAGGAAGTAGAAAAGCCATGTAGCTATATTTATAAAACTCTTACAACTCTTTATAGCTTTGCTATAAAGAGGAGCAGATAAATAGAGTGGTAGTTTAAGGGAGAAGAGAAGTGGGAACAAGGTGTTTTGAAAATATATATTGGAGGAATTATAGCATGTTTCAAGCTGATGAGAATGAGTCAGTAGAAAGAAAAACTGATGATATAGAGAAGGGAGACAGTTGCTGGACGGGTGAAATTGACTAGGAGAGAGGGGATGGCATCAGTGCAGAAAGGATGGGATTGTCTGTAGATAAGAACTGAGACAGCTTATCCATAGTAATGAGGGTAACAGGAGGTGGCAGAGAAACTGGGTGCAGATGCTGGAATATTGTCGATATAATGGTGGGAATATGTTGAAGTTCTATTCTAACTGCTTTTATTTTTTCAGGGAAACAGAATGCAAAAACATTAGCTGATTAAAGAGGGAGAAGATGGTGATGGAAGTTTTGTGGAAGGAAAGGAAGCTATGAAATAGTTGTTTAAGAATGTGGGAAAGAGAATAAAATAAACTTATAGCATTGCTGGACAACAATAATGATTCTCTTAAGGTTTAAGTCATGAGTTAAAAGAGAAACCCCTCAGCATGGTTGTGGATTTTTCTCCAGTCACATTCATCCATCTGGGCACAAGTCCAGAGTGGAAGGAGGGGGAGGATCAAGCAGAAGTTTGGCTCGGCCAGAAGAGTATTAAGCAAGGGGGAGATTATAATGACAGACCTGGAACCTGAGGTGGGAGTCAGAGTACTCCAGGAACATGCAGTCAGAACAGGGCTATAATCTGTGAATTTTAGGTCTTTCTGTGGCTAAGGAATTGCTGGGAGTGAGATACAAGATAGAGTGATTTGGGAAGTTAGGAGGTAGAGGCCAGCAGTCATGGAGGATGTAGTATAGGGAGTGGCCACTGGAGAGAATGCATAATTGAAATGATTGTCTGTCTACATGTTGAAATGACAGTGAGCTATGGTAAGAATATTGGAGGTAGTGGCAGCCAGCCATGTCCCAGTATCTTCAGAGGCATATATGAAGATGATAAGGCTGTACTAGAATTTGCCTTTCTTAGATTTTAATTTCATAGTACTATTTGTATTTGTGTATGTAAATACAGGTTAATTATTAAAACATACAGAAAGGGACAGAGCATAGAAAAATATTCACTAACTTAAAAACCAGATCTAAGAAATTGTTAACATTTTTCTTCACAGCTTTTTCCTTTTGTAAAGAAACACAACACTATAGACATAGCTGAATCCCATTTTATTGTTTTTTCCAACTTCATTTCCCTTCCCAAGCCTTTTCCTTCTTTCCTTTTCCTGAAGATTGCACGCATTCAAATCTTCATAAATTGTCAACACATACATAACAGTGGATACACTATCTAAAAAATAAACAAAAGTCATAATGAGGCAATCATCACTGAAAATTTATCAATATTAATAACAAAAGTAGATTTACTTCATTCATTTTTAACTGCTGAGTAATTTTTAGTTGAACATTATATAATAGTTTGTTTATCCATCTCAATGTACGTTTAGGTAATTCCAACATTTGGCAATTATCTACAATGCTGTAAAACACATCAGCACCCATGTTGCCTTGTGAAAGTGAGTGTCTCTTTGATATATACTTAGAATGGAATTTTTGCATCATAATGGATGAACAATTTTAACTTATTCGATAATGCCAAATTGTTTTCCAATGTGGGTTTCTCATTTACACTCTCCCATGAAGTGTATAACCTTCCCATTTCTTACATTCCATGCTAACACTTGATATTGCCAGACTTCTAAATTTTGTCAATTTGATGCATGTGATGAGGGAAAGGCAATATTCAATAACATAACAGAGCTTCTGATGGTGGATAAAGACAGAAATCCTTAGCATATGTCATCACAATGATGCCTAAGTGGAGTTAAGGAAATGAAACCCATATATACTAATGTTTAAGTGATACCCACTAAAGAAGCAGAAAAAGATTACATAAGTTACAACCAGCATAAGAAAATCAATGGAATATATAATAATCCACATTTTCAAGGTATTCAGTAACAGGAGTGAAATACATAAATTTTCAGCAAAGCAAGAACTGAAAGGGTTTAACATTAACCAATCTACATTAGCAAATATTTCGAAGGATTTACTTAAAGAGGAAGAAAAGTGACCCAGGAAAAAGGTCTGAGAGTTAAGAAAGAATAGACAGTAAAAAAGTTGGTATAAATATGGATAACTTAACAAATGTTGAAGAGGGAGAAGATGGCTACGAAGTTTGCAGAAGGAAAGGAAGCTATGAAATAGTTGTATAAAAAAGTGGGAAAGAGAACTGAATAAAACAATAACTGTATTATCTAATTTGGAGATTAAAAATTAAAATGTGGTTAAATATTGAATGAGAGTAATAGAGAAGACAGAATGTGGGACATTGGAGTCCAGGTATTCTAAAGGTCTTATATTATTTGGAAATATTATATGGAGGATTGATGTTACATATAAAGAGAAGAGAAACAGCTTATATAACTCCAGGAGCAGAGATTGAAAACAGTGAAAGAGAAATAGTAATTGCAAAGAAAGTGGAAAAAGAGGAACAAAAGAAACATAGAAAAAACAGAACAAATAGCACAAAATAAGACAGTAGAATAAATTTCAAATATTTCATTAATTACATTAAATATAAATGTAATAACTTATTTAAAAAATACCTAGGTTGGATTAAAACGAGCAAAATCCAACTAGATGTTTATATATATATATATATATGGCACCTAAAGCATAAATAACAAAAAGATTGAAAGTAAAATGTTAGAAAGAGATATATCAGAAAAATGCAAATCAAAAGAAACCTATATCAATATTTGAAAAATAAACCAGGCATGGTGGCTTATGCCTATAATCCCAAAACTTTGAGAGGCTAAGGTGGGAGGGTCACTTGAGGTCAGGAGTTCAAGACCAGCCTGGCCAACATGGCAAAACCCATCTCTACTAAAAATGCAAAAATTAGCCAGGTGTGGTGGCACACGCCTGTAGTTGCAGCTACTCGGGAGACTGAGGCATGAGAATAGCTTGAACCTGGGAGGCAGAGATTGCAGTGAGCCGAGATCATGCCTGGGTGACAGCGAGACTCTGTCTCAAAAAAAAAAAAAAGAAAAGTAAAAAACAAAAGCTTGAAAAAAAGCTTGAAAAATAAAGTTTGGGCCAAAGAAAGAATTATTATGATTAAAGAGAAGTGAATAAATTGAAATGAGGGTTGAAAGTTAAGGGAAGTTATATATTCGGCATAATTTTCCAAAAAACCTATGAACCTATCTTTGGTTTTAAAACTTCAACTTGATTTATTATATTTCATCATCATCATCATCATCACCATCATCATCATCATTAGTATCCATATTTATTAATATTTGCAAAATGCTTACCAATTCCTTTGCTTGCCTTTGCTGGTTTATCTTGCTTTTTTCCTTCTGTGATTATAATTATTATTAATATTAATATTTTACAGAAATACATTATTTATTCTTTGTTGAGGGACTTTGTGTAAGTTAACTCTGCCTTTGTCTTTATTTTCCCATCACTATTGAATGATAGATTGGATGCGTATAAGAATCTAAGTTGATTTTTATTGTTTCTTAGTTATTTTGAGACATCCCACTGCTTTCTTCTGCTTTGGCAACTCGAATCTCAATTAACTTAGATATGATTCAAGCTTGGTTTTTGTTTTGGTGTGTATGAGTTTGTCCTCATCCACTCCCCTTAATAGATGAATGTCTCATTGCCATTTTCTTGGGGAAAGGGGTAATTTGTGAAAAGTCATTTGTGTGGAAAGCTTAGTCCTTTAAGAGTCCAGATTTTATGCAGTTATTGGTACCAGCTCCTTGCTTTGCTGTGCTGGGAGCCATGATGTTTGTCTTCCTGTGAGTATTTACAATCCCAGCCTTTAGCCTCTTGAGCTCATATACAAGTCTATTTCCCATATGGATCACAGAGATGATAACAGTTTCTTCTTACTTCTTTGGCTTTTGGTTCTTTTTGGCTCCTGGAGATTTACTTTCTTCGTTTTGGACTCATCTATAGATTTACAAAAATAATTTTTTATGCTCTGTTTTGTCTCTTTCCCTCTCTCCCCACACATTGATGGCATGAGGCAGTTACTCCACTTTCCATGCTCTTTACACTTTGTATTTTCTCCTTTGTGGAATATAATTATACTTAATAGAATAATTTGTTAATTCCCCCTTTCTATACTATGAGTTATTTGATGAAATGTCTTATTCACCCCATTCTGTAGCACATTGCTTAATACTACTAAGGACTCAATAAATGCTTGTTGACAAAATGAATGAAACTCTTTTCATTTTTTATTTATATAAGAAGATGTATTTGGGTACTATAAGCATACACTCAGACAAATGAGAAAATGTGGATCCACCAAGTCTTTAGAGTCTCAAACTTTATAGTTTGTGCATGATGTAGAATTTAAAGACAAGTCTTTCTTCATGTTGGTTCAATCTGCTTCCATTTTACTCTCCGTTTTATAAGTGAGTTGCATCATTTCCACCAATTTACAAACGGTATGTTTTCTCATTTTAAACAATTTTGCTATTTTAATTCTGTAGAACATACCACCAAAAGTTCGAAAGTTCCAGTTGCCAAATGAATATATAATTTCTGTTCATTTATTTATTTTGGGACAAAGTCTCACCCTGTCACCCAGACGGGAGTGCAGTGGTGCAATCTCGGCTCACTGCAACCTCTGCCTCCCAGGTTCAAAAGATTCTCCTGCCTCAGCCTCCCCCAAGTAGCTGGGATTACAGGTGCACACCACCACACCCGGCTAATTTTTGTATTTTTAGTAGAGATGGAGTTTCACCATGTTGGCCAGGCTGGTCTCAAATTCCTGATCTCAGGTGATTCACCTGCCTTGGCCTCCCAAAGTGCTGTGATTATAGATGTGAGCCATAATCACAATTATGGGTGTGCCTGGCCCATAATTTCTTAAATTATTAATTTCACTGGAAAAAAAAATTTTTTTTTTTGAAACGGAGTCTCATTCTGTCACCCAGGCTGGAGTGCAGTGGTGTGGTCTCAGCTCACTGCAAGCTCCGTCTCCCAGGTTCATGCCATTCTCCTGCCTCAGCCTCCCAAGCAGCTGGGAATACAGGCGCCTGCCACCGTGCCCGGCTAATTTTTTGTATTTTTAGTAGAGACAGGGTTTCACCGTGGTCTTGATCTCCTGACCTCGTGATCTGCCCGCCTTGGCCTCCCAAAGTGCTGGGATTACAGGCATGAGCCACCACGCCTGGCCTTCACTGGAAAATTTGATTCCTCCCTGAGAGTTACCAAGTGATTTAGGTTTTATAAAAATAGTACTAATGGAGCCTAATAATTTTCACATTTTTATACCAGGTTACACATTTATTTTGTCAGAAATTCCAAGAACAATTTGACAGAGGTATGTGATGCACACACACATATATCATATACATGTATGTATATACACACTTGAAGTATAGACACACACACACATATATATAAAAACTGGACATTAAAATCAAAGCATTTTTTGTCACTTCTAAGTTCCCCCATTTAAAGAGATGGTGCAAGAGTTCGTAGGCTTCTGGTATCTATCACAGGTGAACAATCAAATCAGTTCTGATTTGAGCACTGTCACTTGGATTACGTTTATTTATCGCATGGTAGTGCCAAGTTAGAAGGGCTCAGGGATGAATCACAGCACTGATTGTCAACTTGACAACCCGGAAGATGAGTAGCACTATTTTATTCCTTTTTCCCCAGCTGCATGTGTCAGAATTTTTGAGCTGCTACATGCTTCAAAATTCTGTGAGCCATGAATAAGTGGTAACGTCCAGAATTTGGTCCGGAGTAGATCCTCTCAGCCCTGAAATTGTCCTTATGAGTCTCCTAATAGCTTTATAGTGAGTTCGTGATTGACTAAAATTTGGATTTTTAAAAATCATAACCACTGCTTCAAGCCATAAGAAAAAGAAATAAATATGTTGCATGATACTACGTAGTGGCATGTACATTTTTCTGTAACATATTATATAGTATAAAGGAAACAGTGCTTGGACCAGGAAGCAGGAAACTCCATCTCTACACCCTAGCTAGCTATGTGATTGATCTTGGACAAATCTTTCATACCCTCTGTGCCTGAATATCCTCATTTGTAAAGTTTAAAATTTAGACTAAATGGTTTTTATGATCCATTGAGAGCAAACATTCTATGTTTTAAGGTAATGCAATGAAATTAATAGCTATTACTAGAAATTAGATTATATAGAATGTCTAAGAAAGAGTCTTTCTGGTTTCAGATGGTTAATTTAAGGCATTTATAGCTTTATATCATTTGATACATGGTCTCACATAACTTTGGAGGCCTTAGGTAAATCTGTATCCTCCCATACTTCCAATCAGCCTGTTCATAGTGACATGTGGTTCAAAGAATTTAAATGTGGTATTAGTTCTGTGTTTGTAACAATGGTAGCTACTCCAAATTAGAGTTGTAGTAATTAAGTTGACACCTCAAGAAACTCTTGTGGGACAGAAAGGTGGCAGGGGAACTTAACAGTGTCACACAAAAAGTACCTGGGCCCTGGTGTATTTTATCTCGCAGGAAGAATATCTGTATTGCACAAAGGGGAAATTAATCTTTCACTGGGATTCTAAGGAGGAACTAAGCTTACTGACTATGGTGTTTATAAATCACTTCCAAATGCAACTCCTAGTGGTGGTAAACTCAAGTTAAATAAACTGAGATATACTACTTATTTCTAAATTTAACAAGGAAGGAACAAAAATGCTGTTATCTCTAATTTAGGGGCATAAAGCAAGATGCAAGCATCCGGACACACTGTATGGGATAAAAGCAATATAGTTCAGACTGGACCAGCCTAAAGACTGTTAAGAAACAAAATTTCAACAAATTGTGTTTTAAAGATCTAATTGAGTTTATTAGCAATTCATAAATCAGGCAGTATCCCAGCCATAAAATAGAGAGCGCGCCAATGAACTGAGGAGAGGAGGTGGGATTTATAGGCAGAAAAGGGCTGAAAAAACAAAAAACAGAGAGCACAATGTGGATTGGTTGTTTCAAAGTTATTTTCCTTATAGAGCTAAAACAGGAGATTTCCTTATTGTGCCAGTTTAGATAAACTGGGCTCCTTTTGATTGGTTGCTGTGAATCTCTGTTTTTGTTTGTTTGTTTGTTGTTTATTTCTTTGCTTTTTTTCAAACTGGTCCTTTTTTTTTTTTTTTTTTGACGGAGTCTTGCTCTGTCACCCAGGCTGGAGTGCAGTGGCGTGATCTTGGCTCACTGCAACCTCCACCTCCCGGGTCCAACGGATTCTCCTGCCTTAGCCTCCCCAGCAGCTGGGATTACAGGCACCCACCACCACGCCCAGCTAATTTTTGTATTTTTAGTAGAGATGGGGTTTCACCATATTGGCCGGGCTGGTCTCAAACTCCTGACCTCAGGTGATCTGCCCACCTCAACCTCCCAAAGTGCTGGGATTACAGGTATGAGCCACTGCTCCTGGCCTCACTGGCCCATTTTAAAGTTCCATTTCGTTATGTGGCACTTAGCACAAGTGACTCCATTCTGGTTTGGCCTGGTCTATTGGGCCTGGTATACCTAGTATAGTAACAGTCCAAAACAATGGCCTTTATATAATATTTATTTAACAAGACTAATGTCACATCTTCATTAGAAATCCATAGCCAATCTCCAAAAAAAAAAAAAGAAAGTAGAACCCTACTATCAAAAATAGAGAGTCAAAAACTAAAGCTGTAAGCAGAAATTGACATCAGTGTGATCCATATGGGAACTGAACTTGGTCATGAGTCCAAGAGGTTGGGGATCAAAATTCAAATATTTATAATAAATAATTTAAAAATTAAATACATTGAATACTGTAGAAAACAATATTAGAGATTTAGAGCATAATCTAGATATTCAAACAACTCAGGGAAAAGAGAAAAGAGATTAAAAGATGAGGGAAAGGTACTGATTAGAGATAGTATACTCTGTATAACAGGAATCTCAGAATGAGAGGGAATATTGAAGGAAAGAAACATCCAACGAAAGAACAGAAGACAAATTTTCTAAGCTGAAGAAGTCATAAGTTAAAAATAGAAGATTTCATTTAATAGTAGGTGAAATTAAGAGTAAGACACACTGTTAGATGAGGTTTTGTGAATATTTCTGTCAATATTAAATAAAAATTCCCATGCGTATCCAAGCAGAAAAAGAGGTTACCTACAAGGAATATATATAAAATTGGCAACAGACCTCTGTACAACCCCCAAATGTGAGAAAACAATGTAGAAATATCTATGGAGTTTCAGCATAAAAACGTTGTTACAGGAACATTTTATGCCCAGTAAATTTATCATTCATGTGTGAGGGCAGCAAAAATATTCTCAGATTCTGCAAAAACTAAAAAATAATAAGACACAAGTAATATTTCTCACAAAAGTAGAGAAATCATAAGCAATGAAAAAATGAAACATTTATACAATCCTAAATAATGTGAAGAACATGGCCTTTAAAACACTACATAATACTATTTATAATAAAACTTAGACTTGTCAAAATAATTGTTACTACAATTTATGAAACATGTAATATCAGTATCAATTTTTGAAAGAGAATATACATATACACAAGAAAAAAGTACCACCTGATGATCTTGGTCTAAAATGCAAGGTCATTTCAACTGCAAAACAGAGGTAGGCAGGAAGGTTCGGAGACCAGAAGCATGAGTAGCACTGCTCATCCTCTTGAGAGAGGAGAAGGGAATCTGCAGTGGACACACAGGGGAGGGTAACATACTGAGGGTGAAGACCCAGCCCAAGGCTGGGGTAGGTGAAGTTCCCACCCCAAGGCTTGCATCATTTTATTTTGCACTATGAGAGACTAATAATCAGCATTAATGAGCAGGTAATAGGAAAAGTTAACTTTCCACTGGGAAAGTTAATGAGTTCTAATTCACTGAGGTACCTTAGTCACAATTCATCTAAACTCTGATTAATCTGAATATCAGCTGGATAAACTGGATAATAAAATGTTACCAGAGTTTTGTTTTAACAGTGATTCAAATTATCTGTGCCCCTATGCCCTGTATTAGCCTTATTTATTGTTGGTGGATTAATTGTATACCATTCCTAAGAGTTGTACACACAGTAAAAATAAACAGAAAGGCTCAAAATAAAGTGTGTTCGTTTTCTAGGGCTGCCGTAACAAACTACCACAAAGCAGGTGGCTTGCACAACAGGAATTTATTTTCTCACACTTCTGGAGGGTAAAATTCTGAATTAAATATGTCGACAGGTTGATTCCTTTTGAGGTCCATGAGGATGAATCTGTTCTATGTATTTCTCCTACCTCTTGGTGGCTTGGGGCCATCCTTGGCATTCCTTGGCTTGTGGATGCATCCCTTGATCTCTGCCTTCATCTTCACATGACATTATCCTTATGTGCATGTTTCTGTTTGCAAATTTCCCCTTTTTATAAGGACATCCATTATATTGGGTTAGGATGGGTAGGCCCCCCAGTAACCTCATCTTAACTAACTACATATGTAACAACCCTATTTCCAAATAAGGCTACATTCTAACCTTAAGTAGTTAGTTAAGAGAGCCTCAGGTTAACCAACCACTTGCAATGACCCTATTTCTAAATAAGGTCACATTCTGAGGTACTCAGGGTGAGGACTTCAACACATAAACAGACAAAATTCTAAAGGGGAAATGGAAAAAAAAAAAAAAGCCAGAGGTGGCTATTAATGTCAGACAAAATGGATTCTGAGGAAAAGAAGAATTAAAGACAGACTGATTTAATTAATAAAAATACAATCCAAATAGAAACTCTCACAGTCATGGATATGTTTGTATTAAGCAATAAGATAAAAATATATAAAACCAAAATATAAATATGTAAAAAAAAATCAGAATCACAATAAACAACTTTAATGCACCTTTCCTACTCTGAGGCTTTCAGCATGCTTCAGCCACTTGGAAATATCAAGATATTACACAAAGATCAACTCTGTGAGCTTTAATTCAAGGAGGAAAATGGGAATCTACTGGAATCATGCAGGACACCCCAGATTCTGGAAAGAAGAGTGCTGGCAAACAGCTCTTGTGATGGTGTCCAGTTGATAAAAGTGAGTGAAGCCCCATTATGTGAGAGGGACAGAGAGCCTCCCTCTGTGACTCACTTTTCCACTAGGAATCCGAGCAACTCGGGTGGAGGGAGGGGACTTTGTTTCTCCCAGGCTCTGGAGTTAACCTGGTGAGAGGCTTGGAGACACTACAAGAGAAACACACTGGGAAAAGCTGCAGGTATTTTCTCAGAGCCAGGACCAAGTGCCATTTTTAATCTGGGTGCATACAAAGTCAGCCACTCCTTGGCAACCTGGCAGCATGACTATGAAGGCATTTTACTGTCAGGCCAGAGGTGGGAGTGCCTGCTCTGGAGCTGGATAGGGGCCTCCACAGCCAGAACTGTGGAAAGTGTCACAGCAGGAGGTGCTGGAATTGTGCTTTCCCCCTCACAGGCCTAGGGTGGGAGGAGAGCTGCTACAGCTGTGGTTTCTTCTGGATGAGGCTTGCAGCCAGTGGAAGCTTGGCAACCTAGAAACCATCTGTGTGTGCCGTTGCTCAGTGCCCCGGCCTGATACCCTAAGATTGGAGTGCAGCAGGGCCCTCTCTGCTCCACATCCAGCAGAAATCCAGGCATTTGGAGTACCAGTTCACCTGGACTAGCAGCCTAAACCACCTCACCCTTCCTGTGCAGAGATCATGTAGCAGGGAGGCCCTCTCTGCTTCATGCCCAGGCAGATCACCAGGCATTTGGAGCACCTACTTGTCTGGTTCAGCAACCTGAGCCTCTCCATCTTTCCTGGACATAGATCATGGTACAGCAAGACTCTCTCCACTCCACACCCAGGCAGGCCTCCAGGCATTTGGAGCAACTGCTTGTCTTGGTGCAGCAGCTGGAGTCACCCCACTCCTCTTGTGCAGAGATCTTGGTGCAGGGGGGTCCTCTCTGCTCTATGCCCAGGCACATCTCCAGGCATCTGGAGCAATCACTCTCCTGGATTAGGAGTTTAAGCCTCCCTTGTATCCCCTTGCAGAGATTTTGAAGCTGAAGCAGTTTCTCAACTCCATGCCTAGGTACACCTCTGGATGCCTGGTGGCCACCCACTGGATTCTCCCTTGGCACTGGTGCTTGTGCTTGCCATCAGGGGACCTGTAAGCACACCTGCCTGATCCAGCCCCACCCTTTGTGGCTCTCCCCACACCCGCACCCCCTGCCCCCTGCCACACCCCATGCTGAGCAGGGAGCTCAGATCACTGTGCATTCCATGAATTGGCCCAATTACTTGAGGCAACAGAGAGCTTCTGCCAGTAAACAAGGATCAGGTATATACCCAGCCATGTTGGCTGCTGCTGGCCCTTACCTATAAGTGTCATCTATGGGCTTGTAGGACAAACTGCACAGCCCAGTACAAAGCCTGCCAAAAGAAGTGCATAAGGCTATCAAAGCAAAACCAAAAGACCCTACTTAGCATTCTCTAAAGTCACACCCCATAGGGATAGGGGAAAAGGGAAAGAATAAGAAAATAATAATAATAATAATAATAATAACCTTATATGGAAAGAAAGAAATGGAAAAAAATCTTACCCTCATGAAAATAATTACAAAAATTAGAAGTTCCATTGTCTCCAGATGAGAAAGAACCAGTGCAAGAATATTGGCACCATAAAAATTCTGAATCCATTGACACAATCGAAGGATTGCAGTAGCTCTCCAGCAATGATCCCTAACCAAAACGGAAACTCAGAAATGACATAAAGAATTCAAAGCATGGATTTCAAGGAAGCTCACTGAGATTCAAAACCAGGTTGAGAATCAATGCAAAGAAACTTCTAAACCAATCCAGAAAATGAAGGAGGAGATAAACATTAAAAAAAAAATCAATCAGAGCTTCTGGAATTGAAAAACTCAGTTAAGAAATAACAAAATACAATTGAGGGCTTCATCCAAGACTGGGCCAAAGAAAAGAAAGAATTTCAGAGCTTGAAGACTGGTCATTTGAACTAACCCAATCTGACAAAAATAAAGAAAAAATAATTTTAAAAAATAAGCAAATCTTCTAGAAATATGGGATTATGTAAAGCGACCAAAGCTACAAATTATTGGCATTCCTGAGAGAGAAGGAGAAAAAACCAATAACCTGAAAAATATATTTGAGGAAATAATTGAAGAATACTTCTCTAATCTTGCTAGACAAGTAGACATCCAGATACAAGGAATCCAGACAACACCTGCAAGATGCTATACAAAATGAACATCACCAAAACATATAGTCACGAGACTGTCAAGTTTAACACCAAAAAAAAAAATTTTAAAGGCAGCTAGTGAAAAAGGGCGGATCACAAACAAAGGAAACTCCATCAGGCTAACAAAGAACTTCTCAGCAGAAACTTTACAAGCCAAGAGAGATTTGGCCTATTTTTAGCATTCTTAAAGAAAAGAAATTCCAACCAAGAATTTCATATCCTGCCAAACTGAGCTTTATAAGCGAAGGAGAAATAAAATCTTTTCCAGACAAGTAAGCTCTAAGGGAATTAATTACCACTAGATCAGCCTTACCAGAGATCCTTGTAGGACAAACTGCACAGCCTAGTATAAAACCTGCTTTATGCATAGAAACTAAAGGGAATTTTAAACATAGAAACCAAAGAACAGCAACCAGTACCAGAAAAACACAGTTAAGTACATAGCCCACAGACCCTATAAAGCAAAAACGCAATACATAACCATAAGGCAAACACCTAACAATATCATGATGGGAACTCCCAAGAGTATGTACCCTTTGTATTCAGATACCAGGGTGAGTAGGCAAGGACCATCAGGTCGGGGCAGGGCTAGGAGTGTCTGAGCTCAGACTCTCCTTGGGTGAGTCTTGCTGTGACTGCCGTGGGGGATGGGGGTGTGGTTCCCAGTTCAATGGAGTTATGTTCCTAGAAGGATTATGGCTGCCTCTACTGTGTCACACAGGCCATCAGGGAAGTGGGAGAAAGCCGGCAGTCACGGGCCTCACCCAGCTCCCATGCAACCCAAAGGGCCGGTCTCACTCCCATCGTGCCCCTGCCCCACTCAACGGTACCAAGTCTGTTTCCAGGCAGTGGGTGAGCAGGGCTGAGAACCTTCCCAGGCTACCCACCTCCCAGCTGCGAAAGCAAGCAGGGCTTTTGTTCTTCCCCTGCCTGTGGAGTCTGCACACCAGATTTACGCCCTCCCCTGAGTTCTGGTTAGGAGAGTTTTCAATTGGTTCAAATTGTTAAAAAGTTCAGCTGGAGGTTTCCTTCTTCCTGTGGCCTTTTCCTAGTGTCTCTGGCAGCCCGCATCAAGGACCCCTGTGAGGCAAAGCAGAAATGGCTTGCTAGGGGACCCAGGGAGCCCACAAGGCTTTTCCTGCTGCTTCCTCTATCCCTATATTTGATTCGGCTCTTTAAAATGACTCAGTTCCAGGAAAGGTCAGAATCATCTCCTGTAATCTAGATCTTTAGGTTCAGCAGTGGGGGTGTGTGTTTGGGGGCGGGTGATCTCCCTTTCCCACTTCCACAGTTTGGGCACTCTTTGAAAACAGATGTAGAGCTAGACAATTCTGGAGGGCATGCACCTGTGGGCGCACATGCACACACACACACTGACAGAAATTATATCTTAATTTATTTCATACAGATAACATTAGGGTGATAAAGATGTGATACACAAAAAGGGGGAAATAGATATAAGTTGCACTTAAATTTAAAGATGTAAAAATCATAAATTATTAACACAAATCTAACAGTGTAAACTAAAGAACAACACAGCATGACCAATTATAGTTAATTCTAAAACTGAAAAGAGAGTTTGATGCAAAGAGCTTCACTCACATAATTTAACATATGGCTAGGCCAAAAATTTGAGTAAAGTGAAATTCATCCTGAATTTAAAAACTCTAAGTAAATTGAAAATAATAGAAGACTACCTTAGTAAAGAATATCTCTTACACCAATAGTACTTTGCACTTTTCAAACATTCCATTAAAATAAGAAAATATGTATGACATACTGTTGCTCTGGAAGATTGATTCTGTTTCATAAGAGAAAAAAAGATACAAATAACCATAAAGAAAGATCCTAAATTATTATTGCTTGAAGATGATTTGATTGTTAGAAATGTAAATAATTCATTAAAAGTATTAGAACTAATAAAAAAGTTTAGGAAAGTAGCTGACCACAAAATAAATACACAAAAGTCAGTTTGAAAATATAACTTTGAAATGTTTCCATTTACACCAGTGTATATGTAAATGCATTTTTCAGTATGTAACATATGCATTGGTTTCAAAAGAAACTTTACAAAAGAGTGTCTGAATAAATGGAGAAACATATCATGCTATTTGGTGGGGATACTTAGCATAAAGATGTTGATTCTCCCCAAAGAAGTCTACAGAATAATATTTTTGTAAGATAAAGCAATCATTGTACTGCTCATTTGGACAACTCTTTGCTTGGAAAGAGCAATGGAACTTTCAAGGAAGATGAGCCCTGAGAGAAGATTTGCCCTCTGGATTGGGGGGGAAAAAAAAAAAGTGTAATGTTGAACTTACCCTACCCTACGTACAACAAAGGAAAAATGAAAGTATTAAGAATCCATGAACAAATCCAAGTACTGATAAAGTTTTGGGGCCTGATTATTATGCTATTTTAAATTGATAGGGAAGAGAATTATTCACCAGATGCTGTTGAGGCAATTGGCTGACCCTTAGAGGAAAGGAAAAAGGAAGTCAAAGCCTTGCTTCAAAACAAGCCAAAGTAATTTAAATACACACACAAATAGCAAAACCATTAATATAAATGAAAAATATGTCTGAATATATATATAACCTTGGGGAGTGGAAATGCTTTCTAATTAGGACACCAATACCATACAGTATAAAAAGCATTTCTAGGTTTAAAAAACAAAAACAAAAACCAAAAAAAACCCCAAATTCTTGTAAGTGAAAATTGCTATTGAACATATTTTATAGCTGAAGATAAATTAGAAAAATGTTTGCACATCATACACACATTCCTCTCAATACTTAAGAAAATCATTTATGAAATATCACAGGCAACTTGAAAAATTATAAATCAACATGAAAAAATCCAGTTTGACTCTAAAAAAAGAAAACACAAAAGAAAACAAAAACAATTCTCTTTGTTGTGATTATCAAACTGGACAAGAATTTTTAAGTTATAATATCCAATGTTGGAGAACAGTAAACATGTACATACATCTATGGTTCTTTTGGAAGAGTAAATTGGCAAAATTTTCTGGAGAGCTATTTGGCTGATTTTCATCATGCTGTGAATAAAACATTACTTTTCAAGGAACATATCCTAACAAAAGGTTTATGGATGAGTACACATATGGAACCAGGAGACTGTTGTAATGGTTTAAAATACTAAAGAATTGGAGACAGACTAGCTGTCCCCAAGTTGAAAATTGGCTAAATAAATTGTTAAAGAACCACAGAAAGAAGAATCTACAAAAGACATTTAAAATGACATGAATACTAGGCCATGGGAAACTGTCACAGTCATTAATAAAAAAGAAAATTACAAAGAAACAGGTACATTATTACCCATCTGTTTCTGGAAGAATACAATGTAAAATATTAAAGTATTATACTAGTGTGCATATCTTCCAGTTATGTATAGGATAAAAGCATAATTTTAAAAAGATGTCATGAGTTACATGAAAATAAGAACCAATGAGAAAAAACTGGGTGAATAAGAGGTAGGTACTGGTCTAAAATGTTTGGGCACAGCTGAATAACTTTGGATCTCACATCAGAAGGATCCATGCTCAAGTCTCAGCTCCACTCCATCATTGGTGGGTGACCTTGGGCAAGTCATTCAACATTTTTTCAGTTTTTACATTGTGAATTGGAGACTGAAAAGGCATTTACCCTGGGATGTGTCTGAGGATCAAATGAGATGTATGCAAAGCACTGCTCAAATAATATTCCTAATAGGAGAAGATTTCAGAAGGCATCAGGTAAGGGGAAAGACAATGTTCTAAGAAATGAGCACTATAGAAATATGGAATATGTGGGACAGTTTTCTGACTTATTTTTAGCTCCAGAGAAAATTAAAGTGAGACAGCACAAACACAGCCTAAAAGGGCATAACTAAAGTATAAATGGAATATTTCAGGGGGAATTTCTCCTCTATGAATAAGCAAATTTAATATGGTTTTGGGAAAAAGAAAGTTCCTTTAATATGGAGAATCACTGCTCAGTTTAGTGGAGAGTTTACTCACCATATAAGTTAATCTTTGGCAGAGATATACAGTGAGTGAGATATGGGAAAAAGTGGAAATAATGTCTATGACACAGGTTACTGCCTGTGTTGTTTTAAAAAAATAAAAGGAAGACATTACGGTTGAGAGTACCTGATGCTAGTGAATCAAAATAATGTATCCGTAGGAATTTCATTTCTAAGCATTACAGTGGCAATTATCAATAAATAAGAGAGAGGACTTAGTCACCCTCCCAAAGAACCTAAAAAGTCATGTAAAGAAGACATTGGGCAGCTTGATAGTTAATCAATCCATCAGTGAGGGTTCACTTTGCATCCACTACACTAGCTAAAATTTTAGCAGAAATTGAAATCTAGAAGGCTTGGCATTGGGACAGGGGAAAAAGCCATCCAAGAACAAGGATCTGACTTTTAAAAAGGTTGAGAGTCAAAGAAAAACAATGGATATAAAAGTTGAAAAAGCAAATGTGTATCTGTTTTTGGTGACATTTAGATTATCTGTACAATGTAACAGAATTTGATGCCCTCATTTGTAACAGTGGTTGATACTATGGAAATGGGTGAATTTAACCATATAGCAAAATGAGATTAAAAATCTGAAAATCTTTTAAGATACAAAAAAGCAGTATTCATCATGAAATACATTTTGAGTAATAATTACTCAAAAATACATTTTTGAGTAATGATTTAAGTTTAAATCATTAAATTTACGTAATTTATATTACTTAAAATTATACAGGCTATCTTCTGTATTGTTTTAAATTCAAAGACCTGACCAAATACTATGATCTTTTACTGTTATTCTTCAACTCACAATCCATACAAACTAGAAGACTAATTCTATCAAAAAGCAACAAAAATGAACCCACAAAAGGACAAAAGGTCTTTTTTTTCTGCTGGTAATCCAGCAATCCTTAGAGTAAGTCTAATAATTTTTTTATCAGTTTGATTGATGGCTTGTAACAACAGCTGAAAATTTTTATTTGACTACACTGGTGAACATGGTTAAATCATTTTATCATTTTTAGCAGATTTTAGACTAGCATGCCTGTCTAAATGCTTTCATTATTACTCTTGCAATCTTCTACACCACTGGGTCTGCAGCATGCTAATATAACTAGTCTCTCATTTTTAAGATAATTGTCTGCATGTGTTCTTTTTTGCACACAGAGTTTGCTCTAAGAATTACTCACTTTGATAGGCATCTACTTTTGATAAAGAACACTAAGAACCACATCTAAAGTTTCTCATTCATTTAATAAACCTTTATGGAATTATTTCTCATTCATTAATTCAACAAATATTTATTGAATATAACAAATGTTATTGAGTATAGTAGACCCTGTGTGAGGCCCTGGAGATTTGGCAGTGAATAGGATATGTAAGACAGTTATACTTGGCAGGGCGTAGTGGCTCATGCCTTTAATCCCAGCACTTTGGGAGGCTGAGGCGGGCAGATCACGTGAAGTCATGAGTTTGAGATCAGCCTGGCCAATATGGCGAAACCCTGTCTCTACTAAAAGTACAAAAATATTAGCCAGGCATGGTGGCAGTAGCCTGTAATCCCAGCTTCTAGGGAGGCTGAGGCAGGAGAATCACTTGAACCCGGGAGGTGGAGGTTGCAGTGAGCCGAGATTGCATCACTGCACCCCAGCTTGGATGACGGAGCAAGACTCCACCTCAAAAAAAAAAAAAAAGAAAGAAAAAATGGATAGTTACACTTGCCTTTTTTCTCTCCCTTGAGCACATGGTCCTTTGCAGAAATGTTGCCCTTTTCTAGATCTTTCCATGGCTTTCTCTCGTACTTCATTCAATCTCTGCTCAAAAGTCACCTCTTCAAAAATGCCTTCCTTATCTATATACTCCCTCCATACTTCCATCTTTCACTATCCTTTTATTCTCCTTTAATTTTTATTCACTGCTGTTGTTTTTGAGATTTTTTAAGTATTTATTTTTGTCTTCTCCAAGTAAAATAAAAACTCAAGAGTATAGACTTTTTATTACTTCCTCCTTAGACCTAGAATAATGTGTGACAATTAGTAGAATTATTTGTGAAATGAGTGAATAAATAATAAAATATTGAGATGTTACCTTTATTTTTGGAGCCCGCATTTTAGTGAGAAAAGAGGCAAGTAAGTGATTGCTAATGGAAGCTGTGCTAGAGTATAATTTCAAAGGCTATTTGGGAGAGTAGCTGATATAGTTTGGATCTGTGTTCCCACCCAAATTCATGTTGAATTCTAATGCCCAATATTGGGGATGGGAGGTAATTGGATCATGGAGGCAGATTTCCCCCTTGCTCTTCTCATGATAGGGAGTGAATTCTTACGAGATCTGATGTTTAAAAGTCTACCTCCCTCTTCTCTCTCTTCCTCCTGCTTGGGCCATGTAAGAGGTGCTTCTTTCTTCTTCTCCTGCCACCATGATTGTAAGTTTCCTGAGGCCTACCCAGCCATGCTTCCTGTATGGCCTGTGGAACTGTGAGCCAATTAAATATATTTTCTTTATAAATTACCCAGCATCAGGTAATCCTTTATAGCAACACAAGAACAGACTAATACAGTAGTAACACAAGAACAGTTTATCTGGAAAAGCAAGGCTTGAGCTCATTCCTGATGAGAGGGAGCTAAGCTAGTTAATGAACATCAGGAAATGCCTTCCAGAGAGAGAGAGAGCATTAAAGGTAAAATCTCTCAGGATTGAGGAGACCAGAATGGCTGGACAGCAAGGAGAAAAATAAGCGAAGGGGAGAGACCTGTTGAATGTAACTAAAGAGAAGGCAAGGAGCCAGATAATGTGGAATCTTATAGGCCAAGTTAAGAAGTTTAAATTTTTTTTTCTTTTTTTTTTTTTCTTTTGAGATGAAGTCTCACTCTGTTGCCCAAGCTGGAGTGCAGTGGCGTGATCTCGGCTCACTGCAACCTCTGCCTCCCCGGTTCCAGCGATTCCCTTGCCTCAGCCTCCCGAGTAGCTGGGACTACAGGCGTGTGCCATCATGCCCAGCTAATTTTTGTCTTTTTAGTAGAAACAGGGTTTCACTATGTTGGCCAGGCTGGTCCCCAACTCCTGACCTTGTGACCTATCTGCCCACCTTGGCCTCCCAAAGTTCTGGGATTACAGGTGTGAGCCACCGCACCTGGCTGGAATTTAAATTTTTAATATATACAAATATGAAAACTTCGAAGGTTTGAAATGCAAGAGTTAACCTCTCTGTTTAGAGAACGAATTATGGGGGCGTGGTTATTGCCATAGAGCAGATGAAAGATAATAGTAGCCTGTATTAAAGTAGTGTCATGGGAATCAAAAGAAGTGAACCAATGAGGAGTATAATTTTAAGTGTTGCCATCAGGACTTGCTGGTAGATTGGAGATAATGATTTGAAGATTGAGGCCAATAGAGGCCTCCACAATGGTTCTTGTGCTTTGGGCTTGAACATTTTGCAGAAGGTAATGTCATTTACTGATTTGTAAGTTGTTTTGCAGTCTGCATTAGGTGGTAATTATGTTAGCTTATAAAGATTCTCATTTGACTTTGGGGTACATTTTGCATTTTAACACTCTAGAGTTTTTAATCTGTTTCAGTTGTCATAGCTAATCCTCAAGAACTTGAGTCAGTTGTTGATTCAGGAATATGGCTTTTCCTTTTCCTCCTGAGGCTTAATCTTGGGTCGAGATAAATGCTACATATGGAAATAAAAATAGATATCAGTATGTGTCATTAATGTTTCTTGTCTTTGGCAAGATATAATGCTTTATAAAGAATGTTGAAACTATTGACCAAACTGATATTTGGAGTAATATATTTGCTTTAATTTCTTACTTTTTCCCAAACAGAACTATTAGTGATTTAGTTTGAGTTCACACTGTCCTCTGAAAAACTTACCCAATCAAAGAGAAAATTCTTTTATAATCAGTAATCCAGCTATACAATTTTAATTACAGTAATTATTTAAACAGAACTTTCAAACCATAAGGATACTGGAGAGGCAATTGTTGAAAAGAAGCAATAGTTTTTCACAAACAGTTGAGTTTTAAAGATCCCTTTTGTTCTAGCATCAACAGACCTGTCTGAAACTGTTTGTGTGGCTTTTCCTGAGTTTGTTATCTAATAGCTGTTAATAGAAGACAGTGTGCATTTTGTTGCCCTGACCTTCTAAAAATATTACAATAAGCCTCTCTTGAGACGGTATCTTGAGATTTACAAAGTATAATTCTATTTCTCCATTTGATTGTGATTCTCCATGTGATATTTATTTTCTTCATAAAAGTGTTGCTCAATAACAAGAAGCTATTCTAATGACAATTTAATGTAGACCCTTCAATGACAGTTTATATTGTCAAATTATTCATTTAAACATTACCCACATCCCTTAGCTCATCTGCAGTGAGAACTTAGTTATTCTTTTGGGTAGTGTATGTGAATTTTTCATCCCTTCCCTCATTTCTCCATAAGGAAATCTTGGAAGCCAATTAGTTCATCGACCATAATTTCATTTTTGCGAGCAGTAATTCAATTCTACTTTTTCTGGTAAAGGAAGTATTTAATCATTTCTTCTTTGAAGTGAATTCAGATATGATGCCTCCATGACTAGATCAAATGTCGTGGTATTTCCTATCTAAAAGGGCATTGTTACTGAGGCTATTGGGTTGAAGCTAAAGATAAATTGTTTCAGAAACTAACTTTGATAAGTTATCTTTCTGGTAAGAAGATGTCACTTGAATGATTCTGTCATTTCTGAACATGTGCATGACATTTACTACAATATGACAAGTGTAAATAGGTGATCTTAGGCTATGTCTCAAAATCTGGTTTATAGGACTCTGCTATAGCTGAAATGGCTACACCTGAAACTTCTAGTTGAGCCAGCCAGTAGTGGGTCCACATGTGGGAAGCAACTGACTCCTCTGTTGTGCCAGATTGTAGCTGATTTTCTAAACCAAAAGTTGAGAGTTAGAATAGGTCTCCATTTCAAATGTAAGCCTCTTCTGGATATTTTGATTGGGCGTATACATTTTGCAATTTATAGTTTTGAAATATAAAATAGCAGTAAATTTGTATAACATAATCACGTTCTTATGTATATTAATAGAAAGTCCTAATGATAACTATAAATTTGGTCTTGCATTTGTGGAAAGTAAAGGGCAATACAGCTACTATCTTGGACAACCATGCTAACCACATAGTCCATCAGTTGTTTGGGATGAAGACAGACAAAATGCGATGACAGGATATAGGTAAAGTAGGAATAGAACAATGATGAAGATATTTATGGAGGTAAAAGAATAGAACAAGTGGTACTGCTTAAATGATCCCAGGAAATTCAGGCAGCCTTCCAAACTATGGATCCATGACTGAAATAGTAGAGCTGTACATAGCTGAACCCTACACAAGTATCTACTGCTGGCTCTGCCTTCTAACATTTCCTTTAGTGACTCACTCATTATTCTTGTTCTGCCTCACTTCTTCCTACTTCTCCCGCTGCCTCTCTGGGATACAAAGATTTGTGGAAATTAGAATCCTGTTTTTGTAGAGGAATGCTGAGTGGCCCTGACACTAATGAACCCCCACTGCAGAGCAGGAATGTAAAGCAAGCCTAACTGCAGGTGTGTTCCTCTTGAAGGCTTAAGTCATTCCCAGAAGTCATAGCCTAAGTTGGAGGTAAGATTGAAAGTGATAATGAGTATTCTTGTATCTAAGCTCACAATCACCCTGCCTCTGTAAACACATTCATATCAAATTGTCTTTAGGAATGTAGCAGGAAGGGTTTTAAACCTATTAACTGACACAAGCAGTGGTGTACCAAATTGTAGTAAGATCAAAGAGTACAGCTCAGATGGAGATACTTTTGTCTCTATGGGGAATGCATTCCTGAGGCTGGGCACTAAGATTTTTGCGGGACAGAAAAAAATTGTATTCCAAATGCCAGTGCCTGCTATAGTTGGAGATGGCTGAGGGGTACAGTGAGAATTAATTTTACTGTCTCCATTCAGAGTTAATTTAGTGTGCTGCCATCAAACTGAAACAGCTGAACTAAAACCACCAGTAGCAGCAGCAGTATCACTTAAAGCTGTTTCTTAAATCGTGTGGGACATATCGGAATGTAAGGGAAGAAATTAAGATGAAGGTTCAGGGCTGTTTAATCCAGGTTGAATAACAGATAGACTAATATCCCTGAAGACTATTATGATGTACTCTTCATAAAATGTCCTTGAAACACACTGTCGCAAAACTAGAGAAAGGAAGATTTCATCTTAGGAGAGGAGGTTGGATTTGGATAAAATTGGAAACATTTCTTTGTTGAAAATTTAAAATAATCTATTTGATGTAAAGAAAATAACACTCACCATAGGCAACATATGCAGGTAATTATTACCAAAAGTTAAAGGTAATCAGCTCTTATTATTATTTCTTAAGAATAAAAGTAATTCTTAATTAGGACTCTCAAAATTTCAGCCACGACTTATAAGTCCATTCAAGTACTTTTTATTAAATATCGAAGACACCATTATTTTGAACCAGTTACTAAATAGATTCAGTAATGTGTACATTGAATCTACGACGATGCTTATAGATTTTAGATACCCTCTGGTTACCAAAACATAATATTTTGGGAATATTACACAAATAATAATAAATCTCATTTTATATGACATTCAATATAGCAAATTCACAAGATAAATAAAACTTTTTTTGGAAAAGTGTACTTTATTCAGTCCTTTCAATCAGTTTATGATTTCTTCGTGAACTCAGGTTAGTCATGATAAATGCGCCAGTTGTTTTTTTCTGGCAGAGTCCTGGCAACTTTTCATGTTGGTTGTGCTCAATCATCATATCACTTGCTTCGGTAGATGTTTCATGTAGTTATATCAGAGTCATTCTCTCTGATACAAGTCGTACTGTTTAGCAGTCTCCTGAGTCAAACTGCCATAAATGTTTCCCCTACATCCGTCTCTCCATCCTCTTAGAGAATAGCATAATATATTTTTATTCTCAACTGCCAAATTCTTTTACAGATCTCCTGAAGATGGCATTGTGCGTTCCTGTGTTAGTTAAGTGCCCACCCACCCCCAGCTAAAAAGTGAACATAAATGATTAAACAGGGATTAGAATAAGTGATGGAAATCTTGTGGGAAAGAAATGTGGTAGGAACACATAGGGGCTAAAGTTTTAGATCGTTGGGTTGTGGGATTCCATCACGGCCACAAATTAAACTGCACATGATAAAAAGTGTCCTGCATATGTGGCTGGAGTCAAGAATTGGGTCCCCTGCATGAAACTGGTAAAGAGAACGATAAAGGCTACAACTGCTACCCAAGTATATAGTTTTTATTCAGTTGCAAAACTGATGTGGTCAGAGAGAAAAAACTAATGACATCATAAGTAAATATGCCAAGCTGCCTGCTGGGCTCAGTGATTGGATTTTCCATATTTCCAATACAGAACGCAACTCTCAAAGACCAGTGTCAGACACGAGTCTTTACAGGGGACTCCAGGGACTAGGTAGAGGATTCTTTGAAACTACCAGATGGGGAGGAATAAGCTGAGAAAAAAAGAGAAAGAACTCTCATTCAAGATTACTCATAAAAAACAAATTCCAAAGTGCATGAGGAAAAATAACAATAAAAGAAGGCAGCAAATAAATGCAATAACTGAAATAATTCATGCCAAAGAATACCCCAAATAGTAGAGCAATCAGATAGAGACTTTAAAATTAGTAAGTCTAAGATTATCAAAAAGATAAAGGAATAATAACCTATTGAACAGACAAAATAAAATATTAATCCAGAATAGGTAAATATTAATTAAAAATCTTAGATTATAAAAATATAGTCATGTAATGTTATTTTTTGTGGACTCTCAAGGTACACTGAATAGCCAACATAATATTGAAAAAGAAGAACAAAGTTAGAGACCTCACACTCCCTGATTTCAAAATATACTACAAAGCAACAGTAATTAAGAGAGTGTAGTACTGGCATAATGATAGCTATATAGACCAATGGAACAGAATAGAGAGCCCAGAAATAAACCCTTGCATGTATGACCAAATACTTTTTGATAAGAGTGTCAAGATTACACAATGAGGGAAAGAGAGTCTCTTCAACAAATGGATCTCCACATGTAAAAGGAAGAATTTGGACTCTTACATAATACGATACACAAAAATGAGCTCAAACTGGATTAAATACCTAAATGTAAAACCCAAAATCTTTATACTCCTAGAAGAAAACATAGGGAAAAACTACAGGACATTGGCTTTGGGCAATGATTTATTGGCTATGACATCCAAAGTACAGGCATAACAACAGAAAATAGACAAATAAGATTACATCAAACTTAAAAACTTCCGGACATCAAAACAATCAACAGAGTTAAAAGGCAACCTAAAAAATTTAAGAAAACAACTGTAAATCACATATCTGTTAAGTGGATAATATCTAGAATATATAAGGAATTTTTACAAGTCAACAACAAAAAACCAAATAACCTGATTAAAAATTGGGCAAAGGACTTAGAGATTTTTCAAAGGAAGATATACAGTTGGCCAATAACTGTATAGTTATTGAAAAACATGAAAAACATAAAAAACTGTATAGTTATTGAAAAACATGAAAAGATGCTCAACGTCACTAATTATCAAGGAAATGAAAATCAAAACCACAATGAGATATCAATTCCCACCAACAGAATGGTCCCTAACAAAAGAACAGAAAATAGTAGGTATCGATCAAGATAAAATAAGTTGGAATACTTGACCACTTTTTGGGGAATGTGAAAAGGGATATTCATTATGGAAAACAGTATGGACTCAAAAGATTAAAAATAGATTTACCACATGATCCAGCAAACCAACTTCTGGGTACATATACAAAATAAGTTTTCTGGGGCAAGGAATGGGAATCTTGTTCTCTTGTCCAGATGGGAGTGCAATGGTGCAATCATAGCTCACTGCAGCCTTCAGTTTCTGGGCTCAAGTGATCCTCTTGCCTCAGCTTCCTGTGTAGCTGGGGCTTCAGTCACATGCCACCATGCCTTGCTAAGATATACAGAAGAATTCAAAGCAGGATCCTGAAGAGATATTTGCACACCTATGTTCATCACAGCATTATTCACAATAGTCAAGAGGTAGAAGCAACCTAAAAGTCCATGGATGGAAGAATAAAGACATTGTAGTATATATATAAAATGGAATATTATGAGCCTTAAAAGAGAAGGAAATCTGTTAATGCCACAACGTGGATGAACTACTAAGACACTATGCTAAGCATAATAACCCAGCTACAGACAGAAAACTACTGTGTGATTTCACTTATACCACGTATCTAAAGTATCAAAATCTTACAAACAAAAAGTAGAAAGGTGGTTACCAAGGGCTGGTGGAAAGAAATAGAGTTTCAGGGTTGCAAGATGAAAAAGTTCTACACATCTGTTGCATAACGAAGTGAATATACTTAACACTACTAAACTGTACGGTTAAAAATGGTTAAGATGGTACATTTACATTTAATATTATGTTTTTCATTATAGTAAAAAAGGAAATACCCTAATGTCGATGAAAACTGATTATATTTGCTTGTAATTAAAGGAATATAAATCAGAAAAAGTTATTTAAATAAAAAAATCAAGAGTTGTGATTAATGAGAGACTTGAAATCAAAGAGAGAGTTAATAGATTGCTATATAATCATAAATAAATCATCCTAAACAAGTGTCAGAGAAATAAAAAGATAAAATTTGTCAGGGTGCGATGGCTCATGCCTGTAGTCTCAGCACTTTGGGAGGCCAAGGTGGGTGGATTGCTTGAGCTCAGGAGTTTGAGACCAGGCTGGGCAACATGGTGAAGCCCTGTCTCTACCAAAAACAAGAAAAACAAAAAACAAACAAACAAACAAAATTAGTCGGGCATGGTGGTGCACACCTGTAGTCCCAGCTACTTGGGAGGCTGAGGTGGGAGGATCACTTGAGCCTAAGAGGTTGAGGCTCAAGTTGAGGTGAGGTTGAGGTGAGCTGAGATTGTAGCAATGCAGTCCAGCCTGGGGAGAAGAGTGAGACCTTGTCTCAAAAAGAAAACAAAAGGATGAAACTTTAAAGAGGATTTAAGTAAAATGGAGAGTGGAATAAGCTGCTCTAATAAATTTCTAATAGGAATTCCAGCAATAGAGAATAGGAAGTGTAAGTAAAACAGTATCTCAGAAGAAATGACTGAGAATTTTTAAGTATTGAAGATGAGTCTTCAGATGGAAAATTTATACTAATTGCTTAATTAGATAAATAACAAATCCAGACCTAGATACATTATAATAAAAATGTAGACATCTAAAATTAACAGTTTTAATAAAAGATTTCTGAAGGACAGACAAATTGATAGAAGACTTTACATTATCATCAGGCATCAGAAGTCAATGGAGTTAGATTTTTTAAAGTGTTGAAAAGAAAGAATAGTCAACTTAGAATTCTATACCCAGAGAACCTATCATCAAAAATTATAATAGATAAATTATATTAGTAATAATTGTTTGTTAGTTTTTTTTATATAACTATATGTCTTGGAGAACATTCCATGTGAGTACATGCAGGTCAAATTATTCTTTTAAATTCTTGCATAGTAGTCTATTATTGATTTAAGTCACATATTTAACTTAACCAATTTTCATTCCCATCAGAGTTTTGAGTTTCTATTGCACCACACACTCAATAAAATTAGATATCATCAGTTTTTAAAATTTTTGCCAAACTGGAGTGTCTGGAATTTATATCTCATCAATTTTCATTTCTATGACTACTTCTAAGAACGGGCATCTTTTCATACATTGGCGCCATCCCTGTTTCCTAGTTTGTGAATTACCTAGTTATGTCCTTTTAGCCATTTTTCTACTGGAGATTGTTTTTCTTTTTCTAATTATATTTTAGGAGTTATTTATAAATTCTAAAAATTATTTTTTGCTAGCCAGTAGTGTTGTAAACAACTTTTTCCAGGTTGTGGCTTAAAACAAACTTTAAAAAATGATGTCTTTTGATGAAAAGTAGTTTTCAATTTAATGTAGCTAAATATATCACTCTCCCTCCACCACTATACCTTTTGGCTTTATGTCTTGGACAATATATTTTCCCTGGCTTGAAGGCATAAAGATATTTTCTTATTTTTTTAAGGGTTTAAAGTTTTGCTATTCATATTTTACTCTTATCTACTTGGCATTAATTTTTGCATAAGGAATGAGGTATAGATTCATTTCCATATTATGTTATCAGATACCCAACTATCCCATACCACTTATCTAGAGTTCTTCTTTCCCACTGATCTTCCATGCCAGCTGTTTTTCTACTTCAGGAATGTTTTTGTTATGCCTGTCCATTTGCTTTTACACA
This sequence comes from Pan troglodytes, assembly GCF_028858775.2. Lineage (NCBI taxonomy): Eukaryota > Metazoa > Chordata > Mammalia > Primates > Hominidae > Pan > Pan troglodytes. The sequence goes on along the minus strand of NC_072409.2, from coordinate 69,815,340 downwards.
CAAACTTTTGAGTCATTTTGTCAAATTCCTGTTGGAATTTCAATGAAAATTTCACTGACTTCATACATCAACTTGAGGAATGCTGACTTCTTCACAATGAGGAATTTTACTATTATAAACGTGGTATATGACTCTAATAGTACAAACCTAGTACATACATAGCATATTGATATAAACATAGTGTATCGTTACCTTTATTTAGGTCTTCTTTAATGTATTAATTACACATTTATAATTATCTCCTCAAAGTTCTTACACATATTTTATCAGATTTATTCCTCATATTAATTTTTTATTGATATTGTAAATGTTATCTGTATTAGTCTGTTTTCATGCTGCTGATAAAGACATATCCCAGACTGGGCAATTTACAAAAGAAAGAGGTTTAATCGGACTTATAGTTCCACGTGGCTGGGGAAGCCTCACGATCATGGCGAAAGGCAAGGAGGAGCAAGTCACATCTTAGGTGGATGGCAGCAGGCAAAGAGAGGAGCGCTTGTGCAGGGAAACTTCCCCTTTTATAACCATCAGATCTCATGAGATTTATTCACTATCACAAGAACAGCACTGGAAAGACCTGCCCCGTGATTCAATTGCCTCCCACAGGGTCCTTCCCACAACATGTGGGAACTCAAGATGCGATTTGGGTGGGGACACAGGAAAACCATATCATTATCTTTTCTAAAGTTATTTTTCTACATGTTCACTACTTAAAAATGAAAATGTCTTTGGTATTTGTATATTGATTTCATACCCAACAATCTTGGTAAATTCTTTTATTAATTAATAATATGTTTAAGATTATTTTAAAGTTTCAATAATAGGCAGTCATGTTGTCTCTGAATAATAATAACATTTTATTTTTCTTGACTGAGTTTGCTGACCAAAATCTCCATTTACTTGTCTTTTTCCTTTGAAATACTGTATCATGAACCTTTCTAAAATCACTACCTTCTTTGAAAGGCATTGTCAAAGGGTGTATATCACAGCATGAAAAGTACCATAATTTAATTATCTTCTTGTTGGAAATATTTCTGTTGTTGTTATTTTTCATGTATTTTTTACTATTATAAAAAAGTTGGGATTTTTTGGCATATAAATCTTCTCAACAATTTCTCAAGATACATATTAATAGTTAAATTAGTAGTACCAAGGAGTGGAATCAGTTTTAAAATTCTCAATATACATTGCCAGATTAACTTTTCAGAAAGGTCACTACAGTTTATTGACAACTGGCAGTGTATGAAAACATCTCTCTCACCACATCCTCATCAGTACATGAGGTTAGCCTTTATTTTCTCTGGCTAATTTGATAGACAAAAATGGTGCCTCATTTTAATTTGCATTTATTTGATTACTAGTGAGGTTGATCTTTTTCACAAAGTAGTTTTCAAGCTTTTGGTGTTTTCTCTCTTTTGACTCTAATGGAGTTTCATAGGTATGAAATTGTGTCTCATCAATACGAAGAAGTTGATAATAGATATTAACCCTTTATAATCTACTTGTATTATATTTTTATTAATGATCTCTTTTTTATAACTCATGGAAGTTTTTTATTCTTGTGTTATTAAGTCTATCAGTTATTTCCTTGATCAATTTCTTTTCTTGCTTTTCTGCATCATTAGAAAGTACGCCCAATATTTTCTCTTGGGTTTTCATAAAATGAAATGGAACTTGTCTGCACCATAATTTTACATATTATTAACTAGCACTAACTCATTTTTATTTTCCTTCTAAAATGAAGTTCCAGATCTTGGGTTATGTCATTTTTATTTTTGCATCCACAGGGTTTGGCATAGTACCTGGTACATAAAAGCTATTCAGAAAATATTTGTTGAAGAAATTGGATGTTGTATGCTTCAGTTTGAAATTTTCTATGACTTTAGTTTTAAATAAAAATAAAGTGTCTTTTGCTTATTAGTTTGGTACTCTCAAGTGTTGCAGAAAGATAATACTTGGGATCTTTAGCTATTTTTGATACTTCTAAACTCTCTATGAGTTTAACTTACCCTTATTAACTCTCAAACTGCCACTGATCATCAGTGTGCATTAAATCGAGTTTGGGGGTATGGCCTATGGTCATGGGATAGTAATTTTCTCTTTGTGTGAAGTGACATTTGTCCATCAGGTCCAGAAGCTCTAATTTTTACTCTGTTTTGACCTCTGATCCCCATGCTGTAACCAAGAGAGAGAACTGCTTGACTGAGTTAGTTGAGTTGAATTGATATACTCAGGATCTTAAGATCATTACTTCTGGCAGGGAAATTTTATTCATATTTTAAATCATAGCTCAAATATTATACCTTCTTACTTCATCTTTCCTTCCCCTACAGAATTAGAGGCTTCTTCATCTGTGTCCCCATAAGTCTTAACACATTATATTAATAGCCAATAAAAGCAAACATTTGTTGAATGCTTACTATATACTATACATCATGTTAAAATATTCACATGCTCTTCTTTAATGCTCACATTTATTCTGTAGGAAAGAAACTATCTTTACTCCTGGTTATTCAGAAGAGGATAAAAGATTAGCAGGATAACTTGTCCAAATTCATACCGCAGCTAAGTGTCTACATTAGGGTTAGAAATAGGTTTTTTGACAGCAAAACTGAAGCTCTTAATTGTCTCTTATATCACTGCCCTTTAATACGCTACCCTTAAGGACACAAACAACAATATATTGAATCTTGTGTGTCTAATACCTAGTCTGGTTCCTGAAATTTAGAAGGCACTCAGCAATGAGTTGGTAAATTGAAAAATGGAATATGCTTCTGGGAAGATCTGCCTAGAGGGACTTGTTTGGCTGCATACTTTCTCAGTATTTCTTGAATGGCTTGGAAGTTTTAGTCCTATGCAAACTGACCACATGTATGAATTCACAGGACCTGTACTTAAGTAAAGAGACGATTTCACGCCATGTGATCAGGGGTTAATTTTAGTTTTTAAAAAATATATTCTTCTGACGTACACTACTGGTGGGAGGAGAATAATGGATTCACTATAAGTCATTAAATACACACCAACAAATTGTGAGTCACAGCATCTCGATAATGTGCTTGACAGAGTGTCTTCAAGCTCATTTTGCCTTCTGATTCTTGTTTTCCATTTCTCCTGTTTTGCCCAATAAGAATTTCTGCAGGGAAAAAGAATTTGTGTACCATTTTCCCACTGAGGAATAGGTATAACCAAAAGGCAGCATTTTCTGCTCTTGCTCCTCATTCAGGGGCAAGATTAACGCACATATACAATAAAACTATTGAGCTATTTTAATACTTCTCCTGTCATGCATTTAGGACCCTCTAAAGTTGTCATCAGCTACTGTTTCACTTAAATCCCTGGCCTTCAGGGTAATGTAAGAAAATTGAAGAGATTGGGATCTATCTCTTTCCTGTTCAATGCATTTGTGTTGCTGTAAGTTGGCACCAACTTTCAATCTCATGGTCAGGGCTCTCCAGGGTCCTCCCACTGATATGACAGCCCAGTCAGCATGATAAATGGTGCACACCCTCTGGCAGGACAGAAAATTCTTCCCTTCCTGCCTCCACAGTTCTTCCCTGAACTAGCAAAGAGGCAACATCTCACCATTTTACTGTGCTGAGTGGCTGCCCCATTATGTTGATACTTTTCAAGTTAATTAGATGATACAGTTTCTTTGATTAATTATTTCATGTCTACTGACAAAAATGACTTTGACAAGTAGTAAATTGGAATAAAGGAAACCTTCCATCCAGAAAACTACATTTTAACACTATATTTTTTTCTTTTTCACCTGTTCTCCTACTGGAAAATTGTCTCATTTAAAGATAGAAGCAGTACTACTGCCTGAAGCCGCAAAGATCCCAGTGAATCCAATGACCCTAGTTGAAGGATTTGGAGTTTGCAGTTTTTCTTGCATGTGTATATATAACAGAAAAAAATAGATAACAACACACTTGTATAAGCAGCGAGGAAAGAGGGAAATAGTAGAAAGGACTATTCCCTTTAAAATAAAAGTACTTTTTTTTTTTTAGCCTGGTCAGCCCATGAATTCATGTTTATATAAATATGTGTTTAATCTAAAAGAAAACATTTTAAATGGCTGACTGTGACTACAAAGAATAAATGATTGAACCTTTCTCCGAGTCATTTATTATTTTTCAATGAAACTGAAGTTCTGGGAATTTGAAGATAGATGATAGTCATGTCCTCAAAAACGTTTTTTTGCAGGGTAACATCTATTGTGGAGACAGCAGTACTTATAAAAAAGTTTAGTGCTGCAATTTTCCTTGACACCATATACTTTACCTGTTTACATGAAAAAGGCCAGAATCCTTCAGTAAACAAACTGCACAGTTCTCTGTCCTTCCGCCCTTTTGTATTCCCATGGACTAAGCCTGGAGCTTCGCACCTTCCCTTCTGCTTCTGTGCCCATAACATCCTACTCGACATCCACCCAGCATGGCTAATCTCAAAGTTCTGGCTGTTGAAGGAATTGAAGCTATAGAAATCATGGGTCAGGAAACCTAGCTTGTATAGCACATCCAGTGGTGGCCGCCAGAACACATGTTTATCCTACTTACACATGGTCTGAGCATGTTATTTTTTTAGCTCAAAAATCTTCTATGATTCTCCAGTAACTAAATAATTAAAGCTCTTTAATATAGCATTCAAGACTCTCTACCACGTGAACTCAGTTTCCCTTCCCAGTCTTATAAATTTGTTATATCCTCTTCTTTCTCCCCAAGAACTATAGGCTTTAGCCACCCAGGGGCATGCATTTGAACTGATCGTTTTGCTTTTTCTCCAGGTTTTTTTTCCCTCCACTCCTACTTGCTGTACCCTCCTCCCCTTTGCATGGGCTGTTTCTTTAGCTGTTGTCTCTCACACTCCAAGCTGACTATTCTATGCTCTGCTCAGCGATTCTGTGGTTGGGGTCTGCAAATTACCTTTCCCAGATCCACTTGTCAGCTGGCTTCCAATTAATTCTGCCAACAGGAGGCCCTTGAGGGAGATTGGGAGGCAAGAAAAGGGGTGAAGTGGCTTCCTTCTTGTTTCCAGTTCCTGCCAGCCTCACTGCAAGAATGGAGGGCAGGAGAAGGTCTCACCTCCAGCATTCAGCTGCACAGCTCTGCACCCTCAAAGAGGTCTGAGTGGTGCCAGCTCCTAAGTTCTGGTAACTCAGGATCTTCCTTTTGATTTATTTTTCAATAAAAACACATAAGAGTTGAGGACTTATTGTGTATGGGGACCTGCTCAGACATGGATAATCCAGAAATATATAGGTCCAGTGGTTATGAGACAAGAAGCAATTGCTTTGGTCTTATTTGAGGCGAGTCATGAGTCAGATAGACAAAGATGGTAGAGATGGGGGAATTAGGGACAAGATGGTAAACAGAAAATCTGCAATATTCATGGACTGTCCAGAAACTTTCACCTGTATTCCCCAGCCTCAGGAGAACGCTGCTGCATTGGATATCTGTGCTAAAGTGTTTTCTCTTTCACTTCAGCCTCTGTTTTCAATTCTTCACCCACTTGTGACGGACAAGAGACCAGCTGGCATTTGGATCCAGAGCTCCTTCATCTCTATTCATTTTATTTTTTTCCCAGTAAAGTAAAATACATCCCTTAATCGGTGCCATGCCACACCATATTGGAGCCTGAGGCAAAACAGAAAAAGTCAGTCCTACTGATACTTCTTTATTTAAAATTCTAATATTTTGTTCATATTGATTTTTTTGCATTATTTTGGATTAAAAAAAATATTGCCCTAAAGTATTACTTATCTTGTTTATTGAGCTTTTTGTCAACCTCTTAAATGTTGTGCTTGAGATGAGGGGCTCACCTACCTCACCCCAGTCCAGGCTGTGCCACTAAATTTAAGACCAAAATTACTTTGGCTGAAGGTTTTTGGAATGAAATTTAATCTTCCATTGCTTTACCTTTGTAGTTAATTTTAATATTTATTCCAGGCATTTGTAAGAGGTGTAGTTTCTTCCTCAGAAGGACTTTTCCTGATTTTTTTTAGGGATTGTACTAAGCACCTGGTACAACTTCCACACTTTCTGGAGTAAGCATCGTGCTTCTTGACTTTTTGCTCATGACTCACCTCATGCTTCTGGAGAAGGTGTATTTGAGAAAATCCATCTCCATCACCATAACCTTTGCTTCACCTGCTGTCCTTACTGTAGAAGAGGTCTGAGGAGAGAGGGGGAAGTTGGCTTTGAGGGGAATGCAGTTTGGGAAGAGGGGCCCTTCTCCTTATTTCTCTATAAACATTTAAGTGCCTAAACTGTTTTTCTCTTCCCCTCAGTGGCAGACTGGTGATTGTTTCTTGCCTGAAAGTTACCAAGCTATTGAAGCAGTGGAGACACTAACGATCCTTGAAAAATGAGACAGTCAGGAGATGGTGGAGCCTGAGTCGGGGCACCAGGCGGCAGCCTGCCTAGCAAAGTGCATTTCCTGTGGATCAAGCCTGCAATGCTAAAGCCGCTGAGGCTTAAGCTTTCTGATTTGTATTAATTCCACCCCAACACCCCACTGGGCTGCCTGCTGAGCAAGGGAATCCCAACAGCAAGAGGGTGCAGGGCGGGCCATTTATGGAGTTGTCAAGAGACAGGAGGAAGAGGTCACACTGAAGTTGCAGACCCATTTCCAGGAGCTGTGCAGGGGGAGGTCAGCATGGGCCCTTCAGACAATCAGTGAGGGAACCCGGAAGGCTGATCCGGAAACTGAACACCTTTCCAACAGAGGAAATGGATGCTGGCCAGGGTGAGAGAGAGAAGCAACGGCAACCAAATAAAGGAGGACAACCTTGTTGCAGACAATCAGGAAAGGGTTCTGATGAAACCGTAAAAGTTCCCTTGTCTCCTTCGCAGGGCTTGCGATGGGGGTGTGACTCGCTTCTTCAGTGTCCTGCTGCTCAAACCTCTAGGGGGAGCAGGCAGACAGACAGGTTGTGGGGTTCTGACCCCACGGCAGTGTCTAGGGGTGAATGCTTACAGCTCCTGAAGCCCCAGTAGGCTTGTGTTACTGTGTGCTCTTTTCGTTTTGCCGTCCGTAGGTGGCTTGTGTTAGTCAGCTCAATTAGACCCCTGCCTTATCGCAAGGATAGAGGGCTTTCTGTATCCCGGGGTTTCTTGCCTTGGTGTACCAGAAGAGTAGGTCACACCTGTGCTTGGAGCATGAGTGCAAGGTTTTACTGAGTGGAAGTAGTTCTCAGCAGATGGAGTCAGAAGGGAGATGGAGTGGGAAGGTGGTTTTCTCCTGGAGTCGGGCCGCTCAGAGGCTGGGCTCTCCTCCAACTTCCCCGGCCAAACTCTGCGTATTTCCGCCAGCCAGCACCTATCAGTGTGCTCTCATGCCAGTGCGTTCCTCTCAACGTCCAGCCACTTGTGTCTTTTTCCGCTGATATGTTCCTCTCCACGTCCAGCCACTTGTGTCTGTGCCTACTAGGGTCTGGGGGTTTTTATAGGCACAGGATGGGGGTGTGGTGGGCCAGGGTGGTCTTGGGAAATGCAACATTTGGGCACGAAAACAGAAATGCCTGTCCTCACCTAGGTCCATGGGCACAGGCCCGGGGACGGAACCCTCGCCAGGAACCCACCCTTCTCTACCCAGCGCTTCCGGCCTCCCTCTTGTATCACTGAGGCAGAGGAGCAGGCTCCATAGAGGGAGGGGAGGCGCAAGAGAGCAACCACTTGCCGGATGGGCTTGAGAGACTCCTGCCCATCCACCCTGGGTGGAAGAAGAGGATATGGCATGTATCAAGTGTGAGATTTAGGTTTTAAGAATGGGACTGAATCCTAAAGAATCGGTATAAGACTATTCTAACACCCAAAAGAAATTAAAAGGTTATGAGATTGAACTGAGATTCTTTAATAGAACTGATGATCCAGCAGGGGAAGGGGTCAGAAGGAGCAGAACTGGTTGTTAGTTATTGAAATAAATAAGACTATCTCTGTACCCCCAAGGACTTGAGGCCCTCAGCAATGCAGTCCCATGCATCCTCATTAGAGGATTAGAATACAGATTTTCTCATCTCTCTATGCCCAGTTGCACTAGAACAGGGCACTGTATAAGAAAGGCAGATATTGTGGACTAGAACAAGCCCTGCACACTAAGCAGAAGAGCCTGGCTTCAGTTCTTCTTCCGCACAGTACTTAGGTGTCTTACAGCTGGTGGATTTTTCTCTTTCCTTACCACTAGCCTTGAACGTCTATCTTGATGTTAATTTTCAGTAGTCTCAATATCTAATTATTTCCACACGTTTTTTATTGTAAGATTAAGAAGAAAAGATATTGTAAAGGTGTTATACTCTGTGGAAAGGTAATTTTCTTTAAATTATTGCAAATCCTTCGTGGGACAGAGCAGGTTGTGAACGTGGACACAAATGACAATAACACATGACAAAATTCTATTTTTATGCTTTGGATAAATCCCTTAAATATTTTTACACCCCAGTTTTCTCAGCTGTCAAAAATGGGGGATAATTATACATAACACAGGTTGTTAAGAGGGTTAAATAAAATAAGGTGAAAAGTTTTAATAAACTGTCAAATGCTATTCAAACATAACATTATTATTATTATAATTTATAAGTATTTGTTAAATCATATTGCACAGGGATCTAGAGATAGAGTTAATAAGAACAGAAATCATATAATACTACCATGGCATACGCACAGTGGTAAACATTAAAGTTGGAGAAATCGTTTGCACTTAATGTTCTAGAATGTAAAGTACAACCAGTATCACCACAGACATTTTGAGTGGGCAGAAATCTTCAAGGTGATCTGGTCAAGTTTTGAGCATTCAGGGCTGATAAAGTGAGAAAAATGAAGCTAAATTCACAGAATCCAGACCCCACCCCTACTGCCAAAGCAGCCCTAATTAGTATTAATTATTGAGCAGAAGAAGTCCTGGTAAGATTTCATTTGAAGCAATGGTTTAGGTTGAGTTTAAAGATGACTGATTTTATCCAACCTCTGTGCTTTAATTAACGTTTAGTGGGTGCAAAGATTTACCAAAGTCATGAACATTACCAGGGGAGGATTGGAACCTTGAACTGGGTCCCCTGTCTGTTGACCGCCATTCACAACATACAGCTCCACTTTCCCGAGTTAGATTTGAGGTTCTTGGCTTTAACCCAAACTTTAGCCAGGCAAGCTAGACACTGGGCTGTTCCCCATCCACTTTGGTATAAACAGAACATTTTAAGAGGAAGAAGATTACCTTTTATAACAGAACACGGATACAAAAGACAAGAATTCAGAGTAGAATTAGGTGGGAGAATGGCCTTAGGAACCTGGGTTCACAAGTAGAATTCTATCAATTCCATGCACACAAAGGATTTTCAGGGTTTGAAGTTCCAGATAGCTGCCACCCATAACCAAGACAAATTAGATTTGCCAAAATTAATAGAATGTAACATGAATTATTTGATTCACTCACATTAGTTGCCAAATATTTCTTTCGGGGCTTGGATTAACGTAGAAGTAGGGAGGCCTGTACAGAGGGACATGCATAAGGAAGAATTGGCCCCAGAAGTGGCCCCCGTACATGAAAGGAGGCAGAGGCATTTACATACAAGTTATGTCCAGGAGATACTCTTATTGTTAAGCACGGACTTATCTTTTTGCAAGTGAATCAAATGGTTTTCTGGAAGATGGCAGTGTCTTAAGGTGGGGATACGTCTGACTCCCAAAAAGATCATTATGAACTACAGTGGTAGATGTAGGATGAAGAGTTTCTCTGAAAGCTCACATAGAAATGTCTTAATAAAGTTTGTAGGGGCTCACATCCTTCATTCTTCTCCACTGACACTTCTCTGTCTTGCCCAGATACCTTCCTTGATGGCCTCCTAGTGGGTTTATCTGCCATTCGTCTTGTCGCATGAGTCTGATCTCTGCTCTGCATTCACAATAATCTTCCAGCGAGGCAAATCCTACATGATTACAGTATTACCAGACCTAACATGTTCAGTGACTTCTTCCCCTTGCCTTTGAGATAACATCAAAATACTGCATTCAGATTACAAAGTTCCAAGATTTGGCCCCAGATCATGTTCCTGGTTTATCTGTCCCCTGCATCCCTCAAACCTTTGCTCCGACCTCATGGTACAAAATGAGCTCCATTTTCAGAGGTGGGAACACACCTTGTTCTCAATCCTTGGCCTTTCACATAGTGTTTGGCCTGGAAATTTCCTCCCTCTTCATCATGCAATTCCTACTTATTCTTCAGTTGTCAGATAACCATTGATTCTTTGCAGAAGATTTTGCCGGCCCCTGTTATGGGTTATATCTTATGTGCTCTCCCCATCATCTCTTGCACATCTGTTCTCATAGCATTAATATTTTGTGGTGATAACTTATGTGGCTGGGAAATTAATTGGCATTTACAACTGTGGATACCTGCTAAGAGGTTGGGTCTTATTCAGATGAAAGGCCCTTTTGTTCTGAGGTGTGTCTTCATGGGTTTAGATAATTAAAAGTGGGCTGGAGCTGACCTGGTCTTAGGTCTGGGAAAGATTTGAATTGTTTTGCATTAAAAATAAGAGAAGTTTATTTTGCTATTTCCATGATTCTTTTTTTTTTTCTTTATATGGTATCTTGCTATGTTGATCAGACTGGTCTCAAACTCCTGGCTTCAAGTGATCCTCCCATGTCCCAAAGCCCGGCCTGTTTCCTTGACTCTTAAGTGAGTACTTACTATGTGCCAGGCCTGGTCTAGGTGACTTACATGTACTGATAACTTTCACTGTGATATTCTTGTGGAGGCACCATTTTAATTCCCATTTTATAACAACAAGATGATGCCTTCCACAAGGTTTTGCACGTCCTGAGTGATGTAGCTGCAATATGTTCTTGAGAAGGAAGAGGCACAGGAGAAACAGAAGTGGCAAAGGAGACAGGCAGAAGGAAAGTGATCTTTGAAAGCTGCATATCATGGCAGTGGGCTGGGGAAAGAGGAGGCTGTTAAGATGCTGGGGGCTATATTTTAAGAAATAAGATTTCTCATTTTTCAGCTTTGACCTCATTTATTTAGTCTTTAACAATTTTTGTTTTGTGCCTACTACCCTTTAGGCACAGTTTTAGGACTGGGTGTTGGGAGGCGGGCATAGGGAATCTTACTCCTGGACTGATAACGCAGTAGAAATCTGGAGAAAGGGATCAAGTTCCACATCTATTGGGGGGAGGGGTGCTCAAATCAGAGGGAACAGCAGATGCAAAGTCCCTGAGGATGGAGTATGTTTGGTGTTTTTTTGTTGTTGTTGTTGTTTGTTTTTTTGAGATGGAGTCTCGCTCTGTCACCCAGGCTGGAGTGCAGTGGTGTGATCCTGGCTCACTGCAACCTCCACCTCCTGGGTTCAAGTGATTCTCCTGCCTCAGCCTCCCAAGTAGCTGGGACTACAGGTGCATGCCACCATGCCCAGCTAATTTTTTGTATTTTTAGTAGAGACAGGATTTCGCCATGTTAGGCAGGATGGTTTTGATCTCCTGACCTCGTGATCCACCTGCCTTGGCCTCCCCAAGTGCTGGGATTACAGGCGTGAGCCACTGTGCTCGGCCTATGTTTGATGCTTTTGAGGAACTGTCTGGAATGTCTGGAGTGGGATGAGGAAGATAAGATCGCTGGAGATGAGGTCAGCAGGGAGTCAGGGCGGTAACCCGTAGTCCTTGTGGGCTTCTAAGCTGCAGGAGATGGGACAGTATTTGGAGGGCTTTGAGCTGAGCTGGGACTTCATCTGAGTCCCTTTTTAACAGGTCCCTCTGGGCGCTGTTGAAGAATAACCTCTGGAGATAAGTGGGAGGTCAACTAGGAGGTCAGTGCAACAACGCAAAAGAAAGATGATGTCAATTTGGAGGTAGTGAGGAGTGGTCAAATTCTAGATCTATTTGGAAAACGGAGTTCTCAGGTTTGCTGTAACATATTTCTCCATCTCTCAAAACTTCCATTAAGTCTTGCTTGCTCACTGAAGCAGTGTTATGAGTCGTGTGTGTGTGCATGCACACGTGCATATGCAAAGTAAGGAAGAGGGCTCAGTCTTACGACTAGTGAAAATGTGACACAAAATAGAAAGAACACATTCCAGACTGTGAACTTTTCCTAAACTGAACTAATTCAGCAGAAGGAGGTGTTCAGAGCCAGACATAAAATAAAACTGTAAGTTCCTTGAGAATTATCACATTCATGGGAAGGATACTGGACTGACCAAAATACAGGGAATGAGAATCAAGTAACTCTTAAGTGACAGAATGACCCCAACTAAAACCTAGGTTAGATTACTTTTATTTTCACCTTCCCCGCTAGATTATGAGCTTCAGGAGGACATGGTTGGGTTTGTGTTTCTATTATTTATCATTGTGTTCCTAGTGGTTGGCACATAATAGATGCTCAATACACATTCCCTGGAGAAACAAAATGAACAATTCTCTTATCTCAGAGAGACTTGTGTTGCTTCATAGTTCCTGTCCATGCTACAGGTCCAGAGTTGGAAGAAGAACTAGGACTCAAAAACCTTGATGCTTTCTTAAGAAGTGCAGGCAGATCAGATCTAACTGCTATCTCGGCAGGCTGACTGTGAAGTCATCAGTCAGGTGAATATTTTTCAACCATCATCGTCATCAGCAGTAGCAATATCAAACATTTATTCTGTCCACATCATGTGAGAGGTATCTATGCAGAAGAGAAACACAATTATTAATAGAAGGGCAGGAAATCTGAATAGGTGATGGAGAGAACCCTAGACCACATTGCAGCAAGACCTTGGGGGCAGTTCCCAGTTTTTCCACTTACTAGCTAAGTGCACTTTAGCAAGTATTTTACTCCCAAGTTGAAACACTAAAGGGCAAAGAATTATAAAAATGGGGTATATTGAAATACTAGCTCATGAAAACTCTGAATTAAGTAAGATCATGTTTATAAATATGCTTTAAAAACTTTAAAACGCAGAACACATATATAATGGAGCTTACAGCATATTTGGTGAAGGTGCATCGAATAATAAAATGCATCTGATTATGGCCGGTGCTAGCATAAAGAATAAATGCTTTAGGAGAGGCATAAAAAAGTTGACCTTTTTTTTTTTTTTTTTTTTTTTTTTTTGTCCTGGGCAGCCTGATTGTACAGGTCCTTGCCATCGTGTGCCTGTGGTCTTTAGTATGTGATAGCTACAGGTTGGTGTCAGGCAGCACTGGAGAATTCGCTGTTCATTCTTAGCTCTCCATTTGCTCCCTTCTGGACTTAAGGCATATTATAGAATTACCGTAAGCCAATGAGTCTCCATTTGCAAATGAGAGATAAAATTTGCCAGCTGTCTTCTACCCTCCCTGGGAGGAACTGGGGTTTAATAAGATAATGAACATTATTCTCTCCATATGCACTCTACACCCTTGGCTCCTGTGGTCTTCAAAAGGCTTTCCATAGGCATAAGTGCAGATCCTCGAAAATCAAATTCAAACAGTCAGAAGGCAAGCCACATGCCAGTGACTATTCATCACAGATTAATATTAATTCCCATTAGTTAATGTTTTCTATTAGCAATTGTACAATTAATCAAGAACAATATGTCACAAGGCAGAGACAGCTGCGGGTGGATAATTGGGTTGTAGGTGGCTTGCCTTCAGTGGCCACTGCGTCACCTCTACTTGTCTTGTCAAAGCTTCCTATTTCCTCTGCCTCTTCTTTCTCTGGCCATCAAATCTAATAACAATTCATGTAAAGATATTGGGAAAGCACATCAGTAATTTCAGGGCATGGAGGAGAAGTTGCAGTTTTAAAGAAGATTGCAGGAAGAGGATGATGCTTAAAGTAAAGTCACCGCATGTTCTCACTTATAAGTGGGAGCTGAACAATGAGAACACATGGACACAGGGAGGGGAAAAACACACACTGGGACCTGTTAGTGGGTGGTGTCGGGCGAGGGAGAGCATTAGGATAAATAGCCAATGCATGTTGAGCTTAATACCTAGGTGATGTGTTGATAGTTGCAGCAAACCACCATGGTTCATGTTTACCTATGTAACAAACCTGCACATCCTGCACATGTACTCTAGAACTTCAAATAAGAATAAAAATAAAAATAAATAAAATAAATAAAGCCAACCAGCCATTAATAATGATAATGAAAAGAATAATAGTAACAATAGCAGCTCTCACTTATTGAGTGCCAAGTGTGTAAGGCACTGTGAAGAATGAAGACTATCAAAAATTGTCCATGATTGCCAGGCGCAGTGGCTCACGCCTGTAATCCCAGCACTTTGGGAGGCTGAGGCGGGCAGATCACCTGAGGTCAGGAGTTCGAGACCAGCCTGACCAACATGGAGAAACCCCGTCTCTACTAAAAATACAAAATTAGCTGGGTGTGGTGGCTCGTGCCTGTAATCCCAGCTACTCGGGAAGCTGAGGCAGGAGAATCGCTTGAACCCAGGAGGCGGAGGTTATGGTGAGCTGAGATCGTGCCACTGCACTCCAGCCTGGGCAACAAGAGTGAAACTCCCTCTAAAAAAAAAAAAAAAAAAACTGTCCATGATTTTGAAGTTTACACTTTCCTTGGGTTGGTGAAGAATAAATCTACAAAGCTGAAATAACAACCCTCTGGATAATAACACAAAATTCAAAAAACAGCAGAAGGAAATTTCACAAGAGTGACTGAAGAGTCCTGACTCAGATTGGCTGGGTTTAAATGACACTTCTGTCACTTATTAGCCTTGTGATCTTAGCCAAGTTATTTAACCTTTGTGTGCCATAGTTTCTCATCTGGAGAATGAAGAGAGCAATGATTCTTATCATATAGGGCTGCTCTGAGGCTTTTATGAAATAGCACAGGCCAAGTACTTTAAACTGTCCCTGGTACATAAGTAATAATAATGACAGTAACAATAATTATAGTAATTATGATGCTGTGTGCTGTGTCTCACACCTATAATCCCAGAGCTTCAGGGGGCTGAGGCAGGAGGATCTCTTGAGCTCAGGAGTTCAAGATCAGACTGGGCAACATAGTGAGACACTGTCTCTACAAAAGGTACAAAAATCAGATGGGTCTGGTGGCATGCGCCTCTGGTCCCAGCTACTTGGGAGGCTGAGGTGGGAGGATCGCTTTAGCCTGGGAAGCCAAGGCTGCAGTGAGCTGTGATCATGCCTCTGAACTCCAGTCTGGGCAATAGAAAGAGAGAGATCCTGTCTCTTAAAAAATATAATGGTGGCCGGGCGTGGTGGCTCACGCCTCTAATCCCAGCACTTTGGGAGGCCGAAGCAGGCGGATCATCTGAGATCAGGAGTTAAGAGACCAGTCTGGCCAACATGGTGAAACCCTGTCTCTACTAAAAATACAAAAATTAGCCGAGTGTGGTGGCACACGCCTGCAGTCCCAGTTACTTGGGAGGCTGAGGCAGGAGAATTATTTGAACCCAAGGGATGGAGGTTGCAGTGAGATGAGATTGCACCACTGCACTCTAGCCTGGGCAACAGAGCAATATTCCGTCTCTCTCTCTCTCTCTCTCTCTCTCTATATATATATATATATATATATGTATATATAGAGAGAGAGATATATATATATGTATATATACGTATATATATATAACATGTGTATATATATATGATAATGATACATTATGAATTGCACAGTTGATCATTGAGACAATAATCACAATGGCAATTCAGAACAGGAGTCAACGCTATCTCATGGATAAGGGCAAATCTAAGTTGGATGTGACCCATGGATCACCTTTAGAAAGGTGCAGAACATTTTAGATGGAGCCATAGGATATGATGTGAACAGGAGGCTGCAGGTAGAACAGAACAGCTATAAATCAGTTTTCCTGGGGCAGAGGATGTGTACAGAATGTAACAGATACCAGACCAAAAGTCACCTGAGCCCTCAGTGTCAGATATCAGCACCTTAGGAAGATGAATCTGGTAGTGATATGTGGAAGGGCTAGAATTGGGAGAGATCAGCAACAGTAAGCGAAGTTAAGAAGAGACATTCTAGGGATCAATGAGAAAGAAATTTTGGGTCCCTGGGAACCCCTTAAATCTGCTAATGCATAAAGCAGGTCCTTTCAGTAGGTTTTCTTCCCATTCTCGGAGCTAAATGTGAAGGGAAATGCTAATGCCCTCCCCAGAATGCAGAGCTAATGGTGTGCAAAGTTATAGGTGGAATTACTTAGTGGAAGTGCTGGAAGAATTTCTAAGGGAAAAGCCACATGGCTGGTGCACGTGCCTGATGATAGCAAAAATGGGATGTGCATTACTGAAAATCAGACATGCCCTTCCTCAGCCACCGAGGTTTTTCCTTCTCTTGTAGTTGTACATTTGCAGCTTGTCAGGACTTGCCTGCTATCTTTTGAATATTCAGCCATCAACCTTTACGGTGGAATTAGCTCCACTTTAATTTCCTGATAACACCTAAATTAAGGTAAAAGTTCTAAATACTTTATTAATAATGTATACTCTAATTAATAGAAATTACTTTTCCAGCATGTATTATTAAAGGATGTGTTCCAACATGTCTTTTTATGTTTTCCAATTTACTTGCTTAGAAAACAGGTTGCTGTTTCCACCTCTAACCTGAACCTGCTCCTGATAGACTCTGTTCAATATATGGAGGTACACCCTTCACTTTACATTTGAGAAGAAATATCTCATCAGTTCCCCACCTGGCTCTCTGTTAAAACAATTGTTTGTTCAAATAAGTCCCCTCATAAATTTGCTTTAAGTCAGACACTTCAGCCCTAACATTTTACCCTCCAAATGACTAATTCTTTACACTTTTAGATTGTCATTCTACATTTCTAAATATGAGGAAGAAAACTGGAATCTGTCTCAAATTTGAATTAAAAAAAACACAATAGGATGCTTGCTGCTTTTTGTTTGTTCAAGTTTTAGAGTTCAATATTTCTCATCTGGCTATTTTTGGTCTGGAATTAGCTCCGGTTCTAACCTAGCAGGAAGGTAAACTGAGGAAGTAGGGTGATAATTACCTTCCGGGAAACACCAGAGTAGCTGAAAGGCATGGGATCTTCAGCCAGACTGTTGAATTCAAATCCTAATCTTGCACTTCCCCAGTGAGGGACAGTGGCCAAGTACTTACCCTCTCTTTTTCTTTCTTTATCTGTAAATAGGGATGGCCGTTCACTGGGTTATCATGAGGATTTAACGAGTCAATTTGTGGGGAGAACTTAGATGAAAGCTCAGCACAAAGTAAGTACTGAACAAATTTCATTAACTCTTGCTTTCCAGGGGCCGCTTTTCCCAACTCTACCCCCAACTCAGAGGACCTATGTCCTGAGGTTCACATTAAAGCCATGTAGGAGCTCCTGATAATTTTTTCCAAATAATTTTCCATTTAATGCATGCTAAATGCGTGCAGGGAGAGCCTGCCAGGCTACTGTCACCTGGTGGTCTAGGGCTCAGGTTTCTGCAGAGAGTTGGAGAAGAATTAAGCAAATAGGAGCCCTTCAGTGCTTTCTGTCCTGTGAGGTTTAGCAATGAGAAACAACACTGAACCAGCTTCTGTTTTAGCAATGAGCAGTCTAGCTTTCGAAAGTAACTAGCCACATGCTAAGCAGAGTCTGTTGTAGACTCTGCAGACCCTGCTTCAGTCCAGTAAGATGTGATTCCTTGATGCCTCCCTCCTTCCTGCCTCATGTCCAGACATTAGCAGATTTCAACTCTTGTAACTCAAGCCACTCTTGTCTAGTGAAGTGTGGGATGTTGTAAAGCAGATTAGATTAGATGTATATTGTTTTTTTCCCCTCTAATCATTAGTAAAGAACTTTTTCTTTTTCTTTCTTCCAAAAAAAAATGTTTTGAATTCCAGGGCAAAAGCTCGACATAGTTCCCTAGTATCATTGGACCAAAGATGGATTTTTCTCAGGGGACCTGAGGAAGCCATCAGTGTAATTTATTTCTGTCTCAATGCTCAGTAATGGATGTGACCTTGTGTGTCTCAGGGCTCTCTTAACACTTGTGGCCCTGGATATGAAGAGTTAAACATTCCACTCCTCTGTAGAGAGATGTAGATACCTTGACATTCAGAGGCACAGTTCCCAACCTAATCCTTTCTAAATCAGATTAGTCCATCCCATCGCTGACAGTTCACTGACGAGTGCATTCCTCAAAGAGAATCTCATCTGAGATGCAGAGCACTCGCTGCAGTTTTATAGTATCAGAGTAGTAATTCATGCCCTGAGTAATAAAGAAACTCATTAAATGTAGAATCTCAGTTCTTGCTTTGTACTTAGACCTCCCAGCAGTTTAACTTATGCATAATGAGTCTAAATACTTTAAGGGATAATATAAAAATTATCTACTATTCTTTCATATCTAAAATTGTGCATTTGTTTCCCCTTTACTACATTGCTAACATAACCAGGAAACAATATATTACCCTAATTACATGTTATTTATTAGAAAGGAAGCAAATAAGTCATTTGGAGACAAATCCCTGTAGTTATTCATGGAACTGCTTTAGATGACAAAGATAGAGTAAAGCCAGCAGTCTTTCATTATATTTATTACACACTCTTTGTGCTAATGAACAATAACGGGCTTCACTGAAATAATGGTCTCAGCTCCAAGTTGTATGGAATGCTATATGGGCCGTATTTATCAAGGGCAAGTCAGGGCTTTGCTTGTCTTTTGTTCTTTGCTTTCCATTGAAGGAAGAGGGTGGAAGACAAACAAAAGTAGCTTGGGAGATTTTAATAAACACAATGGAAACTAGTTAGCATATTAAAAAAAAGCCTTCGTGCCACCTCCAGCAGCAATGTGCCCTTGAAAGAAAATGATCACTTATTGTTGTATATAAATCCTGAGTAGCACCTTCATTCCTTACCTGAGGAAACATGAATGCATACACACAAATATGTCTACCTGAAAATGTGAAATTTTGAGTAAAAAGTTTCTGAGATTTCCCTAAGATATTTTAACTATTTATTACTAATCGCATAAATTGGTTCAAGAAACTAATATAGGTCTTTGCTTTATAGTGGGAAACAAAACATGTTTTAGAAACTGCACCCTAAAAGATCACAGAGATTTTCTGTTAATTTAATGCCAGAGGAGTTAGGGTAGAGGGTTATCACAGGAGAAAAACTTTAAAAAAATGCACAAGTGAAACCAGTTTTTCTCTATATGTCACATATTTTTAGTACAGTTCCTGCTGCATCTTCAGAAGAAGAAAATCTCCAGCATGAAGACAAGAAAGAGGTGAACCATTTTGTATCCATGTGTTTTTAAGAAAGCTGTTCAAAGTTGTGGTGGCTGCAAGAGCAAAAACATTTTTATTTTCCTTCTCTTGGAATAATTGAGCCAATATGTTAACACTTAAAAGTGTTACCTCATGGATAGTACCAGAACTGTATTTGAGGATTAAACTACAGATAACAAAAGAGTGCAGGAAAATCTAGGAGGGAAGGAAGCCAAGAAAGTCAGCTGGGACTGTCTCTTCTTTTGAATTAGCAGTTACCCTTCAGTTGCTTTTTATTCAAACATTTGTCTAGTTCCTCTTCAGAGCCGTTTCGTGCACTCTCTCCTGCACAGGAATATACAGCAGGATTTCCCATCCCAGATCAGACTGCTGGTGCGTGGAGTGGGTATGCTAACACTGGCAACCTTCCAATAATGAGGCATCAACAAGGCAAACCATCAACAAAGCACATTGCCAATTATGCGAGGCTGTGAACAGGGTTACGCGGGAGAATGGTGCAGGCAGGGTGGGGTGGGGAGACAAGGAGGGTGAGAATGAACAGTTAGAGTTAGGCATAAAATTCCGCTGAAGAACTCACTTACCCATTTCTCTACTAAATCTCTTCTAAGCTTTTCACAAAGATCAAATAAAGTTAGTTTGTTAAATGTATGTTTTGCAAAACCTGTCTCTGAGTTGAGGGCAATGAGAGGAAGCAAACCCAAGCTAACTCTGTAAATCTTGTTAGAAGAGTAAATCCTGCTAAAACTTTTCCATGTCTCTCCTCTCTGGTTTCTGGGTGACATGTTTTGGAGTCTTATGAAGTGAGCTACATGTAACAAAGGGGACCGTGCCACCTAGTTTGCTTCAAAGTCCTGGTCACACCTGTTGTCCTGAAGGCATAATTAATAACAACACCCCTTTATCCTCAAAGTGTTCTAGTTTGGACAATAAATCCTGTAGTAACTCTAGCTATAGCCCAGAACTCAACTTCAGGCAATTGCATATACAAGGAAATATCCTAGTTACATTTAAAACTCCTAGAAATACCCATCCCTACACTGTAACTATTATGGGGGGGGGGGGGGCGGGAGTTTTAAATAAATCATTCAAATTTGACCTATTCTGATGAACTGACTTATGGAGAATAATTCTAAGCATGCAACTTTCAAAGAGATTAGGAACCTACTGTTTTTTAGAGTAACCAGGCCAGAATTGGCAAAAAATACCTTGATGTTGGTTGTTTTCCCTTTGTTTAATAGGATTTTGACTTTTGAGCAATGTCAAAGTTACACTTGAGATCACAGGTCCATCACAGAGCAAATGGTCGCAACTCGCAACTCCTGCTGAATCCTTTGCTTCTCTTAGAGGAACATCCAAAATGAGGTGGTCTTGGCAACCAGTGCAAATGAAGGGACCCACCACGGCAAAACCCCTCAGACCTCTGGGCTTGCTCAGGAGCTTTGTTTGCATTAAGACTGGTTGGAGGGAAGTGCACACTGGGCTTTTCTTCCTAACACCCATGTTCTCAGTGAATACTTTCTTCTTGAGCCACAATTAGATTGCCTGATTATTTCTGAGTTTCATTTCTTATTGGACCATTAAACCTAACTGGAATTTCAAAGCCATAGGATTATCACATAAGAGAGACCCCAATTTTGGTCTATGGAATATAACTTTTGGCAGATTTTAATTGGGATCAGTTTATCAGTCTAATTTAGGCCAGAAGTCTCATGATTAAATGCTTAATAAGATTAAGCAGATCAAAAGAAGTATATAGTACAACATTTTCTTATAGCTCAGGTCTATTTTTAGAAAACATGACTACTGAAGCAGAGGGACTGAGCATTAGCATAGAATCTCTGTTTTAGAGTGACAACAGGATGTCGCAGGGACCGTGGAAAAATGGAGACTATGTCACCCATCAAAAAGGGAGCAACCAGACTCAGCTTCAGCCATCTGTTAACTTATGGAAATGGGATTCCTTGTCATGGAACTTTTATGTTTTTTACAACAGAAGTAAAAGTCCGTATTATTATATAAAACTACCTGCATATCATTGGGACTGGAGCTGTGTTCTCCAATCCCCAGGATCTTTTGAGGACCACCATTCTTCCATATCCCCTTAACATCACTACCCTCCAAGTGTATTCTTTTGAAACACAAGTCAGAACACTATTTTATCCATTCTTCTGTCATCCTTCAGTCACTGCCTTTGTTCACTGAAGGAAGACATTAGCCCATGGCCTAGTGTCTGCTACACCATTCTGAGATATCAAATAGTAATATAGATGGTCCATTCAACACTCTGGCCCCTGAGTCCCTTGGCCACCATAAATTCCATGACATTTCTTCCACTCCACCTTAGTTACTCACTTCTGGGGTCATTCCCTATACCTCATCAATGCCACTGCCTTCAGTTTCAAACACCCCACTCTTTGGCTACCTCTTCCTAATTTCCAGTTTATTCTCACTAATAATCAGACTCCAATTCAAGCTTATCAGGGTTATCAAATCCACTGATGGCTCTTACCAAGCTTAGATATAATGATCCATTATCATAATCCATTGCACATACTCTCATCTCCTTGACCCACCCACAGCATCGTACTCCCTAGGTCTTAAAAAAAAAACCCTGAAAAATCCAATTTTATACATCTTTTGCACCTGAACCAAGTAGCTGAATGTGGCTGAAGAAAACACACAATCGTGTGGAATAAATGGTCTCTCTTGAAATTCATGACTTTAAACCTTAAGTGCATTCTTTTTGGTGTCCTTTCCTCTGGCATCCACCCTCTCTCTCCCCCAGAAAATAAGTTTGCATCATTTTCTTTCTCTTCAAACCTCTAACACTTCCATCTCCTCTTTCAGACTCAGGTGATGATCTTGATTTTTATTTTACTAGGTAAAATAAATATCAATAAGAAAGAGCCTCATATTCTCCACCAGAGATCTATCAACTCCCTTGCATTTGTACTTCTGTACTAGGCCTGTTACAACAGATAAATTGTTATTGTTCCAATCTCTGAAATCCAATGCTCTGGATTTCATCCCTTCTCATTTATTAGAGGACAGCCTCCTACTATTTCACTCTGCTATCTCATTCTCTACTCTTATTAACACATAAATATGTTATCCCTCCTCTTATTAACCACCCTCCAACCTTTGTCTCAATATATTCCTACATACTGGACTCTTGCTCTGCTTTCACAAGAAAACCTCCTAAAAATGTTTTCTGTACTGGCTGTCTCTATTTTTTTGTTTTTTTTTGTTTTTTTTTTTGAGACGGAGTTTCACTGGAGTGCAGTGGCATGATCTGGGCTCACTGCAACCTCTGCCTCCCGGATTCAAGTGATTCTCCTGCCTCAGCCTCCCGAGTAGCTGGGACTACAGGCACGTGCCACCACGCCCAGCTAATTTTTGTATTTTTAGTAGAGATGGGGTTTCACCATGTTGGCTAGGATGGTCTCAATCTCCTGACGTCTTGATCCGTCTGCCTCAGCCTCCCAAAGTGCTGGGATTACAGGCGTGAGCCACTGCACCCGGCTGGCTGTCTCTATTTTCTTACCTTCCTTTCTATGTTGAACCCAACTCAATCAGACTTTCTTCAAGATATGCTTCTTATGAGACAATTCCAGTTCCATGAACCACAGTTGCATCTTCCGACTTGGGGAGCAGGAGGTATTACAGCTACAGTGTACTTCATAAATCTTATGTTTCTAATCCCATTTGAGCTTGACATTAACTCCGTGAGGTAAACAAGGGAAGAGTTCATCTTTCCTTAAGGCAAATGAGAAGAAAGAGACATGGGAGATTACATCACTTACTCAAATTAGGCGATAAATAGTGTCTGCATCACCAGAAATTGGAGCTCTCCAACACCTCCAGAAAGATGAAGTAAAGAAAGCACAGATTTGTTATGGTTATTGACATTCATAAAGTCTGAAATTTTAAGCTGAAAAGGTCCTTGAAAATTATTGATTACAGCAGAACACTAGTGAGGCTATAGACTGGCCTAAGGTCACACAGGTATTTGGTGGTAGAACAGGGACCTGAGGTGTCCTGACTGCTGGGAAATGCTCTGTCTCAGACACCTTGTGTAAGATTTGAAAATTCAGCACCACCAGCAGCAAAGAGTGAGCAAACACTTGATATGTAGAGAAGAATTGTTCACAAATCCCAACAACAACACGGCAACAGCAGCCATCACCAAATGGCTAACGTTCTTAAAATGTGGTCCAAGACTCACTGGCATCAGAATATAATTGCTGTAAAAACGCTAACCCATGGGTCTCAACCCATTTGTGCAGTATCTGATTCTTAGGACGTGATGCTTCGGAATTTACATAAGATTTTAAAATAAGAAGTTATTTTAAATAACTTCTTCAGCTGATTCTTATATACTCTTAATGTTGAGGACCATTATGTGAATAGGAATGGACAAACACACTCAGCGCAAATTTCAATTCATAATTTCATCTTCAAAAGGAAGATGTCATGCGCTTTGATTTCTCATTAACGAGAAAAAAAAGCAGAAGGAATCCAGCTGTCTCTCCTTAATTAGCTCTTAGAGTCCCATTCACTTTTGTTCTCTTTCTCAGTTGAGCATCTTTTTAATGTTAGGTACTGTAGTGATACAAACTTCAAAAAACAAGCTGTTCAGTGTGTTTGCAGCTGGGAGTGAGGAAAATGACCCGCCAGTAAGTCATTCTAGAAACTCACATTCTGTAAACGCTAGGGATGAAGGAGGTTCATTCACCTCTGCCCCTCAGCAAGGGTGGGGCCTCTAGGTCAGGGTGAGAGTATCTGTGGAGCAGTCAGCAGGCTAGTCTGGTGATGAATAGGATGGAGCACAGGCCACGCAGGGATCTGTCTTTGCAAGTGATATATATTTGTGGACACACATAGAGACTGCCGGCTCTAGAAATTTTATAGGGCTGGATGCCTCAACATCTCTGCAAACTTAGTGACGCATGGAATGTTTCTGGATGTGATATCCCTGGAAGCCCAATCTTCTTGCTCCTAGCTTCATCTCCTTCTGGCTAAACTTGATAAATACTGAGGCAGGTCTCTTGCCCATACCCACATCAAAGACTGGTTTCACAGTTTTAGCTTGGATGAAACTTTGAGGTAGAAAAAACTGGTCCATAACATTTTCTTATATACCAAAGAACTAGTGAAATGAGAGCTCTATCTCTTGTAAGGTAAGAGTAAAACTGTTTACAAATAACTAGCAGAATATTCAAACCACTATCATTCTTGTATTCCTTGCCAATTGGGGAAAATAAATGCTTAAGGGTTGAATTTTCCTATCGTTTCCTGTGCATCAATAATAGCTCCCAAGCCAGATTGTGAAAATCTTGAGGGTTTTATTTCTTGTAAGACTTTTATATCCCTATCAAGCCTAGTTCAGAATTGAATATATCACAGGACTGAAAGAACTACTTGATGATTAATTAATTGGCAAAACTAATTGGTTGTTTAATTTGTTATTTTATTTTCAGTATATAGATGATGTGATCATAATACAAAAAAAAAAAAAAAGAACAAATCCAGGCAAGGTCAAATCAAAGACTGAATTCAAACCAGATCTATTCCAGCAAACACTGCTTGGATGCCAAGAGTACCAAGGGCTGTTTCTCTCCTTCTGCGTATATATGCCCTTACCTCCTCATGTGTTATGGAGAAGGAGCCCAGGAACTCGGGAGAGAAATATAGATGATTGCACTTTATTGCAGCATTTTCTAATTATACTGATGTCTCTCTTCATAATGCATGCATGATTTTTTGCCAGGGTCTTGTGAGCAACTGTTTGTGCAGCTTGGGCCCTGCATTAGGGTGACTGAACGAATGGGTGGGTAGGACTGCAATCTAGCATGGATTCAGCACCAGTCCATGCTTCCTGCTGCAGGCCTGCTTCTACCAGGAGAACAAACAGCATGCCCACTTCTAATTAGCACAAGGCACTAAGCTCAGCTATTGTAGTCCTGACCTTAGTGGCTTTAATACTTAGTCTTTAAGAATCCATGCCCTTTTGGGTAGGTTGCTTACCATCTGTGCCTGTTGTTTAGACGATACACTAACTGGGTTTTCTGTTTCACTCGTACCAACATATAAACTTGCTGATTTATATTAGCACACATAGTTTCTGCAGGAGGTAGGTCTTAGGTTCGAATGGATTGCTGTAGAATCTCATCTCTACAGATCTGAGAAAGTGGGACTAATGTTCTGGTTATACAAATCGAAACATCCTGTATTTTTTCATGAACAAGGATAAATTGAATTTGTTTGTAACATCAGGCTTGCACATTAGCCTTTGAAAATATTCACATACTTATAGGACATATTCTTAATTTTGCACCACATATCCCTAAAACAGAGAACTGTCCAATGTCTAACGAACTTTGGATTTTGAAAGAAACATGGTTAACATTTGGCCATGTTGTTCTGATCAATTTCACATAACATTGCCAGTTTTACATAAAGTCCAGAATTAAGAAAAGGCTCTACAGAAGGTTGAAGTTTTCATAAAAGCTACTTGGCTAATTGTGCCATATAATCTAGCATGAACTCCATATTTACAGCTATTAGGAATGATGTATGGAGTCTTTGAGAAATCCTGAAAAAAAATCACCTCATAGACACTGAGAATTTTAGAGCAAAGCCATACATTTTGCAGATAACTTCTTTTTAAAAATTTTTTAAAATAGCTCCTGTCTTGCTACAAGGTCCTGATAGAGACTGAACACTTTCCCATGTGACACCAAGTTTCTATGGATCCTAGGTTGCCTATCACGGACTGGGTGTTATCTGACGCACCAAGCTATCAAACTGGGAGTGTGCAGTGGTCTTCCATAGAGTAGAAGATCAGCCTCAAGCAGGTCTAGAAAGCCGAGGTAAGTTGCATGAACAAGTGGCTCAGATTCACATGGTACCTTGTTATTAGCTGAATTACATCCCTCAAAATCCATATATGCAAGCCTCAACCTTCAGTGTGATTGTATTTGAAGATAAGGACTTCAGAGAAAATTAAGTTAAAATAAGGCTATACGGTGGACTTTAAATCAATCTTACTGGTGTCTTTACAAGGAGATGCAATTTGGACGTACAAAGAGACACAAGGGATGTGCGTCCATGCAGGAAAGACCATGTGAGGACCCAGCAAGAAGAAGGTCATCTATAAGCCCAGGAGAGAGGCCTCAGGAGAAACCAAACTTGCCACCACTTTTATCTTGGACTTCTCGCCTCCAGAACTGTGAGAACATAAATTTCTGTTGTTTAAGCCACACAGCCTGCAGTATTTTGTTATGGCAGCCCTAGAAAATGAACATATACCTCTTCCGGCTTCATTGCGTAAAACACAACCTATTTATTTCCTCACAACTCTGTACATCAGAAGCCCAGGTAGGCTTGATTGGGCTCACTGAAAATCAATTTGCCAACTGGGCTGGGCTTTTATCTGAAGGCTTTAGAGAGGAATATCTTGTGAGCTCTTTCAGGGTGTTGGCAGGATCCTGTTCTTTCCACTAGGTCTGAAGTTTGCATTTTTCTGTAACTGTTAGCAAAGACGCCTCTCTGCTCCTAGAGGCCACCACAGTCCTTCTCACTTGGTCCCCTCCATCTCCAAAGCCAGCAATGGCACAAATCTCTCTCACCCTTGGAATCCCTCTGATTTCTGCTTCTGTCCAGCAGTTGGACAAAGGACACTGTTTTAAAGGGCTTGTGTGATTAAATCAAGTAGACCTGGATAATCTCCCTTTTGTCATGCACTTGTGATATGATAAGATATCACTCTCATGATTAAGGAACTGTAACCATGTGAGTGATATCATACCGCAAGTGCCACCCACACTCAAAAGAGAGGGGATTATAAGTTGCAAAGGCCATTAAAGCTCATTCCCAGAATTGGTCACTGGTTTATGACATATGTTGTATTTTATAGGATAAAGTACCTACCACAGAAGTGTCCCAGAAGCACACTGGGAACGGAAATCCTCTTAATGAACAGTCCATCTTATGGTTGTTCACTTTGGAGAAGATATGGCCAAATTATGGATCTCAACTGATTCATGGACAGTCTAATGGTTTGGCCAAGTGGTCATGAATTTGGAAGAAATAAGAAAGTTCGGGGAAGAGGTGTGTGGATAGAACTCTCAGAATGAGCACAAAGTTGGAAGATGTAAATGTCCTATGTGAATGTTGAACAAAGGTAACCATTTTAGAGGAGGCACTCTCATCAAGTGGTCATGATGACCTTTCTGTGGATATGTCAGACTCTTTACCCTGCCATCCCAATTCTTGCTCGATGAGATGATAAACGAATTGGCTACAGCAGTAGGAATAGAGTGTATGCATGAGCTCAAAATTATCTATTTCTTCTCACTAAAATTGATCTAGCTATATTTTCTGCTGGGTACCTAACCAGCTCGGGCACCAACTACAAGTCCCAAATACGGCATCTTTCCTTTTGGAAACCAGCCAGCCACCTGGTGTCAGGTAGATTACTTTGGACTTTTCCCATCATGGAACGTGCTTTTGTTTTTCAGAAATACACTTTGGATTTGCCCTGCCTACCTGCAATGCTCTGTTACCATCACTCCATGGACTTCATTTATTGCCGTGGTATTCTGCTCTGCATTGTTTCTGACCAGAGACTCGTTTTACAGTGAAGTGCTGTAGCCATCCCTTCAGCCCATGGGATTCACTGGTTTTACCATATATGGTGTCATCCAGAGCAGTTGGCCTTGTGAAATATTGGAATGCACCACTGAAGACCCAGGTATAGCGCTGGCTAGGTCCAAACTCGGGGCTAGGGTAGTATCCTATAAAATACAATATATGTCATAAACCAGTGACAAATATGTTGTGTCATTTTTCTCGTAACAAGAATACAGACGAAAGAACCATGGGGTAGAGATGGGAGAGGGTTCTCTCTATGCTACATTGACAACATTTTTGCTTCTGTTTACAGCAACTTTAAAGCTTTGCTGGTTTAGAAGCCTTCTTTCCAAAGGATGGATTCTTCTACAAGTGGACACAAGGGTCCCACTGAGCTGAAAACTGGGACTGCCACCTGGCCATTTTGAGCTTCTCAGGCCATTGAACCAACAGAGGGGTTACTATACTGGTTGGGGTGATTTTTCCTGATTATCTATAGGAATTTTAGATTATTTATATATGATGGAAGGATGAGTATATCTGAATCTAAGATTCTCTAGAAAGTCTCTTATTAATCCCATGTCCCGTAGAATATGTTAATGGAAACTGTAGAACTCAGCATTAGCAGCACTATTAATGGTTCACCCTTTTGTAGTGAAGGTTTGGTTCACCAGGCAGGTAAAGACTGAAAACAAATGAATGAAAAGGTGTGTCAATGTTAATCTCTTTGTTTTGTAGAAATTTGATTCTTCCTTGTGTGTGACATTTAGACATGAAAGTCCATGGACAATGCTAATGTCAGTCTACATGTTAAATATTGGGGAAGTTTAATTTCTTTATTGACTTTTAGAAATAAATATAAATAAAGGACCTAATATTTTATTCCTTCTCTCAGGTGAGAGGTCTTTTATAAACCATTCATTATATGAATTTATCTTGATGTGTTCCCAAGTTATGGTACAGACATTTGCAATGCTATGATTTAAGTACAAGCCAATACAAATAAAAGACCCAGTATTTTCTTTCTGTTCCCTAGCGGGATGTCTTCTTCCACCCTGGGGGTGAACACACCCCCACTTTGAAGATTACTGGTGTAGACTGTGGATGATTGTATGCATCAGCTGGGTAGAGGAATAATTTCAGGGATGCGAGAAAGGTCTCCCTGTGCAAAATAATGTATGACCTTCTGAATGTCTGACCTAAAATTATACATTTTCAGATCCTGACCTTTGTAAACATTAAAATCATTCAGCATCACTGGCAACTGACCACATTTAGCATTAAGTTAATGCTTCAGACTATATCCCCTTATAGATGTTGTTGAAGATAGGGGCAACAAAAGAAGAATGGGTATCCAGTGACCTGGTGGAAAGAGCTTCAGGGAGAGAAACTGGACAAATGGTTTCTATTCAGCACTCTCTTTGTTGTGCTACAAAATTTTACATATTTATCTCATTAAATCTGCTGAATAACTCTATGAATTAATATTATCTATACTTTACAGATGAGAGATCAGAGTTTCAAGAAATTAAGTCACTTGCCCAAACTCATACAGCTTGTACATGGAAGAACTGCCACAAATCCAGATCCGTCCTATCCTGAAACAGATGTTCTTTACACTGTGCTATTTGAAAACACAGATAAATTTTATTCACTTCATTGGCTTTGTTTCTGATTATTATAATTTTTTTCTTTATTAGAGAGAAAAAGAGAGAGAGTCCAGATTCCCATAGATAAGTTTGTAAATAAAAACAGATTTTTGTTGTTGTTGTTTTATTTTATTTTTGTAAATATCTTGCTTTTCAATCTCAGAATAAGCTTTAATTAAATTGTTACAGAAGCTCAACAGAATACAGGGATATTTTTATCTGAAAGCTGAATCACCCACTGATTCAAGATTTGGGAGAGCCAGGCCTTCTGCCTCACTTAGCTAGGATTCTTCTGCTCTGGCACAGAAAGTGAATTTTCATCCAAGACAGGCCCGGCCCTGCTTCATCCATTCCCACTTTCCTTTCCCTGGAAGGAGGGTGCAGACAGAGATTGTCCAGTGAGGACTCCTGCAAAGAGGTGTTTGTCCAGGATCACCTTGCAGGTCAGAAGGTAGTTCTTCCTTCCCAACCTGCAAGTTTAGTGATCCTAAGGCCTGGTATTAGTCAGAAGTCTGGGCATTAGCTGTCACCTCTGTCATGGCACCCTCTGGATCACCTCAGTTTCCCTGAGCTAGAACACCAAGCTTGGTTAGACACTGTAGCTATTTGACCCTCTTTCTATCAGATCTTGCCCTCCTGAATACAGACATTAGTATGAGGACCCTGCAAACTATTAAAAAGGCTTGAAACTATTCGTAATATAAATATTATTATGATGAATTTATTTATTATCATGAATTTATCATGATGTGTTCCCAAGTTACTGTACAACTATTTACACTACTATGATTTAGGCACAGGCCAAGCAGCTGTGCCAAAGCCCTGCCTGGTATTTAATTGATAGTATTTTGCATATGTGCATGGTAGCATGCCCACTTACCTGAGGTAACATGTGTGGGCCTAAATTTAAAAAAGAAAAAGAACAGTGCAGATTCCCTACCCTTTCAATCAATATAATATTTATATATGTGCCAGAAACATTAGGGCAGCTTTATTCCAAATTCTATACAATAAAATGCATTCAGATACCCTCAAATGACAACAGCCCAGTGTTCTGTACTACGTTAAATGTTGGAATGTAGCATATTTGGGGTGGATGATTTTTTAATAATATTTTAGATAGATAAATGTAAGACAACTATGTTAACCAAGTATCTGTGGAACTCCTGATAACCCTATGCAGAAGCCTCTCACTGGGGCAATACAGTTAAAAAAAAAAAATCACAGTGTGACAGCACAGGTCAAACTGCAGTTCTACTGTTAGTTGGCTGTATGACCTGGGGCAACTTACTTAACCTCGTGGAACTTTAATGTCCTCATCTATAAATCTGTGATAACCAAACCTCCTCACAATGATGTGAGATTTTATCAAAACTAGCAGAGGTTGCATCATGACAGGCAAATAGCAGGCACCCAATGACTGCCAGTTCTCTCCCCACCACTTGCTCCATGTACACAAAAACACATGCATGCACACGTGCTCAAGCATGAGAACTAAATACTTCCCAAGACATTGGGTTGTCTCTGAAACCTAGTTTTTCAGCCCTAAGATAAGAAACAGTGCTGTTCTAACAAAGCTACTTTATATTCTGAACTGACTACTTTTTCCTCTACAGGATAATTACTACCCAAGGAATGTATGGGAGCTGGGTATTATCACCTGTCTACCCAACAGGCCTCCGCTTCCCCCAGAACAGAAATGGGTTTGCAGGGCTGGAGATCCTAATGAACAGAAACCTTGTATACACAGCCGAAGCCCTGGGAATTCCTTGCTGCAGCATGCTTGGAGGCCACTGGTGCCGCTCATGTGGCAGGTGAGATGTGGAAGAAGAAGCATCTATCAGGTAATTGAGGCTGGAGGCAAGATGCAGAATTCAGAAGCTACCCCCTACCACCCCTTCTCCTGTCTTTTAAGGTGATTTTGTTATTTTGAAAACCAGGTGCAAGAGGGGCTTTTGCTATGTAACAAACCACCTCCAAATTTAGTGGCTTAAAATAATATAAACATTCATTAAGTTTATGATTGTGAAGGCTGGTAGTTTGGGCTGGGGTTACTTCTCATCTCAGCTGGGCTTATTTATGCATGTGCAGTTAGCTGTTGGGTTGGCTGGGAGCTGGCTGTACTAAGGCAGCCTCAGCTGGGATGGCATGTCTTTGTTTAACATGGTCTTTCATCCTCCAACAGGTCAGCTTGCTCACATGGCAGTTAGGCAGGACTGCGAAAGGGGGAGGGAGAGAGAGAGTGCGAGAGAGAACGAGAGAGAGCAGAAGCACTTTTTGAGGCTGAGAGTTTGGAAACAGCACTATGACATGTCCATGGCATTCCAGCTACTGGCCAAAGCAAGTACAAGGCAAGTTCAGATTCAAGGGAGAAAGAGATGCTTCCTCTGCATAGGATGAACTATCAAGTCACAGTGCACAGTGATTTGACATAGGGAAGCGTGAAGGATTATAGCCATTTTTGCAATCTACCACACCCTGGGAGTTCCAAATTGCAAACTCCTTGGGGGCCCGCTGGAATGACTAATGTGAGAGGCAAGATTCAGCATAAGAAGAAAATGTACCAGGCAATTGAGACTGATGGCAGACAGCATTCAGAAGTCATTTTTAAACATTCCTTCCTCTCTTTGCTGTAAGGTGATTGTGTCATTTTGGCAAACATCAGAAAGATATCTGTACAAGAGGCACTTTGAGGAAGGAACACTTCCTGGCCTGGCATGATTGTGTGGACAGTGGCCAGACCACCTCATCCCTTCCAGCCACCTTAGCTGTCTTTGCAGATCGCTATAGGATTCCTGCAGCCACAGCGATCAGAAGTGATCAGGGAGAAGGGTGGCTCGTGTGGCTTGGCTGGGGTGCAGCACAGCCAGCCTCAATCATGCTTCTTTAATGTTTCCTGTCAAGCTTTTAAGGGTCTGAAAGAGCTGAATGCACAGGAATCCAAACAAGCCTTAAGACCGGCTTGTTCAAAATCGGCTCAGGACAAGGAAGAGAGAAAACAAAAGATAGGGTGAGGATAATGACCTGCTTGAAACGATGTTTGGTTTGAAAAAACATCTTTTTCTCTGCCCCTGCCCAGATGCCTCTGACTCCAACATGCTCCTGTCTTTGGGCACTGTGGCTCCCCCCTTGGTGGGGACCTTGTGGCCTGGCCTGCTCTGCGGCTGCCTAAGCTGGAAGGCACAGACTGTGACCAGAGACAACTGCTATCCTTAGAGAATATTTTATCCATCATTTTTTTTTCTGTGATCAGTCAAGGAGAGAAGAGGCTTTGAATTTTATTCACAGAACCTGAGAAAAGGAAAAGAACAGCAGCCTTTTCCTAGGCGCCTTTTCTTTCTTAAAGGTTTTCTATTTTTCCCTTTTGACCCAGACCAAGACTGCAGTGAGGTTAAAACAAACGTAGCATTTCTCATCCTGTAGCACCTTACTTCTTCCTTAGCTCCTCTTCCCCTCCCTCTAATACAGAGTTAGATGCATTCAATCTAGGGCTAAGTGAGAGGGAATTAGTGCCAACAGCTGGATCTTGTGCATTGGTGCTAAATGAGAATAACCCGATGCCTTTGGACATTTATTTTGTTCCATCAGACAGCAACCAGAGGGGTGCAGGGACAAACTGCAAGATGGCATTGCCCTCTGCCTTCTGGTCCAAGGTGAAGCACTATTACAGAGCAGCCTGGATGATGCTATAGGGCTTAAAGAAATGCCATTGAACTGCTCTCAGGCGATCGATCGGGATATTAGGGTTTTCGTTTTTCCAATACTTGGCTCTTTACAATCCAATTCTATAAAGATTTATGTAGCATGGGGGAGATAGTGGAAGATGCAGTACATATGGGTTTGAAGCTGTCAGTCAAGAAAGGAGGCCAATTGATGCCTTTGAAGTGCTGGTACCTCTCTGCTAGAGTACTTCCAGGAAGATAAAGGTCTGCCGAATGTCATCATTCTAAGGCTTTCAGAGAAGATTGGACTCCAGTTCACAAGTACTCATGCAGCACTTAACACGGGTCAGACCCTGAGCACTTTACAAATATGGACTCAATTCATCTCCATAATTCAGGTCTTATTCTCCCTGTCTTATAGATGAGGAGACTGGGCTGTGGGAAGTTTCAGTAGCTTGTCCAATAGGACACAGAGCTTGCAATGGTCAGAGGCTGGATGGGAGCCCTGCAATCTGGCTTCAGAGTCCATGTTCTTAATCACTATGCCCTGCTGCCTGTCATATTCGTTAAAGCTTTTTGGCCCTAACCAGACTGTCCATTTTCCTTCTGGATTATTAATTTTTGAGAAGCTAGGAGCAAGAAGCAAAGGGAAGAGAGAAGGCTAACATCTACATGCTAGATGCCATGCTTTATTGTTTATACTTAGCTCATTTCATTCCCAGAACTATGATTCCAAGGTATTCTTATCCACAAACAGACACGGCAACACAGAGGCCCAGGGAGGTTAAGTGGCTTCATGAATGACACATAGCTAGGAAGGAACAGTGCTGGCATGTGGGCTCAGCTTTCCTGGATTCCATAGCTCTTGACACCCTCTGTCTGCTTTAGTTAGCTAACCTTGCACCAGCTTCCAAGAGCTAAGAATACACCTCCTGTCTGGATCTCTGGATTGTCCTCCTAGTTTATCCTACTTTGTCTTTCTGGCTCATCCTGCTTTGTACTCAGGAAAATAGAAGTTTTGATATTTTGAAGCAGTACAAAACCCAGTCCTGCAAAAAGTTTCAAACTCTCTGGTTTTCATTAATATATGACTTCATAAATGTCAAAGTGTGTCTAATGTGCTTTTCTTTTTGGCTCTTGAAATGCCAATATGAGCTATTCATGGATTCACCTATTAGGTGACAATAAAGTTATCTCCAAGCACTTTCCTTTACATGATGGGAAGACTAGAAAAATAGAGATTTCAGTATGCATCTCAGGTCTAGGCTATGTATGCATATATCAGAGTGACAGAACAATCAAACCACTCTGTCTGTGTACTCTCATCTTGCACCTAACCTAAATGGGCATTTTGCAGATTCCTTAACTAGAGAACCTGGTGTGCTTGTGAGAGGCTCCATCACCACTACTGGAAAGCACACTCAGAGAGGCCTATGGCAGCACTGTCACATGGAAAGAAGAGCCTAGAAAGCTTCAGAGGTGTTCTAGCCACCAGCAGGTCTTCCAGTGCAATTTCCTTGACAGAGCAGGCCTCTTGAGGGCCTGGAATACATATCTGAAGTCAATGTTTTAAAGCCCTCATGAAATAAAACAAAACACATTAACATAAGCAAAACAACAAAGGTTTTTATCCACACTGCAGCTTACGAGTGTTCCCAAGGATCTTAAGTTAATATTGACCTCCATCTATAAAACAGAGGAGCCAAGTATTATCATCCTGTTTTACAGATAAGGGAGCTCTGAAGCTCAGAGAAGTTAAGTGACTTGCTTGAGATTGAACAGCTAGGAAGAGATGAAGCTAAGGCCTGGATCCAGGTCTTCTTACTTCAAATTCAGCAATCTCTCCAAGATAGCTTAATCTTTTTTCTATATAGCCTATAAAATAATGCTAGCAATAAAGAATCATAGTGAAATCACAGTTTGACTATTGAATAACTTTGGGTTATTATAAAACACAAATGCAATAATAATTGCTAACTTTCTTTTGTGTGTTGTTACTATGAGCTAAATGCTTTGTGCATATACTTCTCCATTCATTCACTTGACCTTATGGGCACCTACTATGATGCAGATGTTTTGCAAGGAAGCAGGTATTACTTGCTTTATTTTTTAGTTACATAATCTGAGAGCAGGAAGTAAAATGACATCCCCAAATTTATACAGCCAGTAAGCCACAGAACCAAGACCTAAAGCCATGCCTCATGACTCCCAAATCTCTAATCTAAACCATTTCACATAGACACAAATCATCTAGAATTACCAACTATTTTTATTTTTATTTATTTATTTATTTTTAAACTTTTTTGAGATGGAGACTCACTCTGTACAATGTCTGGCTTTGAGCCATCATGTCTGGTTTCTATAGCTTACTCCTGGTGAAAAACAAGACAGAAATACACATTTGTCCCTGCACAACCTGTTGCTGGTTGGCTGTTGCATATTCCTCCTGTTATTGGTAATAATTTCTACTACATTTGGATCTGTGTCAAGAAATACATTCTAGTAATTGCATTTTTATAACATTAATTATTTTACAAAACATTTTCTATGTGAACCCTGTCAGTGCTCAATAAATAATCATAATACTAATTACCATGACATATTTGACACCTATGGAAATAAGGAGTTCTTATCTCAGCCCAGAGCCAGGCAGGACATCTACATAAAGATGCAGTGAAGGAGGTTTTCTCCTCAGGGACTCTGTCACTTTCCTTGGGTCTAACTTACAGTTCTTGCTGACACCTCTGGCATGTGTAAATTTCCATAGAAATGTGGAGATGCTGGAGATGTAAAGGTGAAAGTCTGGTATATTGAAGGGGCTTGTCTTGGTCTGTTCAAGCTTCTACAACAAGGTGCCAGGGACTTGATAGCTTATAAACAACATAAATTAATTTCCCACAGTTCTGGAACTGGGAAGTTCAAGATCAAGGTGGCAACAGATTTGGTGTTTGGTGAGGGCCCACTTCCTGGTTCATTCATTCACTGATGGCACCTTCTCACTGTGTCTTCACATAGTGAAAGGGAGAAGCGAGAGCTCTGGGATCTCTCTTTCCCTCTTTTTTTTATTTCATTTTATTTATTTTTTTTTGAGACGGAGTTACGCTCTTGTTGCCCAGGCTGGAGTGCAATGACATGGTCTCGGCTCACCGCAACCTCTGCCTCCTGCCTCCCGGGTTCAAGCGAATCTCCTGCCTCAGTCTCCCAAGTAGCTGGGATTACAGGCACGCGCCACCATGCCCAGCTAATTTTGTATTTTTAGTAGAGACGGGGTTTCTCCATGTTTGTCAGGCTGGTCTCAAATTCCCGACCTCAGGTGATCCGCCCACCTCGGCCTCCCAAACTGCTGGGATTACAGTCGCCTGCCACCGCGCCCAGCCTGGGGTCTCTTTTATAAGGGCACTGATTCTGTTCATGAGGGATCTGCTCTCATTACCTAATCACCTTCCAAAGGTCCCACCTTCTAATATCATCACCTGGTAGGGGGTTAGGAATTTAACATGAATTTTTGGGGGACACAGATATTCAAACCATAGCAGGACTTAATACCATTTGCTAAGTAAGCCTAGAGAGTAAAGACAAGGATGAGAATCAGACATCGTCATTTGAGGAAGGAGTATGGCCTTGCGTTGCTGTGATCCCCTTCTCAATGAATGGCACCAGAAGCCATGCAGTTTCCTAGAGCAGACGCTCAGGTATCTGCCTTATCTCCTTCCTCCTCTGCATCACTAATCAACTGCCGTATTTTCCAACTCTCTGAAGCAGATGCAGTCACCTATATCCACTTGGCCCACCCTGGAGGTCACCCCGCAGCTTTGTGGACATTTGTCTAGTGGCTTCCTACCTCAAGCTCCTGCATCTTGTTGCTGCAGAGTTTCCTGTGGCATGGAAATGGCCAGGGGGGAACAAGTTGGGGGCAGGAGTTGGTGGATAAACAGCCCAGCTTTCTAGGTGTGTGCTACAGTCAATTGCCCACAGCAGATACTTGATTATTAATAGAGCATTCCTTGACCTTATTGCATTCCTTGTCTCTCTTTCATACTTTCTCATTGTACTGCAAGAATCACCTACCAAATAAACCACTTGCATGTAAATCTTTTTCTCATGTACATGGGGACGTAGGTGAGGGGATCCAAACTGCAATGACTCTCTACTTACGGGTGATTCTGTCTTACTCTCATTATTCCTTTTGCTGGTTTAGGTGATCCCTGGCTTTTATCCACCTTGCAGTGGGAATGAGCTTTCTCAAATGCAGATATGTTATTGATACTCCTACATGTAGAGTCACTCATTGGCTCTTACTTGCTCTCAGGAAAAACTCTCAATGCCTTGGACTCAGCAAGGGTTGTTGGGGGTGTCAAAGACCCTCCATAATGAGTCTACTGTATATGCCCCCAACCTCCTCACCCAATACTCCCCTCTCCCTAATTTGCTCCAGCTCATTGAACCAAGAGCTCTACTTTTTTTCATCAGGGCTTTGATGCAGAATGTTCCCTCTGTTTGGGGTTCCTTTCTCATTTCTTCTCTCTCTCTCTGGCCCTTCCTCCCCATCTTTGCTATCTCACTCCCGCTTGTCCTTCAGGTCTCCAATCCAGTGTTACTCCATTAGCAAATGAAGTTCTTCCATTCCTCCCAAATCTGGATGAGGTGTCCTAGCCCCTGTGCCAACTCATCTCACATGCCTCATGGCTCTGTGCAATTATAGCCTATTAGCCTGTCTTTCTCACCAGAGTATGAACTTCTTAAGGGCTAGACCTGTCCTTTCATCTGTGAATTCCTACGATTTAATACTTGACATGTGGTAGGTGCTTATAAAATATTTGTCAAAAAAATTGCTATTGGAACTTATGTTTTATTGATGACTGATGTGGTTGAATCCTTTCCCCTGTTTATTTCCCAGGTGTGCATGTATGTTTTTTTCTGTAAGTGGTCTGCATGCCCATTTTATTATTTGTTTTCTATTTTGCAGTGGTGATAGAACGCCACACAATAAGAATCCTCCCCATTGGATCAGATGTGGTTCAGTCCTCACTGGTAAACACCTACATACAGCCCTCAGGTAAAAAACTCACTCGAATCTCCCTCTGGGAACCGGGAAGAGTGGAACACACCCTCATCCCACCCTGGGCAGTCCCACCTCAGCTACCAGCAAGACAAACCTGGAGAGTCTATTTCCTACATGATGGCAGGAACATCTTCCACCCTTGTTAGGAGCATTTCACAGAATTATTAAATCTCTGAACCTCTCTGCTAGTTGCCTGCACATGTGTTCCAATTTCTTGGTTTTAGGTTCTTGCTCTAAAATTCATCATCAACTCTTGAATGAAGCACCAATTTAATGTGCAAGTTTGGCCAAAATGGTGGACTTTGAAGGACGAATGAACAGCCACATATTTTCCAGTTCTCACAGCTTTAAAGTGGGCCTGACTCAGGCTTATGACAAACCCTCCCAAAGAAGGTGTGGCTGCACATCCTCTATGCCTTAGCCCTACTCCTTGTCATCACAAGTGGCCTCTGAAGAGCTCTTATGGGTCCTGGCTGCAGAAAGCTAAAAGCTTTCCCAGGCTGCCTCCACAGAGCAGTAACTTCCTAGTTCTCAAGATTTCAGTGTTAAGATTTCCAGTACATTCTTTGGGTTTCTTTCACTTTACAGGGAATCTGCTGAGGGTGCACCCCAGGATACTACTGGTCCTTGTGAGTATTAAATGACAAAAACACATGTAAAATCCCCAGTATCATTCCTGATACTTTAGTATGTTCTCCGTGAATATTACCTTCTTCCATTCCTCTTGCTGTTGGCCGATTCAGTGATAAAATCTCTATGTCAAGGGACAATCTCTACTATGGCTGCCATGTGTATGGCCACAGAATCCAATCAAAGAGGGGACCTTCTAGAAACTTACCCAGAGTTGCAGTATCATTCACAAGGATGACTGGGTGAAGGGAACCAACGTGACATTCTGGACTGTTAGTACACAGTTTCAATTATAATACTGTTAATAACAATGGCAGCAGTTACACTAGATACACGGAACGTGCTGGAAACTACTTGTGCTATCTCTGGTCTTCACGACATCTTTGCAAAGCTGTTGAAGCTGTTGCATATTCACCCCATTTTACATTTTAATGTCAACTAAATAGTTTGAAATGAAGAGATTACAGTGAATAAATAGTGATATTTCTCTCCTGCCCACCACTGCTGCTCAAGCCCCCTCTGTCAAAGCTCATGTTCTCACACCCTGAGAAACATCTTGACCAACCCATGGCT
This sequence comes from Pan troglodytes, assembly GCF_028858775.2. Classification (NCBI taxonomy): domain Eukaryota; kingdom Metazoa; phylum Chordata; class Mammalia; order Primates; family Hominidae; genus Pan; species Pan troglodytes. Next base: position 69,775,935 of record NC_072409.2, on the reverse strand, counting down.
TTCCAAGTCCTTTTCAGATATTTAAAAAGCCTTGTTGTTACGTCTTAAGAAGCCCAAATAATCTAAATCAAACTCCAATCTCTCTTCCAAATAGAAGTTTTCTTCTTTGCCCAAATCCAGACCAAACTTAGGCTCTGGAAAGTACGGTGGAGAAAAACCTCTGCTTGTTTTGCTCCTTTAGCACTTGTACTTCCCATTTCTCTGGGGTCAAAACAGTGAGAAGGAAAGAGAGGTAGAATGTGAGTGCCATTTAATGGGACTGGTGTTTGTGACTCTCTCTTGGCTGTTAAATGCCCTCTAAGTTAATGCCTTGGCGTTAAGGCATAGGGCCAAATTCTAATGATGGATGGAGGGTTGTGGAAGGTTCTTTATGGCCTCCTCCCTAACACCCCTTAACCTTTTCATTTCCTCCAACTTCCCCTCCCCTAGCCTTCTGCCAACTCTGCCCTAACCTTCCCCCATCCCTCCCCTTTGCTCTCGGACTTCTGACCTGTGCTCTCTGACTTAGGAGGTAGATGCTGCAGCTGTCTACTTATAACTCTCCCTCTCAGCCTATTTATAGAGCATTGACTCACCTGGCAGGTAGGCTTTATGAATGCAGCCACTCCTAACATGTGGCCCTAGGCAGGAGTACAAACAAAAGCTCACAACTTTTAAATATTTAGGTATGCTTAAAAGTTGTCAGTCAAGCTAAAAATAATTTAATAGAATGAGTTCTATGCTCATTCCCTGACAACTGCAGCTTCATGCTTACCTGGAAGGCCAGGCAAGATTGTTTCTAGAATTCTCACACTCTGGAGAATTCTGGCTAAATGCCGGCCCCAAGCCTGAGACCCCAGCCCATTGTCTGTCTCTCTTCTCTCTATCCCTTGGCTCTCTATCCCAAGCTGACCCTTGAGCAGCCTCTGGGCCTGCTAGTGATGGGGATCTATCCTTGGAAACTGGCTTGACCTGAAGACATTTGAGAATGGAATTCTGGAGTCCCAGTTACCTAAGCCATGCTCTAGGAGAGGACATGGTCTTCAGGTGGGCATGGCCCTAAGGTAGGCATGTCCCCTGGCCTCATAAACCATTTCTTTGGAAGAGAGGAGCATGGCTGAAGGAAGGCAGGAATTCCTCTTGTTCTGGTCTAAGGGAGCTACTGCTCTTGGACATGGGCCTTTCAAGACAATTCACACCCATCTACCTTCAAATAATTCATTCAGCCTCGGGAAAAACTCAAGCGCTAAACTCCGGAAGGGTAGGCTGCTCCCGAGAAGATTTTTGGTCTTGTATTCTGATAGCTGTATGGGCAGGCCAATGCCATGAGAGCTCAGTCTCCTTACCGACAATTCGGATTCCCCTAAGTGCATTTTCAGGGAGCCCTTCTCAGTGGTGAAATAAGCAATTTATATTTATTGTTGCATCTCCCGTGCCTTGAACTGTGCTTGAAATATGACAGGGGCTCAGTCCATATTTGTCAAATAATTGAAGGTGTGGAAAACATTCTGTTCTTCCTCCTCGTGGAGAATTTCCTGCTGGAACAACAATGCTCTTCAAACATGCCTCACTCCCACCCTACTCTGATCAGTTTCCTCACTGCATCCTAGGCTTCTCTAATTTGGGAAACCATTTAAGCCATCTCTTAGTTCTGCATGGATGGGAAGTGTGAGGTGTTCCCCTCTTTGGGCTTTAGCGGGAATTCGAAGACAACCAAAAACTTCCATTTAGTAAGTTCCATGTAACTTGCATAGTCCATGGCGCTGCAGCTACAGAGAGTGGAATGGAACCCAGAGCTGACTGGTTCCACAAGACATCCATTTTCATTATGCCAAACCGCATCCGGGGCCCCATTTTAACAAGATGGGTAGGGCGAGGTTTGGGAGCCTGCATCAGCACACTGCCAATCACGCCGCGGCCGGGGGCTGCCTGCGTTCTGACGGCCCGGAATTGAATCACTGCCGCTTGACATACAACTGTTCCCGCATCTCATTTGGCGGCTGCTTTATGTCCATTGTCAGACGCTGGCCTCAGGGGACTCCGGGGAGCGCCCCCAGCTAGTGCGAAAGTTCAGTCAAATGGTTGCACAGATTACTTGGGACTGCGCCTGTGATTCAGCTGTGCAGTGATTTGTACAATTAGAACAGCTTTCTCGCCCGCGGCCTTCGAAGAACAATTACAAAAACAAATAGCAGCAGCAGTAGCAGCAGTCATAACAGCAGAGGGAAAAAAAGGCACCAAACAAGACAAAGGCCCCTTCCCCGGCCCCGTGCCCTGTGGCAGCGCACATCAGTCAGTGGAAGGCAATGCTGCTTCTGCTGCTTCTTTTTTTGAGACAGAGTCTTGCTCTGTCACCCAGGCTAGAGTGCAGTGGTGTGATCTCTGCTCACTGCAACCTCCGCCTCCCAGGTCAAGCGATTCTCCTGCCTCAGCCTCCCGAGTAGCTGGGATTACAGGCGCCCGCCACGGCGCCCGGCTAACTATTGTATTTTTAGTAGAGACGGTGTTTCACCCTCTTGGCCAGGCTGGTCTCGAACTCCTGACCTCGTGGTCCACCCGCCTTGGACTCCCAAAGTGCTGGGATTACAGGCGTGAGTCACTGCGCCTGGCCGGCAACGCTTCTTTTTCATTCCGGGCTTCAGAGAATCAGCTTCATCAAGAAAAATAGCAGTTAGCTTCCCATGTAATTACTACAACAGATACCCATTATTTCATAATTCTTAGAAATGAATATGCCAGTAAGAGTCTCTCCCTGAAAATTTCTCCTATTAATGGTTGGATGAGCAGTGCAAGTCAGCAGGCTGTTGAAAGTCAGGCAGTCAGCCGGGGTATTGGGATGTGGCTGGCTTCTGGGCCACTCCTCTGAGTTCCACTTCACCTGCTTGGCTCTTACCTTCGGGCCCTAATGTTTTCCCCAGCTCTAAGCCTGCCTGATGGTTGGTTTTCCAACATTTGACACCTTCCATTCCCAGCCTGGGTGACAGAGGGAGACTTCATCTCCAAAAACAAGCAAACAAAAAAAAGGTTTTTATTCCTAGGTGATCAGCCAGGAGGAGTGATGCTCCCCGCTGAGGCAGTGCCCACCTCGGGTCTCTAGCTGCTGAGGCCCTTTCCTCCAAAGCTCTCTTATTGTATTCAGCTCTGGGTGTTCCATAATAAGGCACATGTTCCTTTGGATTAAGTATTTGTCCTCCATGAAAAAGCAACTACCGCATGAAGAAAGCATCTCCCAAGAGTAGGTTTTGATGCAGAGATCTCTGTTTATGTTTCTCATATTGTTATTTGTAATTGTTCATGAGTCATAGAGAAGCCATGGAGAAAAGTCATTATAAATGTGGACTCTGGAGCCAGCCGTCTGGATTTGATTCCAGCTTCACCACTTACTAGCAGGGACAGCCTTGGTTATTTAATGCATCTGTGCCTCAGTTTCCTTATCTATACGATGAATATAGTGACATTACCTAATATCACAGACATGTTATGAAGATCGAATGGAAAATACCTAACAGGGTGCCCTGAACATAGATATTTACTCAATAAACATTACTTATTATCTTCCTAACTGGACTACAATCCCTCAAAGTCAGTGGCCTTCATTGGTTTGGAGGCTATGGTTGCTATGTCCAGATTCCCTCAGCACTCTCTGCTCCTCTGCCTGTTGACCCCTTCTGAGGGCAAGCATCTGCCTGAGGGCTTTCTCTGGCCTCTGGAGTATTCCCAGAGTTCACTCAGAGCAGGCTGGGAGTCCAAGTCCTGTGAGCTTCCTGCACCGAATGACAATGGGGCTCTTCCTCACCACCCAGGGAGGACAAATCTGAGACATGCTCTATAGGGCATCTGGACAAGAATTTGAGGTCAAGAGTTTGAGACCAGTCTGACCAACATGGTGAAACCCTGTCTCTACTAAAAATACAAAAATTAGCCGGTTGTGGTGGTGGGCGCCTGTAGTCCCAGCTGCTGGGGAGGCTGAGGTGGGAGAATCACTTGAACCTGGGAGGAGGAGGTTGCAGTTAGCCAAGATCGCACAACCGCACTCCAGCCTGGGTGACAGAGGGAGACTTCATCTCAAAAAAAAAAATAAATAAATAAAAGGTTTTTATTCCTAGGTGATCAGCCAGGAGGAATGATGCTCCCTACTGAGGCAGTGCCCACCTCGGGTCCCTAGCTGCATCCCAGAGGTCCTAGCAGGATGGCGCCCTAGTTGCCCTGGTAACCTGCTCATGACACTGGCTACATCAGTGTCCTTTGTTTGGTGTCTCACTTCACCTCTTCCTCAACAATGGGAGAACCAGTGGAACACCTCCCAAGAAAGCTTGGGGAACACAAGCTAAAGCCATGTATTAGAATTCTTTGAATATGTCACAGTAAAACAAGCAAAAACACAGTGTTAATAACCTTGTGGTTTATCAATCAGCATTAATTTAATAAATTGCCTCCAAGAAGGTGCAGCTGGAACACATAGCGCCCTTCTTGTTTCTGGGACTTCACCAGTAAGCACTTTGCTCCATTAGCTTTATCACCTGAGAAGCACAAGGTTCATCTTGGGGAGAAAAACAATTCCCTCAATAACAATCCTTTCTTTTTTTGTGATCCTAGGATGGATCTCTGAGGGCAGATTTGAATTCAGGGATCACAAATTCACCTGGCACAGTAAGCCAAAGAAGTGAAGGGAGCCGATTTGAAACTGCGTGGGTGGAAGCACTTACATAAGGAAAGGGGTGGGGCCTCAGCTCCCCCCACTGGCTGCCATGCCAGTTGAAGGCCCATTGCTTCCAGATCTTCTGTTTCTTGTTATTTCTTAATGTATACTTTTGTATCAACTAGACTTATTTGAAATTATTGACAATGAGTTCAGTTTTTTCATAAACATCATAGGCATAAATTGTACTCATCAGTGGCCTTCCAACAAGTTATCTCTGCTTTAAGCAATAACCCAAGTTCACCTTAGTAGCCACAAAAACTAATTTAAATGATAAACAAGGCCGCAGCACCTGTCCCTGGTTTCCATAAGGCTTAGAGAAGCTGCCTTTACCGGGGATTGGCCCTCATTTCAAGCCTCAACCCCCTTCACAGTATGTGGTGTGGCCGAGTTCATTTGCCTCCCAAGCAGATACTGCTCTGGAATTATGCGTGGAGGTTTCATTTCCAGATCTCAGGTAAAATTGATTTTCATAATTCTCTCAGTTCCTGCCTGTCTATACATATCTTTCCTCATTAACCACCTTATTTCCACATCTGAACTGTCCCTGTCCCATGCCTGGGAAGCAAAGATTGCAGGCAACTTTTAACTAAGAGTTGGCAAAATGCATTCTGGAAGCCTGAGCTACTGATCTCAGGGCCTACCTCGCTGTGCCCTTTGAAAATACTAGTGTAGCACCAAAACAACTCAACAAAATAGCCTAAAGTTTCATTATGAATAATTAAATCAAATAAAATGATAGAGAATATTGCTGTAGTGAGAGAAATTTAGGTGCCTTTGAACCTACAGTGGGTCTTTGCTGAAATTTGATAACCTTCTTTGATTGGGTAGAGGATGTTTTACACTTATGTGAAAGGCTTCACCCAGGCACCCTGCTCTGAAGTGACTCTTTCCCTGGGAACAGTTCTTTCTGCCTGGAGTTTGAAACATTTCCTAATTAAGTTGGGCCCCATCCACCTACAGCTTACATCTTTCCAGTTGCTCCCTTCTGAAATTGGCCCCAGGTGCCAGCCTATTAAGCATGTGCTCTTATTCCTGTTTACGTGGGTCAAGTGGAAGTTCTGCAAATGAAAGTCATTTAGTTGGGGTCCACAAGGCTATCCTCTGTAGGGGCTATTTTGATGTTGTTCTGTGTATTGGAGAGAGGTTTATTTTCCTCTTCGCTTTTTAATTAAACTACAGGTTTGGCACTGCTACCACAGGGTTCACACCATGCTATGTCAAAACGGAGGTGATGAGACTCTGGGAGTCTCAGGCTCAAAGAATGTCCTGAACCAACCTGAAGCCATACCTGAACATCCATGTTTGGCAGAAGAGTGTGTGAGGAGGTATGTTTCATGCTTTTGCAGAATTATTTGTTTTCATACCAGTGCACATTTTTAATGCTGTGCCACTTCCTTCCTTCCTTCCTCCCTCCCTCCCTCTTTCTTCCTTCCTTCCTCCCTCCCTCCTTACCTCCTTCCCTTCCTTCCTTCTTCCCTCCTTCCTTTTTCCTTCCTTCCTTCTTTCTCCCCTCTCTCCCTCCCTCCGTTTCTTCCCTCCCTCCTTCCTTCCTCTTTCTCTCCTTCTCTCTTTCTTTCTTTCTCTTTTTTCGAATGCATTTTAAAATGAACTCTATGTAGTAGAGTTCATTTTAAGTTTTATAACTTATTTATAAGTTATTTATTCTTATAAATAAAAACAGCTGGACTTTTTGGAAAAGGGTGAGAAAAAATGTACAACTCTCCTCTGGTCCTCCCCTGGGCCTCATGGCACACCTCCGTGTAGTCCTGGGCCTCACTACTCAGAGCGTGGTCACTAGGCCACCTAGGTCACTCTGGAGCTGGTTAGACATGCAGAATCATGGTCCCTACCTCTGCCCTCTAGCATCATAGTTTGTGGTTTAATAATATCCCCAAGTGATTCCCATGCTCATTAAGGTTTGAGAAACAACAGCCTAAGGCTTTGCAAAGCACGGGTAGAAAACTCTGATCTTGGGCTTGTCTCAATAGCCTAATAAAAGAGAATCCCGATCACTGGATGCATATGTTGTTTATTTGATTTCTCCAAAACAGGTTCCAAAATGTGATATTTGCATGAGCCTATATTGAAAATTAAAGCTAATTAAACTTCATTTTCTTTGGTATACTTTGAGACAACTGGAAATAATATTGTATCTAAACTTGGGAGTTGGTGCCTATGACTGGGAAATGAGAGCAATTCTTCATGGTTCTTTCAGAGCAGCATCTGTCTTTAACAGGCCCTAGGCCCTCTGGGTGGACATGGCTACACTTCCTGGAAGCACCCTCAACTGATGGGATTACATATATTTTGGCTGGTCTTTGGTTCCAGAATAACTTTCAGCAAATAGAATCATTATACCTGACTTACTCATGATAATATATATTAAATGTCTGGGTGAAAATTCTACCAATATGTGAGGCGATTGAAATATCATTCAGCCTCACATTGTCTCAGGGTGTATGTCTATAATAAGGTGAGCAATCTGTCTCTGTTTGCCCTGGACTTTCTTGGTTTTAGCACTGAAATACCCTCACCCCAAGAAGCCCCCCAGTCCTTGGAAAGCTAGGACAGTTGGTCAGCCTAGCTTATAAACAAGAACAGAAATGTTTAATTATCCTAAACTCTGGGCACTGTGTTAATGGAAATGGTGATGCAGGCTCCAAGTTGTGTTATTTTCTTCAATGCCCAAGTATATGAATTTTTTAAAGTAGCTTAATGATATTGTTTCAACATTTATTTCTTAGATAGCAGTTGCAAATTATTCTAAGATATGAAACAGGTGTTTCTGCATGGTCCACCAGATAGAATGAAGAAAAATGTCCTCCCAGATTACCCAACAGATGACGTACCCAATGATTTGTGTTTTCAAATGAAAAATACGCTCAATCAAATAGTCGACAGGATTCCATCTGGCCTGTCTGTAATATCCAGAGTTGAAATGGAAGCCTCTTTGTTGTTTCTAGGTTCAGGCAAAAACCTCACAATGTTTCATGAAGCAATTAAAACAGGTGTGTGTCATCCACACCTGATGCCTCTGCAAACAGTCAGCACCCCATACTCATGGTCCGGAAAATTACTTTTAGCATGGGTCTGTGCAAGAGCAAACAAATGCTTTGGCAAGGCATGCTTTTGTAGCCACCAGCATCTTAATATGGGATTCTGGGTTCCCTTTATAGAACAATCACTTTGTGTATGGTCAAGGACAAATTCTCCACCCAAAGATCCTCTAATGTAGTGCTTTCCGAACTGATTCTCATCTTCTCATAGTTTTAATGTAGTCCCGAGTTCTAGTAACATAGTCATGTTTCAACATTCTTGCCTTATACAGACAAGGGGTATGGCCAGAATGTGATAGGCCAGGCTTTAAAAAAATCAAAAAGATTTTTAAAAATGAAATGTCATTCACAATGTCAACTCTAAAAATTCCATTAATGGAAACTTAAGATCTTTTAGATCAGTGGATATCAAACCTAGTTAGTACACCAAAAATACCTGGAAAGCCTAAAAAAAAACATTGATGCTGGATCATAAGCCACAGATTCTGATTTAATTAATGTGGAGTGAGACCTCAGCATGAAGTTTTTAAAAGCTTACTAATTTTAAAAGATTCTAATGTGCTCTAGGCACTTATATAATAAACTTTAGTTTTTTTTATTCTCTAACCAATTTTTTAAATTTTTTTCTTCTTTGCTTTGGTCATTCATTTCTGCTTATTACCTTTATACAAATTAATTGATTCATTGATCCATTATTTCATTTATTCCTCTTGCTTATTTCAGGCATTGTACAATAAAACTTACAATAAGAGGGAAGAAAACTCCGGGACAATAAACAAACAAACAAAAAAAAACACCTGGGTTTTCCTTAAAAAAAAAAAAACACAACTATTAGATTCAAGGATATAATTCCAAGAAAAATCATAGTCATAAATTTTCCCTGAGCTTAAATGCAAATTCTGACAATAGATTTCACTTCTTTTTCTATCTCAGATATACCTATGGGATATGTCATTTTTAAAAAGTATAAGTAATTTCTAAGTAATTTAATAACCAACAAATTGGGATCAACTTTGACTTCTGAATATAAGATTGTGCTAATTTTTTACTCATATTTATTAAATGTCAATTCAATTACTAATACTTAGACATGTCCTCAAACACAGGGCATTTCATGCTTTTTGTAATCATAGATGATAATGAATGCTGTGGGAGAAAATTTATTCCTCATTAACAACTCTGCCATTTGAAATTGCTGAATATTCTTAAATCTAAAATATTGTACTTAGAGATCTATGCATGATTTTCCAGTTATAATGGGAGGAACGCTAAACTGGGGAGTCCAGTGAGTCCTACCCAAGTCATCTTCCTCTAAAGTAAATCTAATAATGTTATTATCCTTATTGCTGATGCTCAAATTTTAGTGGTTTCCACTTTACTTGGAGGGCTTGGGCAGACTGGGTCCTGCCAAGAGTTTCTCATTCCATAGGTTAGTGCAGGAGGCTGAAGAATATGGGGACCACACTTTGAGAACCACTGCCCTACATTTGCACCTCTGTAGGCCTCCTGTTTTCTTGTGCCTTTTTCCTTAAGGTAGGGGTCTATGGCCCAGTAGCATTGATGCCACCTGGGAGCTTAGAGAGTCAGAATCTCAGGGTCCACTCCTGACCTGCCGAGTCACAATCTGCATTTTAACAAGAACCCTGGGTGATTTCTATACTCATTAAAGTTTGAGGGACACTGGACCATGTCCAAATCCTTAACACAATGAACAGAGCTCTTCAATACCTGACACTAAACCCCCTCTCTCAAACCATCTTCTGCCAGTTTCCTTTCATCTCTAACATGCAATCCCGTTGTTCCTTGATCTTTCTATGCTTTTGTGGCTGTAAGGTTTTATAAATGCCTTTCTCTGTGCCTGTACTGACTTTCCCCCTACTTTGGTTAATAAAGTTAATCCATCCTTCAAGATATAGCTCAGGTTTCCTCTTCCATAGTACTGTTCATTGGGCATAGGGTATGTGCTCAAGAAATGTTTTTGAATGAATAGGTCAATGATTGTGACACTTTGTTTAAGTCACCTAACTTTTTTTAAGTTTCTGTTTACTCATCTTTAAAATGGGGGCAGCGAATTACAGAATCTTGAGCTGCCCCTGTCCATTAAATATACTGCTCTTTATACAATTCCAGATTATTTAAAAATTCCTACAAATATTTATTGAGTACATACTGTGTTCTGGGCATGTGGCTATAGACAGGATGATGGTCGTGGACTCTACCATGTGGCCTTTACAACCTGGTGGGAAACGCAGATTATAGACACCTCTTTAAACAAAACCAACTTATTTTTCAGTTGGTTAAGTGTTTATCAAAGAATATAAAAGGTGTTATGGCTCATATAAGAGGGGAAGTTACTGGTTGAAAAATTCAAGCTCTTTTTGTATTATTTGCACTAATGCTTTATTAACCCAAAACAAAGAAGACAGCTCATTAACTTTGTGTATATGGCTCCTATAATATATCATGGTAGTTCCAGGAAAACTGTAAGCTAAAAAGGTCAGCTAAATTTATGGGTTTTAAACACAGGTTAACTAGTTTAGAATCTTCTCTGTGATTCTTATCCCTAACATGTCTTTCCAAGTGAAAGAGCTTTGAATGCAGCGAGCAATCTAGATACTATACTAAACACATGTGGTAATTACAAAGTTATCCTACACAATTCCAGGTGATGGAGATATGGCCTGCTTCTAAGTAGTGTGGCTTGGTAGAGGGAACAGTGAATCAGGCAGTAGGAATGCAGAGTTCTAGTCCTGAGTCTACCATGGAAAACGATGAGGCCGGGGCCTTCGTTTTCTCAATTGTAAAATAATGAAGTTTTATTGATGCCTTGTAAACTAAAATATCTTCCTAAGGACTTAAAAACCTGCCAGCCCTTATGTCAGACAGTGATGATTTTCAGAGAAAACAATTGGATATTTCCTTGGTGGTACAACTATTCATTCCTGAATCACTTGAGTAAATTAAATTGTCTTTTCCCATTTGCCCACAACTGTCCCTTTCAACTGATGGGATTGGAAGGGCCTGAATGTATAAGCTGGGGGTTGAGCCTTGGCAGCAGCGACATTGGCACAGACCTTGGTGATCCAGAGCCGGAAGAATCCCTCCTTCCTTCGATATGTTCTTCATTTTCAGTACAAGCTCAGCTAAGCTGCCATTCAGCAGTTGCAGGAAGAGATATATCATCTGAAGAAGCAGAGCCAAATATTTGATTTGGATGATTATGCTGCAGGTGTCTCATCAGAACGGCAGTGCCTAGATTACTAATTATTTTTTCTCAACCTAGTGCCTCTTGCAGGGAACACAGAGCATGGCAGGAAACATGAGGGATGGCTCTAATAAATGAGGCCCTGGACAGCTGATGCCAGGGGCTGGCTGGAGAAGCAGAAACTGTCAAGACAATGCAATCAGTGGGCAGAGGGGAGGATGAGTCCTATCAGTTAGGCTTGGAGAAGTGATGATAGGGTCTATCTACGGTTCAAAGGAAAACAGCTATCATTTATAGAGGTGAGCCAGAAATGGCTGCTCATGCCCACAGGACTCCTTCAGGCAGATGCTTGTGTATCATTCAGAATACTTCTGTTTTCACACACCTTTTAGTATCTGGTGGCAGGAAAGAGTTAATGCAACTTGCCAAGCTGCCTAGCTCTTCTGCAGTAATAATACAGTTTCATGTCTGTAGTCATTTTGCAGCATGTAAAGGGCATTTATGTTCACCTTTTTGTCTCAGCCTCCCGACCAAGATGGAGATATTTAGTTGTCTTGATTTTGACAAAGGAAGATTATAAAACTTAGTGAGGGTAAGCGATTCATGCAAAGTCACAGGGCGAGGGAATGTTAGGACCTCATCCAAGTCCTTCAGATCTCAAGACCAGGACTCTTCCCAATCTGCCATCTTGCTTCACTCGAGCTGTGAGAGAGTCTCCTCAGCTCATCTGCTTAGCATGTGGTGTAAATGAGATCACAGCGAGGAAGTTCGTTCCTATGATGGCCTGTTTGGCTTCCAGCTTCCAGGTCCATAGATCTCATTAGTCTCTCTAGAGCTCTCTCTTTATGAAATAGCTATGGATGAGTAGAAACCTGTGGCTGCTTCTAGAACAAACGGTTAAAAAAAAATCTGTACATTGATGATATCCAATTTTATATCTTTAACCCAGATTCCCTTTTTGAGATTCAAATCCGTATACTTAGCTACCTACTAGACTTGTCTCCTACACAATTAACCAATGCAAAGCGGCAAGCATCTTTTTCCCCCAGCGACCCAAACTTGTCCATCTCTTTCTCTTTGTGTGAATGGCACTGCCATTCATCAGTTTTCTTAAGATGAAAACCTGGTATTCTCCTTATTATTTCCTCTCCGTCAGTTTACCTTTTGTATCTTAACAGATATACCAACTTCAAAGTTGTGTGACCAGTGTAATCCCAAAGGGCCCTGTGCTCAGAAGGACCTTGTTCTTAGCGTTTAATGCACTTTACTTGCTGTCCTGAAATTCTTAATAATTTTTTCTTTGAATGTGTGTTTTTTAAGGGAAGTCCGATAGGAAAATAAAGCACTTACTGAGGCTTGGAGCCTCAGCACATGGAGGGTCTCACCTTTCCCCACCGTCCCGCCTCCCAAAGATGGATTCTCAGCTGCCAAGTCTCCTGCATTTGCCCAGTGACTATGGCTCCCTCGACTTCGGGTGTGGATGTGGTGGTGAGTGTATACACCCACCTGCTGAGTGATGGAACTGGACCCGGAGTGCTTTGAGAATATTACTGTGCTCAAGGGAGCACAACATAAAACAGCAGATAAAACATGCTGTGATGGGTTGAGAGAGAGATTACAAAAAAGGAAAATGGTTTCGAACAAGAGGCCCTGCATTTTTGTTCGCACTGGGCCCTGCAAATTAGGAAGCTTGCCTTGCCAACCAATTATAAAATCTTAATGATTTTACCTCCCCAACTCCCCATAACTAAAACAAAAAACAAAAACTCTTTTAAATATGGCAATTTCCCTCCATTTTTGTTAACATTTTTCTAGTTCAGAAATGATTTCCTTTCACCAAGATGATTCCAACAGCCTCCACTGGTCTTCTGATCTTCAGTCTTGGCCCCTCCTCCAGCATTCTCTTTTGTATGATGTGGCCACAGTCATCTTCCTAAATAGCAGCTCTTGTTCTATTGTCACTGTAAAATGACCCCAATCCGCATCCCAAATAGCCTCTATTGATCTTAGGATAAATGTCAAACTCCTTAACAAGTTTAACAAGGTCATTTATAAGTGTTTTTTACTACCTGTTCACGGCCAATTTTATGTGTCAACCTGACCAGGTCATGGTACTCAGATATTTGGACAAACATGTGTCTAAATATTGCTGTGAAGGCTTTTTGAAAAGATGAGATTAACATAAATCAGTAGACTGGACTAAAACCAACTGCCCTCTCTAAAGTGGGCAAGTCATAAAGTGGAGTTCTTAAGAGAAAAACCTAAGGTCCTCTGAGGAAGGTAGAATTGAGCTTTGGACTCAAGTTGCAGTATCAACTCTTCCCTGGGTGTCTAGCCTGCTGGCCAGACCCACTGCATTTGGACATGCCAGCCCCTGCAATCACATAAGCCAGTTTCTTAAAGCCCTCATTCACTTCTCTCTAGGAATACACATAGTACTGGTTCTCTTTCTCTCTAAAACCCTGACTAACACACTACCTCTGCTCCCTCTGTCTCACTACTCCCATCCTTTAACCACTTCGAACTGTCTTAAATTCTTTGAAAGTACCGTGTCTCTCTCACTCAGGATATTTGCCATGTTGTTTTTTAGAATGGAATACATTTCTCCATTATTCTCCATCTTATTAATATTTACCTCCAAATCTAGGCTACAGGATTCTCCCAATCACTATACATTACCCTCTCCTTAAACATTATATTGCATTTAACCATTTTCTTGAATATCTCCTCCACTGGACTCTATGCTGTGTAAGGATAGGGACCATGTCTGGTTTTTTTTAGACTTTAATCCTCAACACAATACAGTAAGTACCTGGCTCATAGAGGGAGCTCTTGGGTGAGTAAACAAATTGAATAAATGAATTGGTTAAAAGGGGCATAACTCTGTATTGTTAGAAAAAATGACAAGTTCACACAACATGTGGCATTAATGTGACCTTGGACTCCACAATCTCATAGGCTCTTCTAACTAGGTTTTGTTTTGAGGAGATATTGGCAGGCTGATGATGCTGGTTTAAATTCCAACCTGATTAAAAAAAAATGGATCCTACACTAATTGCCTTATCTCTTTTAAGGCCTGAAGGTAGACATGAGGCAACATTAAAGGATTAGGCTGTATTTGATGGTTTGTGAGGGATATTATTAATGAGTATGCATCAAATCTCCAGGTATAAATTTCTTTATACCTGTAATATTCCATTATGGATCAAAGAGACTTCACAAAACACAAACAAATGACCGTATTTTCTGGGAAGATAAAGAAGTCTATAAACCTGAGGAAAAGGAAAATCCGAAGCACTAGGTTTAGTGCCTGCAGTACATTGTGACAAGTCTGAGACTTAATCAGCTATTCTCCTCTAATAAAAGAAACATCAATGCTGATAAGGACCATAGCAATCACCAACATGCTAATGATGATTATTTCAGGTTAGTGCACAACCACTCAGGGAAGAAGAACTACAGGATGTTGCCACAAATTCTTCTTGATCCAAAGAGAAGGGGCTGTTTCCCAGGAGTTTTCCCGGAGCCATTTTCTTAGAAATTCCTGACACACGGGAACAGGTTATTGCTGAACTTCAACAGTACCTTTAGAAATAAAGCTTCCCTCTAAAATATAATTTCCAGCCCCATGAGGTGGGTTCTGGGCCTCCCAGAGTTTGTCCCTGATCTTGCCTCCTGGTTGTGGTGTAGCTGGAATGACATGGCCAGTGGCTTGTGGGATGCAAGGTTACCTGGTGTTCAGTGGCAGTACCTTTCCTCCTCCTCATGCTGCTGTTCTGTGACTGCCCAACTCTTGCTCTGTAATAAGTAAGTTTGCTACTTCTGCTGATGAAGCTGCAAAGGCAATCGCCCCCTCTCTGAGACCTGAGCCTCCCTCCCCACCCATACTTCACCCCACAGGCTGCCTGGCCCAGGCAGGGGACAGGATGCGCTGTGTAATAAATTCTATCCACTGCTGAGCTGAGGGATAACATATGGATAGGTTTCCTCGTGCAATTTCCACTTCACTTGGTTTGGGTATAAAATAGCAGAAGGATGGTTTCTTCTTGTGCAATTTTCAAACAGATGAAACCAGAGGGAGGGTTTGTTAGGCTGGGAGGAAAGCGAGGGACTTGACTGTCCTTTAGAGAGAGCCAAATGAACAGGATGCCCTGAAAACCCTGTGAAAGATTCAGGCTTGTTTTTTTCTGCTAGCGAGCAGTCAGTTCTTCCATCCAAAGCCTCCTGCTCATCCCTACCAGGCATGGCAAAGGAAACGATCACGGGGAGGCCAGACAGTCTGTTGTTCATGTTGTTATAGTGTTATGGTGATTGCAGTACAAATTCTCCGGGTGGAAAAAAAGGTATAATGACAGATTGTGTGATTATACCCATACTTATAATTAAGCTGTTACAATACAGACAAGCGCCTGCTCTCTAATGTCACCAACAGAAACCTCTTTGCTTGGAAAGGAAAGTGACTCACTGGCAATTAGAAGGAGTTCCCTACAGGACTTCATTTTCAAACCTTGTGAGCACTCCAGTAGGAAGATGTGTGGCTCACTTGAATTACAGGGAAAAGTACAGACATCCAGGAGCAGCCACCTGGTCTCCAGGTATAGGATGTGGTATTGGTTAGAGGAGGAATTATTACCATCGCAAATACCCTCTTTACAATGCACAAAGGGCTTGGTTCCCACAAAGCACTTTATCATAGTGTTTATATGCAACTCTGTGGTGTCACTTGGATTTGTGATTTCCATTTTAGAGCTGGAAAAGGAGAGAGAGAAAGGCAGGGAGAGAGACAGAGAGAGAGTGCACCCAGGAGGCAACAGGGCAAGTTGGTGTCCAGCTGGGACTCCTGGCCACCTGCCAACATGGTCACTTCCACTAGCTGTCATTTGTTTGGTGGTAAAGTAGGTGGTGTCTGTCTGACAATCCTTCAAACCCCCAGAAGGGGATGTTTGGGTCTTCCTACTAACTTTAAACCTTTTTAACTTTAAGTGAAATAAGGGGAATCAGAGGAACTCCCCACTCTAAGGGGAATAAAAGGAACTCACATTTTTTACACTTTTTTTTTTTTTTTTTTTTTTTTGCTTTTTACCCATTTCTATTTGATTATTAGGTTTCATTCCCTTTTTTCTGGCAGCTATGTTTCCTAACTGACATTGCTACAAAGGAATCCACCATGCCTACCTACAAATATGTGTTATGGGCTTCTATTCAAGTAACCCATGATGTGATTTATGTAAACATTCTTCAGTGATGAACACGTTCCTCTGTGTAGCAGGCAGCTCTTGTGATTTACACACAGAGCCCCTGGTGTGGTGTGAATTTGGAGTTTTTCTTGAAGAGGACTTTTATATGAGGAAGAAATAATGATGAGAAAATTATTTGGGGCTCATTGCTGGGTTTCTTGAATTTTGTGTGATCTCTCTACATATTGTTTCCTTATCTGCAAGATGAGGCAATACATATCTACCTCCAGAGAGGCATCTTGAAGACTAATTAGTTAATGATGCTTGTGAAGTGTCTTAAAGATGCAAATCACAACACAAGTGGCAAGAATTAATACGATCTATATTCACATAAAATTCATTTTTTTGTGCCTATGTTTGAGGAACTCACCTGGAATTATTTCCATAAACACATAGAATATATGGCTAGTAACAAGAATTTTTGATTAAAAAAAAAAAAGACCATTTGGTTGATTGATGATTGAAAGAAATGACCTGCATCAAGTTAGGTCTTTGCTTGTGTCACACCCCTGTGCTTCGGTATTCAGCCAGTAGCTTTGTAGTCATGGGCATGCTGCATAGCTTCTGTGCATCTTTGCCTAAATGATGGGCAATATTGCCTTGTCATCCTCCCCATGAAATGTTGGGGGGAAAATCGTGGAAGTAAATTATTCTGTGGATGAGAGAGCCAATGGGGAAAATATTAAATTGAGAAGGAACTGCATTAGTCCGTTCTCACACTGCTATAAAGACACACCGGACACTGGGTAATTTATAAAGAAAGGAGGCTTAATTGGCTCATGTGTCTGTGAGCTGTACAGGAGGCATGGCTGGGAGACCTCAAGAAACTTACAATCATGGCTGAAGGATAAAGGGGAAGAAAGCACATCTTCACATGGCTGCAGGAGAGAGAGAGAGTGAAGTGGGAGGTGCTACACACTTTCAAACAACCAGATCATCTGAGAGCTCCAACATGAGACAGCGTTTGGGGGATGGTGCTAAACCATTAGAAATCACCTCCGTGATCCAGTCACCTCCCACCAGGCCCCTCCTCCAACACTGGTAATTACAATTTGACATGAGATTTAGGTGGAGACACAGAGCCAACTCTTATCAGAAACAAACAGGGTCTTCAGGGTAACAGTTTTCCTAACCTCCTGGAGAGGACATTTAAAATTTTTCTGGGAGGCCGAGGTGGGTGGATCATGAGGTCAGGAGTTTGAGACCTGCCTGGCCAATATAGTGAAACCCCATCTCTACTAAAAATGCAAAAAATTAGCCGGGCATGGTGGCACGTGCCTATAATCCCAGCTACTCGGGAGGCTGAGGCAGGAGAATCACTTGAAGCCAGGAGGCGAAGGCTGCAGTGAGCTGAGATCGTGCCACTGCACTCCAGCCTGGGTGACAGAGTGAGACTCCATCTCAAAAAATAAAAATAAAAATAAAAATAAATAAAGTTTTTTCTACCCAGTAGTGTCTCTTTATTCTTATGGTATTAGTACCTCCTTTTGGGAAATTGCCTCTCCCACCCTTAGTCTTGTTTGTAATGCCTAAATCAGTCAATACCTTCTGCCTCCTTGGCCAAAGGGACTTCCAGGTAATTCAAGTGGCTCCACTCAAGAAACTCCAGGTTGAAACTATTAGTAATGGAAAATCATGTAAGGTAGAAGGCATAGATGAGAATTGTGCCATCAGAAGAGGAAGAATTACATAAGAGTGTGGCCAACTCATAATGAAGGATATAACAAAAGCACTGAGTCCTGATATAAACTCATGTGAGCCCTGTATTCAGTCATGCTTGGATTTTCAATTGCATGTATCAATACTTTCTCTTCTTAGAAACCAAATTTAAACTAGTATTCAGTTTAGATTTTGGTTGTTGGCATCTGAATGAGTCTTAACTAATATAATTTTTTCAGCAAACTTTTACATGGAAATTTACCTCCAAATTAAAAGTGGCTGAAGCTGTTTGATCCATTGAGCTGGCTCTCCCCACTGCCTTGCTTCCCTGTGAAATCCTGATCCCAGGAATCATCCATTTAGGGAGCAAGTCCTTACTGCTCCTCCACTATGTGCAAGTGGCTGGGAGAGACTATGTGTTCCCCATTTTCAAAATGCTATGGTCTAATTTGGAGTTTGTGGCATGCATTTCAGGCATAATAATGTGTTTTAAGAAGGATCTTGATAATTTATTTAGGATTTTCAGAAGTGAAAATGATTACAGATATTTCCAGAGAAAGATATGGAAAACAATTAAATCTGAACATAGACTTCAGCTAGGAGGTGCAGTGTGGGCAAGGGAGGGATGGGAGACTGTCGGACAGGGAATAGTAGGGCAGTGGATAGAACATAAGTTTCCTGAAAGCTGACAAGGGGAATTGTAGCTGGAAAAATTAACATAGTTCTGATTGTGAAGGGCCTTTGTTTTCAGGCCTAAGAGTTAGATTTCATCCCTGAAAGACAGTGTGGATCTATGTAATCTTATTGTCAGGAAAAAAAGATGGTTATAGCTGTGAATGGTTTGAAAGGGAAGAGAGATGATAGGGACTAAGCCCTCTTTGGAGGCTATTGTAATGGTCTAGGCAGGAGATAACAAGAGTCCCAACTGCTTAGCAAGAATGATTGATAGAGATTAAAGAAGGTACTGGGATGAATGGAAAAGACAATGTGAGAGTAAAGAGCATGGTTTTTAGCAGCTGGTTGGATTTGGGGGAAAGGGAAGTTCCTGGTTTTTAATCTAGATGATGGGAAGATACCATGCCATGAACAGAATTAGGAAATACAGGAAGAGGAGCAGTCTACGGATGAGGTAGCTTTGTCTCTTTAATTCTTTCAGAAGTCCTTTCCCTGTATGATTTGTGTTAGTATTGGCCACAGGACACATGTTGCATGAGCTCTGGCAGTGGAAGTGAGGCAGGACCATATATTTGATGTTCTGAGGCTTGATGCCGGGGACTGGGAACTGTGGCAGCTCATGTGCCAACTCACCTTGTTGGCATAGGGTCTTGCCTGAGCACACGCCTTCCTCTGCTCCTGTCGAGTCTCCTCCTGCAGCTTCTTCAAGTGCTGGGTCAAGTACAAAGCAGCTCTGTGAAGAAGGGTAGCAACTTATGTTGGAAATAACCCAAGGCAGCCATTGGAGGCTGTGAGAGACAGATGTGGCAGATGTGGGTTCTAGGTCATCCTCACAGAGATCCTTTTCCTTAACTGCACCCAGCTTTCCCTTCCAACTGCCCATCTGGCTGACCCCTAGTGACTTCAGGCCAACACAGGCATGGAAACAACAATGTTGCAGAGACTCCCACCAGCTCCTGTGACTGTGGAAGTTCTCATCCCTGTGTTACACCCTTTATTCCACATACACTCATGATGATCCGACTTCTTTGATTGAACTCGGGCTGATTCCACGGGGTCAGGACAAATGAATCCATTCTTTTCTACATTATTGGAACTTGAGATGTTGGTGGCACATTCAGGTGGAAATGTGTATCGCAGGCAGTTGGAATGATGGGTATGGATTTTGAGAAGGTGGTCAAGACTAGAGAAAGAAACCAGATAGGCTTCTACACAGAGATGATAATCAAAACTGAAATCATGGATGAAGCTACAGAGTCAGAGTTTAGACAGAGAAGAGGATGAGGCCAAGGACAGGACTCTGGACAGTGCCGATGCTACCAGGCAGAAGGAGGAAAAAGAGACACAGAAGGAGCCTGAAGTTAACAGAGAGGCCAAAGAGGACCAAGGAGAGCACATTTATAAAACGCAGATGAAAATAGACTCCAGAGGAAGTGACTGTGCAAAATTATAGCATGAGAAACAGGCACTTTTTTTCTGTTGTTGAACTTAGTATTACAGAGTAAACCTTGGGCATCAATTAGTTCAGCTGTCTCATTTTGCAGGTGAAAGAACAGAGACTCATGAGCGCTTTCTTGAGTTTAGTTCAGAGCTAGTTTGAGGCAGAAAGAAAATCCAGTTCTGCCTTGTGTGGGAACTATCTTGCTGCTACGCTATTCTTGTTTATGATGCTGCTAGAATCAATGAGACAATATTGAAAAATATTAAGTCCCCGGAAGGAAAGATTTAATGATGATGCTGACACAAATTTCAATATTACCTTGTCTCTGAGGCACACAAAGCATTTTGCATAGATGATTCTTTCTCAAAAGAGTCATACACCACAAGAAGGTGGCAAAGATTTTTACTATTCTTCTATTACAAACAGAGAAACTGAGTCATGCTGAGGTTCCTTGCTTTTGTGCAATAACTAAAATGTCTTTTGAAGACAGATGTGCCTTAAATGCTGTTAACAATGAGGCTATGTGAGTATCATGTAAGTTTCTGTGTTTGACAGTTATTTTTTGAAAGAACAACCCCCCAACTCCACCTCTTTACAATTATAGCAATAACTGGGTGGCTTATGAACCCTGTTTCCTTGCCTTATGCTTACAATTTATGGGCAATCTTCATATTTTGATATAAGGATCCACACTGGGAACCTAGTAGGCACACAAGAAATGTTCTCAACCCAAGTATTATCAGGGGTATTCCTTCACTTTTGTCATCTTCAGAAATGGGGAACAGTGTGAACCCTACATGCTTTTCGTGACTAGCTTCAACAGACCCCCATGCAAATGCACTGGGATGTTGGCAGAGCAGGAACTGATCCAATTGAGTTACAGCTCCTCGACAGTGATCTGAATATTTGCTTAAGATTTGCGACCTCATCCATGGTGGTGCATCAGGGTGAAATGAACAAAGCATGAGAGTTGGAGATACAAAGGGGGAGCAGAGGGCCTCCTGGTACCAGTCTGGCAAGGAAAATTGACTGAGGGTTATCATGTGTCCAAGGGCCACATCTAAGTCTTCCAAGTGGCTTTTATATCAATCTATCTGTATAGGAGGGTCTTAGTCAGTTCAGGCTGCTATAACAAAGCACTGTAGGCTCAATGGCACATAAACAACAGAAATTTATTTCTCACATTTCTGGAGGCTGGAAGGCTGAGATGAGGGTGTTAGCATAGCTGGGTTCTGGAGAGGGCCCTCTTCTGGATTACAGACTGTCAACTTCTTATTATGTCCTTACATGGTGTAAAAAGAACAGGCACTCTCTGGGGTCCCTTTCATCAAGGCACTAATCCCATTCATGAGGGCTCCACCCTCATGACCTAATCACCCCCCTCAAAGGTCTCACCTCCTAAAACCATCACCTTAGGGGTAAGAATTTCAACATAGGAGTTTTTGGGAATACACGAACATTCAGTTCATAACAAGGACTCTAAAAAGAAATAATATGTTTTAAATTCCTACTTTGTGCCAGGTACTTGGCTATACTGACCAGGTACCATGGACAAGATACTTAGGGTTTCCTTCCTAGTTTCTCTCTGTAGATCCATTATCTAATTCTCTGTCTAACTATGTAGCCAACTTACAAAAGACAGAAGGCAGTTTACAAGACCCAAAAATTTAGTAAGAAACCTATACCGAGGATCAGTCGGGAGGTGGAGGCGTGGATACAGAGGCGTTACTGTCATAAGGAGGGCTCCCTCTCAGCCAGCACAAACTGGAAGCGTATCGACAAAGGCAGGCCACCCCTTCGCGGCTGTATCGATTTCCTTTCTGGCTTGCAGGCAGTTTACTGCTGTTACATGTCCACGCAGCACAGCCCCAGGCCAAGAGGAACCGCTGTCCCCGCAGTGCGTTGCAGGGAGGGAGAGGCCCCTGATCACGCCTGCCTGGTGCTGTTCCTTCCTATCTCTCCCATCCTTTGTGTCTGCAGTTCAGACTGCTTTTTCTCATTCTTGCCGGTGGAGTTTTCAAAAGCAAAAATCCTGCTTTCTTCAGCCACTCGGAGAGTATACAGTATATTTGATGTCTGAGACATCAAACAAATGCTTGTGCTCACAGAGCAGAAATAATCCCAGACAAAAGAAGACTACGGCCATGGGGAGAATACGAAAGAGACAGGGTCGGGAAATTACCAGGCAAGTCGAAGAACAGGCTGTTTCACAAACAGCCTGTGAGAAGCAGGAAAGTAGGAAGCCCGAGCTGTGGGGAATCCGCTGGGACCACCCTGACCCCAGCCCCCACCAACAGTGCCCACACCAGGGAACTGTCCCTCTACTCATAAATCGGTAGCTGCACCTCCTTCTCCTTGAAAGCAGAGTCTGGAACAGTCTCACAAACGTTCCTAAACGTGGGCACAGACGTTCAGTTGTGAACACACGTATGTGCACCCCCGAGGAAGGAACTGATCCCAGTCTAGCATTCTCATAGAAAAGCCAGGTTGCTCGGCGTCCGGGGAAGCAGAACCCAGTTCTCAGTTCCTTTCTCTCCCGGGGCTGCGGGGCTCTCAGAAGGGGACGGGAGTTGACAGGAATCCGTGGGATTTCCTCTTCAGCACCTGGCTCCTGGCCACACTCCCACCCGCTCTGCCTGTCTTTTCCCCTGCGTGGCAGCCTGATCCGTGAGGCCCTAAGAGTGAAGGGGTGAATTAATTGGAGGAGGAGGGAGGAAAGGCGAGGGCAGGGGAAAACTCCACAAATCAAAGGGGTTTATCTCCCAGAGGGCTGGTGGGACTGAGCCACGCTCACAATAGCGATTCAAGTTCACCTTGTGTGAAGGTAAAGAGGTGTTTTAATGGCTCTGTAGAAAGTGGGGCGGAGAGAGAAAGAGGGATAGAAAATCAAGAGAGAGAGAGAAAGAAAGAAAGAGAGAGGTGCAAATCCAAATGTCGATGTGTAGACATAGTGAGGAGAGCCTGCTGGCTGACAGGGTGATTTATTGGATTCTTCCAGTTAATCACTGCCGGCCTGTGGCCAAACGGATCTCCAGCAAAGCTGAAAGGCAGCCGAGGGAAACAGGCTTATAAGCATAAAGCCGCATAATGGTGTTCAATGAAGTGTGAGACTTTTAGTTCAGTCTCGCTGAGCCGGCCGCACCGCCGGAATGTCAAAGAGGGATTGTGGGTGGAAAAATTATGGATTTAAACTGCTAGCTGTAAATGAGGTCAATATGTCTGGTTCATAAACAGTCCGAGCCTATTCCAAGAATGCAGTGAGGGGGAAAATTAGCGTGAAGCCAACACTGTAGACAAACCTCATTGAGATATAATTGCAGCTATAAATACAAGCGAAAAGCTTACCGAGTGCAATAAAATACAGACACGCTTTTTTATTCCCCTTCTTCTTCCTTCTTTGAATCTATGCATTTGTTAAGGGTTGTGCATCCCTAATGCTCCCTTCATCTCTCCCTCCCTCTCCTAGTGACACCCAATGTTGCAATTAATTGAGTGTTCTTGATCTCTCATTCCATTTTATTCAGGTGAGATTGGAAAAAATCAAAAGAGCACATCTAAAGCATTTTCTTCCCTTTTGCTTTTCTATTTGAATCAGGTTGAAATGTGTGAAAAAAAAAAGCAGCGCTTATTTTTTATGAGGGGGAAAATCCAAGTATAAAGTCTTTTTAAACTAATACATCTGTTAGATTATTTGAATCTCAATTTAATGAAGGGACATGAACGGCACCCACAGGATCCTATGGTTTGCATTCTTTGGAGGGCTACCTGGTCTTGGCTCATAAAACATTGACTTAAATGAATATGTTTTTTTTTTTCTTTTTCTTCTTTTTCTCCCGCCTCCCCTTTTTAAAAAAAAAAAAAACTCGAAAGACTCTCATTACTGTGTTTTGTACTCAAGCTCAAAGGATAGAGGACAGACATTAGCAAACTTGCTTTGCCCAGTTTAAAAGCCGATACAGTAATAAATTGAAGTCTAATAGCTCTGGTCAGGCTGCCTTTCCCCCTAAACCAATTGATTTAAATAGCAGTAATTTGGCCAGCGAGGCTAGTCCTGTTTAAATTAAACCCATTAATATAATAGCACAAGTCCTGAATGAAATCCATCTGCAAGAAAGGCTCCACCGGTCAGTAGTTTCATAACTGTCCAGGGATGTCCTAAAACGCCCACAGTCGTGTGAACAGGAATTACAGATTACAGGCAAGACCCTGAAAGGCTCCTGATGAGAGAGAGAGAGAAAAAGAGACAGAGAGAAGGATATGAAGACAATTGTGTGAGCACACACATTCAAAGCAAGTGGGAAACCGACCTGAAGATTTCAAGGGAAATGACCTTGGTTATTAGTAACAGTGAAAGGTTAATTGTATTAATAACAACAAGCAGCGGTGCTGCAGGAAAAGCCCTCAGCATCTTCTTTTCCTCCCCCCTGTCTCAGTAAGGAGACATTTTTCCTCTTTAACTGTTCTGCCTAGACCTCATGGCCCAAAAGGACAAAAATAATTTCTTCAAAGCGGGAATTTGATCTTTGCAGCTGAAGGTGTATGTGTGTATGTATTTCAGTGCTGGCTCTCGAGACAATATCTCTGCTGTGTCTACGCTTGGTTCAGAGTGCATGTCCTTTGCTAGTTTACATTAAGTTGACCAAGCAAGTGGGATTTGGATTTGAGAATCAGGAACGCAGCTGCCGGTTTTATCACTAAGTCTGAGTCAGTGTTTAAACCTGAGCAAATTGTCTGCCATCTGTTCGAAGGGAAGAGATGCTTCCTAAACAGAACAGAAAGAGCTTGAACTAAGGAACTGTGGAATTGTAGGGACTTCAGCATTTATGTGGATTTGAAGGGTGACAGTAAAATAATGCCACACATGTTCACAGGTGGCTGATGGAAGGAGCTTAATTACTTTAAGGCCACACTCTGAATCCAGCTCTTACAAAGCCAGTAGGAGGCGGTACGGGTCTAAGAGTGAGATTAGGGTTAGGGAGCAGGGCTTCTGGGTTCCAGCCCATTTCTGTCATTTGTCAGCTGTGCAGTCATGGAGAAGCACCTTCATTTGAGTTTGCTTCCTCATTGAAAAGAAAAAAAAAAAAGGAAGAATACTTGTTCTGCATTCCTCACATATTGTTGTTGGAATCAAGTGAAAAGGTGCATGAGAAAGTCCTTGGCAATCAATAAAGCATTAAATATATTTAAGATAGTAGTACTAGTCACTGTACCATTATTATTAGGCTTACTAACAAGGCAATAATTAATAACTATTATATAATTTATTATATAACTATTTTATATGTAAATATATAGATACAAAATTATAACAAAATCGTATAGCTGTATCCACTCTTTATCAGGTGCTTACCATGTTTGGGATATTGTGATAGGTTCTTGCACAGGAAATGCTCTTTTATTTACTTTCATACAACCCTGAGAGGTAAATATTATTATTGTCCTCTATTTTATAGACAGGAAATATAAGCTTTCTTCTGTATTCAGTTTTAATATTCTTTGAGGATACATAATGATTTCCTTCCTCAGAATTGCTACCACATTTCTTTACCCAATTATTTGCACTTCAGATCAGTGGATCTAAGCAATGAATGCACATTAAAATCACAAACACATTTTTGTTTGTTTTTAATACTGATGTTTAGGGCCTACCCCAGAGCTTCTAAATTTGGTAGTTCTATGTTACACTCAGGATGAGAAATACTAGATTAGTCTATCTGGAGAGGAAGAATTTGAACAAGTATCCCACTACTCCTTACAAACATTGTGTCTTATTCTGCATGATTAAAACACACACACACACACACACACACACACACATTGAGTTTACAAACAAGGAAATGTCAAAATTTTTTGTGACTGCTTCCATAATTTTCTCCTGAAGCAGTGAAACAACAGCATAACCGTAGACCTTTTTACAAATGCCTTCCTTCCTGGTGAGAAGATAATATTGGTTATCCTTTTAATCTGGATAAGATGAGGCTATCTTTACAAAGCGTAAAAGCCCACTCTCTGAGTGACAGTCCCTTTTGCAACTACCACACTCTGGCGATGCTGCACAGCTGGTGATGGGGGGATGCACCCAACAGGTGAGAGGTCAACAGTGAGAGCGGGGGCTCACCTATTTCTACATCAGGGTGCTATTTAGGGAAATTCATTTGCTGCCTCTTCTTTAATGGAGTTTTGAGCCGTATCATACCCAAGTGGGTTGATCTTAACACAATATACACAGATAATTTACATGAAATAGGAAGTAAATAAATTCTTTTCTATGTACATGATAGTTGCTGAGTCCTACTGTAATCTATATATAACCAAGTATAGCTAATAACAAATATCTCATGAACTGAACAACAAAACTGGACCCAAGAAAAGAAAAATGAGAGAGTTTAGAATCCTTTTAAAAATTTTAATTAACTTTTTTATACATAACAGATGTACATATTTTGGGTTGTATGTGATAATTTAATATAATATAATTTGTAAAGATCAA
The DNA here is from genome assembly GCF_028858775.2 of Pan troglodytes. NCBI lineage: Eukaryota > Metazoa > Chordata > Mammalia > Primates > Hominidae > Pan > Pan troglodytes. The sequence continues at coordinate 69,749,491 of NC_072409.2, read as the reverse complement.
ATCAGTATAATTGAGATATCCATCACCTTAAATATTTGTCTTTTCCTTATGCTAAAATCATGCAAATTATTCTCTTCTAGCTACTGTGAAATATGCAATAGATTTTTGTAAACTATTGTCACCCTACTGATCTAACACTTGGTCTTATTTCTTCTATCAAACGGTATATTTGTACCCATTTATCAGCCTGTCTTTATCCCTCCCTCTCCTCTCCTTTTCCCAGCCTCTGGTAACTACTAATCTACTCTCTACCTTCCTGAGATCTACTTTTTTAGCTCCCACATATGAGGAGAACATGTAATATTTGTCTTCCTATTCTTGGCTTATTTCCCTTAACATAATGACCTCCAGAATCTTTTTGAGGTTTGAAGTAAATTTTGGGATATAAGAAATGATTTTAGACTTGCAAGAGAAAAATGGACTACCAGGAGCTGTGCAATTAATTAAGGCTCAATTTCATTTGTAGCCCAGCACCACCTATCTCTTCATGTCTTCAGAGATGAAGCCCTGAAAGCTCATTTCCTTCTCTCTGACTGTGACTTTCTCCCATCCAAAACTATGGGGGCCAGGAAAAAGAGACTGTTCTCAAGAAACATTATTCCAACTAAGTTGTTACTTCCTTTGAGTCTCCTATTGGTGAACTGGTATTTCACTAGTATTCCTGAGTGATATGGTTAGGCTGTATTCCCACCCAAATGTCATCTTGAATTTCCACATGTTGTGGGAGGGACCTGGTGAGAGGTAATTGAATCATGGGGGCAGGTCTTTCCCTTGCTGTTCTCATGATAGTGAATAAATCTCATGAGATCTGATGCTTCTACAAGTGGGAGTTTCCCTGAACAAGCCCTTTCTTTGCCTGCTGCCATCCATGTAAGACGTCACTTGCTCCTCCTTGCTTTCTGCCATGATTGTGAGGCCTCCCCAGCCATGTGGAACTGTAAGTCCATTAAACCCTTTTTCCTGTATAAATTACCCAGTCTTGGGTATGTCTTTATCAGCATGGTGACAATGGGCTAATACACTGAGAGCAAAGAGAAGAATGCAATCTCCAGAAGCTTATCAATGTAACTACATTCCTTGTTGAACTGCCCAGAATCAACGTATGTGCAGATGAGACAAGGGAGAATGACAATAAAAATAAATAAATAATAACAAAAATACCACAAGGCACAGACACCCCCCCAAAAAACCCTTATTATTTATTTATTTATTTATTTGCCTTCTTATCTCTGTTCCTAAATGTATGGCATGGGCACTCCATGCACTGTGTTTCCAATTTGTGCATGTGAATCTGAGTCTCAGAATATTTGAATGAGAAGGGATCTGGTGTAGGTCCTTCATTTCACATGTATGGAGAGTGCAGCTGGCAGCGGGTAAACCAATGAGGATGTGGAGGAACTGGGGGAACAGAGGCCTCATAACTCTCAGACCAGGACTCTGCCAGTCCTCATTTCTAGCACTCAGTGCATCCTAGAATTCATAGATCACTGCTTCTCCTCTGAGAACATCCATATTAGACCAACTCTGGATTGTGATAAACACAGTTCCTGTCTTACCTGGTTACCGTTATGCGTCTCAAATATTATTATGCTAGGATTGATCCCTCTCTGAGAAATATCAGCTAAAGAACACCAGACACATAGATGGTTGACTTCTCAATTTATAGTTCACTTCATAAAGATTCTAGGAGGTAGGCAGAATGCATATTTTAATGTATATTCCACTAGTAATGAAACAGGAGATGGATGACTTGCCCACAACTTAGGGCTGAAGCATATCATAGGGGAAGCATGTTTATTATTAAACAAGGGTAATAAGTGCCTACTATTTCCCATGCAGTCTTCCCAGCTCTGGGATATCTGCTTTCGTGGAACTCACATTTTCGTTAGGGGAAGACTGGAGATGGGGAATGGTGAAAGATGCTAGTTCATATTAAGTGGTCAGGGATGTCCTTTCCAATAAGGTGGCATTTGAATGAACCTAAATGAAGTGACAGAGGTAGCCTCGGAATAGCATTTTAGGAGGAAGAATCAGCAAATGAAAAAAAAAATCCTTGAGACATGGTTGTGCTTCTCTGTTGAGGGATTTCAAATCAAGTTTCTTAATCAAAGTCCTATAGTCTTTCAACTATTCAGTATAGTCAATACAGACATTGTATATCCTAGCACATGGCATCTCTTCATCCTTGGAATCTGTGCACCTAATCTCAGGTATATAAGCAGATCTTCTAAGACAAGAGACAGATGGAGCATATACTCCTGTGTCTAGCTTACAGATTTCCTGAGAAGGAGAAAGGATGGTGGAAATTAACTCAATATCCTGGAATGGTCATAGCTCAGTGGGGAAAGGGGCCATTTTGCTCCCTCCTTTCTTCTGCCTCTGAAGCTGGTTACATGCAGCTCATTATGAAGCCAGAAGATTTTGCTTCCTTTTATGAGCTTTTCTCATGGGTGGATTGGTTTACTATGGAGCCAGTATGGGGGTACAAAAGCCATAGAAAGCCTTAGTTCACAGCCAAGCCTTGGTCACTGCCAAGATCTGGGCTGTGCCATTGAAGTGTCATGGAAATGTCATCTAAATGGCAGTGGAAATTTAGAAAGTTTCACAATGCCTTTGGGTCAGTTCCCACTGCCCACGAAACACCATCTCCATGAAGGAAGCCTCCTTATTTTGGGAACCAGTGCCCTACTCTATTTTTTCCTCTCCTCATCCTCAATCACCATTTAAGCCAAAATGCTAAACCAAAAAACTTGGGAAGGAAGAGCATGTGGGATGACTAAAATAGCAAAAATGTAGTTGGATTATGGATCAACTTTTCCTTTCCAATTAACAGAAGTATGGAGATATCCTTATGCCCCCTAGTGAGACTTAATTTAAATGTTTATTATGTTCCCCCTTAAACATCTAACATCAGGGTCAGAATCAATATTTGTAAATATTTGCTTGGAAAATCATGCTTACCAACAGTGATGAGCCCACGTATGCCTACCAATAAGTGATAGCTTAAGACCTTGTGCTCCCTGTACTACTGCATGGGAGTCTTTTTTTTTTTTTTCTTAATTATGATAAGAACACTTGCCATAATGTGAGATCTACCCTCTTAACATATTTTTAAATGCGCAGTACTGAATTGTTATCCATGGACACAATGCTGTACATCAGATCTCTAGAATTTTTCATTGTGCATACACTTTGATTAGCCACTCTACATTTCCCTCTACCCCAGTTCCTTGCCATTATCATTCTGTTCCTCGTTTCTATGATGCTGCGATTTGAATATGTTTCCCCAAATTCATGTTCTGGAAACTTAATTCCCACTGCAACAGTATTGGGAGATGGGATCTTCTGGGGGGTGTTTAGGTAATTCTTGAGGGCAGCCCTCAAGAATGGATTAATGCCTTTATAAAAGGGCTTGACAGAGGGAGTTTGCCCCTTTTTCCCTTTCTACCTTTTGCCATGTGAAGACATACATTTCCCTCTCCAGAGGACACAGTGTTCAAGGTGCCATCTTGGGGAAGCAGAGAGCAGCCCTCACCAGATGCCTGCATCTTAATGATGGACTTCCAGCCTCTAGAACTTTGAGAAGTAAATATCTATTCTTTATAAATTACCATATGTGTGGTATTCTATTATAGAAGTCCACAAAGACTAAGATGTATGAGTTTGACTGTTTTAGATGCCTCATGTAAATGAAATTATGTGGTATTTGTCCTTCTGTGGATGGCTTATTTCACTTAGACTAAGGCCCTTCAGCTTCAACCATGTTGTTGCATATTGCAGAGTTTCCTTTCTTTTTGAGGCTGAATGACAGTCCATTGCACATATATACCACATCTTCTTTATCCATTCATCAGATGAACATTTAGGCTGTTTCCATATCTTGGGTATTGTAAATAGCACTGCAATTAACATAGGAGTGCTAATATCTGTTCAAGATTGATTGCAATTCTTTTGGATAAATACCCAGAAGTGGGATTGCTCGATCACACAGTAGTTCTATTTTTAATTTTTTGAAAAACTCTACAGGTTTGGTCTTGGAGAACACACAAATGGCTTGTGCCATCACCCAGGAACTTTCTTCCTTGGCTGTCAGAAGCTTGTAAAATTGTTGGTTTCACAGTATCCAGTTTTCAAAAATTCATTTATTAAAACTAATCACCCCATAAAGATGAACTGTAACTTGCTTCACAGGCTTTTTACTGTTTTAAACTCTCTATCACTCCTCTCTTAGCCTTCCTGATACAGGAAGAAAATTATCAGGAAAGAGCATTCTTTGATACACAAACTTCTCTGGTAGCCTATTCTTATACTCCAAAACGTCAGCCATTTAAGCCAATAGAAGCCCCCAATGCACACAGCCAGGCTTCATCTTGTCCCTTCCCTGCATTTCCTTCAATTCCTCCATATACATGTGTTTGATTCCCCATCACGGGCAGAGGGCGGCTCCATCACATGCCTCAGTTCATGGTGCACTCTCATGACTTGTGCCTGAAGTCTTCTTGGATTTTTTCTCTTTTTTTTTTTTCTTTTTCTTTTGTTTTTTGAGATGAAGTCTCACCCTGTCACCCAGGCTGGAGTGCAGTGGCGTGATCTCAGCTGACTGCAACCTCCGCCTCCCGGGTTCAAGCAATTCTCTGCCTCAGCCTCCCAAGTAGCAGGGATTACAGGCGCCCACCACCATGGCCGGCTATTTATTTATTTATTTAGTAGAGACAGGGTTTCACCATCTTGGCCAGGCCGGTCTTGAACTCCTGACCTCGTGATCCACTCACCTCAGCCTCCCAAAGTGCTGGGATTACAGACGTATGCCACCGCACCCGGCCGGATTTTTTCTTTTCTCTCTTCTTACCCATAGTCCACATCTTTTCCGTTCCCCTCCTCATTAGGCAATGATTCTCATCAGTTTAACACATATCATTTCTTTTGTGAATGCTTTTTAAAGAAATTTATTGTTTTCTGCAAACATTTTAAATTTATGTAAATAATATTGTCTGGTATGTCACAATCTATTTCCTTTTTTAACTCAGTGTCATATTTAAAAAATTAATAGACTATATTTTAGAGCAGTTTCAGGTTTATAGAAAAATTAAGTGGAAAATACAAATAATTCCCATATATCTCCTCTCCAACTCCCCTTTCACATGCTTACAGGCTCACCTATTATTAACAACTTGTAATAGTGTAGTACATATTCATTAATATACTGATAAGCCAATATTGATCCATTATTATTAATTATAATCCATAGGTTACCTTGGGTTCATCCTCTGGGTTGTACATTCTGGGATTTTTAAAAAATGTGCCATGACATCTATCCACTATTACCATATCATAAAAAATAGTTTCACTTCTCTAAAAATCTTCTCTGTTCCATTTATTCATTCCTCTCCTCCCTCTAAACTCCTGGCATCCTCTAAACTTTTTACTGTCTTCATAGTTTTGTCTTTTTCGGAATGTAATATAGTTGGAATCATGCAGCATGTAGCCTTTTCATATTGGCGTTTTTCACTTAACAATATTCATTTAAGGTTTCCCCATGTCTTTTGGTAGCTTGAGAGCTTATATCTTTCCCAGCTTTATCAAACTGAAAAATAAGATTGTATAAATTTAAGGTATACAATGTGATATTCTGGTATGTGCATATATAGTGAAAAGGTTACTCAAACTAATTAACATATCTGTCACCTAGCATACCATATTCTTGTGGTGAAAACATTTAAGATCTACTCTCTTGGCAATTTTCAAATATACAGTACCTTATTATTAACAATAGTCACCATGCGGTACATGAGATCCCAAGAACATGTTCATCCTCTTTGGCTGGAACTTTGTACCCTTTGACCAACATGTCCTTATTTCCTTCACCCTTCAGCCCCTGGCAACAACCATTCCACTCTCTGCTTCTATGAGTTTAACTTTTTTAGATTCTACATGTAAGTGAGGTCATATAGTAGCAGTCTGTCTTTGTCTGGCTTACTTTACTTAATATAATGTCTTCCATATATATATATATATATATATATATATATATATATATATATAATCACATTTTCTTTATTCATTCATCCATTGATGGATACCTAGATTTTTTTCTGTATCTTAGCTATTGTGAATAATGCTGAAACAAATGGGGCATAGATATCTATTTGAGCTACTGATCCCATTTCCTCTGGATATGTATCCAGAAATGATATTGCTGGATCATATGGTAGTTCTATTTTTAAGTTTTCTAAGGAATCTTCATACTATTTTCTGTAATGACTTTTCTAATTTACATTCCTACCAACAGTGTACAACTTCCTCTTCTCCACATCCTTGTCAACACTTGTTATCTCTTGTCTTTTTGATAGTAGCCATCCTATTAGGTGAGAGGTCACATCTTATCGTGGTTTTAGTTTGCATTTCACTGATGGTTAGTGATGTTGAGCATCTTTCCATAGCTGTTAAACATTTGCATGTCTTTTGAAAAATGTCTATTCAAGTTATGTACCCATTTTTAATTGTTTTTTTCCTTCATATTTAGTTGTTGTGTTCCACATATATTTTGGAAATTAACCCCTTATCAGTTGTATGGTTTGCAAATATTTTCTACTAATAGCTTTCCTTTTCATTTTGTTGATGATTTCCTTTGATGGGCAGATGGGCAGAAGCTTTTTAGTTTGCTGCAATCCTGTTTGTCTATTTTTGCTTTTGTTGCCTTGTCCTTTTGGGGTCATATCCAAAAAAATCATTGCCAAGACCAATGCCAAGAAGTTTTCCCCCTATGTTTTCTACTAAAAGTTTTATTGTTTTAAGTCTTATGTTTAATTCTTTAGTCCATTTTGGGCTAATTTTTTGTATGGTGTAAGATAAAGGTACAGTTTTATTCTTCTGTATGTGCATATCCAATTTTCCCAACACCATTTATTGGAGAAACTATCCTTTCCCTATTGTGTAATTTTGGCACTCTTGTCAAAGTTTAGTTAACAGGTTTTTTTTGTTTTTTTTTTTGTTTGTTTGTTTCTTTGTTTGTTTGTTTTTTGACAATGAGAATTCTAAATGATTACCTGGGGGCACAGATGTGATATTGTGGCATAAAAGAGCCCTTGTGTAAAAGAATCTTTGAGTTTTTTTTTTTTCTAATTCCAGAGAATAGAGGCTGACTCAGTGTAATTGGGATCTGTATGTCAATGTCTTCTTTGGAACTCATGCTGTTCTTAAGGTCTGCTAACTGCGTGTACCTGAGATGGTTATACCATCTCATTCTCATAGGTAAATGAATACTGCATGCTAAATACTTGTTGACATTTCCATAGCAAGGGTGATAGTTCCAATTATTGGGTTCTAAAAAAGGGATTTAGGCAGGGGCATGCTGGATTTCTGTACATATTTATTGCAAGTCCAGTGATGTGCATCTGTTGAATGAATAAATAAATGAATGTGGTAAAGATTTAAGGTTAGATTTCCTCTCTCCAGGAAACTCTGAATTTTAATAGAAGTGTCTTGAAAAAAATGAAAGAGACAAATTAAAATAAAATCCCTAGAAAAGCCCAAGCCACTACCTTTAAAAGAGTTTTAGCATGGCCAGAAATATTGAAGATACCTTGAGTAAGTGGAATTAGCCAGACACTGTTCAAATGACACCTCATAGGTAACTTCCAAAGTTATCCATTCACAATTCAATTTTATTTCATTCAGAAAAGTCGTTGAGGGTCTGCTATGTTTGGGCTTGGTCTGAGATGGTTATATAAGTACCCGTTCTCACAGTTTAACAAGGAAAACAAACAAAATTTACAAAATATGATAAAATATGTTAGGTTTTGTCTGTGAGGTGCGTATAGCTTTATTGAATGCCGGAGGCAGGTAAAGCCCTGGAGGTTTCCTAGAAGAGGTGGTATTTGGGTTAGATCATAGATATAAGGAGTTCAGCAAATGGTCCAGTAATAAAACGATAGAAGAATGAAAATACCAGGGACCAGTATCAATATATTACCAATGGAGATAGTAATGACCTGCCAAATCTCTCAAAGCAAAATGCTTCGGGACATTTTGCTAAAATAGTGTAAGATATGGTGGAACATATTATTCAACCACGCCTATTTCCCCTCATGTCAACCTTTTTCCAGGTCAGAGTCTTTCGTCTTTCATTTTTAGGTTGCCTTTGTACACGTCTGTATTGTGAAAATCAAGGTTGATTGTCTTGGATTGGTTGTACTATTGAGCTTAATTTTCCCTTTGAGCTGTTAACCGTTCCAAATATGCTTGAGTCTGTGATTAGTTTTGCTGAGGAGGTTTTCTGTTTGGGGACGTGGGTAGCCTTTCAACCCTGCTTTTCTGGTGGCATTATGCAGATTTAATAACTCCAGTTACAGGAAATGTGGGGAGACAGGCATGTTAAACCAAAATTATGTTAGTATTTATTACTTTCTGTGCATATTCTGAGCAAGGAGGGGGAAATGGCCTTCTACCTAAGAGGTCATGGCTAACAAACAAATGACCAAATATGTTTAATTATAAAGACTGACTTTCCTCTTACGCACCACCCCCTCACCCAAGTCTTTTTTAAGGAAAGAAGGTAGCCATAGGGAAAAGCCATTGTCTGCCATCTGTGTCTATCTGAGTTGGGTATACCATCTCATTCTCGTAGATAAGTGAATACTGCATGCTAAATATTTGTTGACACTTCCATAGCAAGGGTGATAGTTTCAATTATTGGGTACTATAAAAGGAATTTAGGCAGGGGCACAATGGATTTCTCTCTATGTATTTATTGCAAGTACGGTCATGTGCATCTAAAAAGAATCATAAGAAAATGCTAAGGCAGGTGGGGAGGCATTTAAGCAGGGTAGCCAGGAAAACTGACTCCTTGTTTTGAGTAGATAACTGGCTTTTGAGAGTAAACCTCCCAAGGTCTCAGTTTTCTTGCCTGAAACATGAAAGTGGACTAGATTTTTTTCACGCTCATTCCTTTTTTGGAAATGGAATTTCCAAAATTTTCCAAATGGAATTTGCCATTACCTCAAATGGCAATTTGATGTAAGCAATGTTGTATAATCCAAATTTTTGAGGATTTGGGTGGAATTCTCAACTGTGACATGATTATTTGCCTAATATACCTCTCCCTTTCTTTTTCACTAACACAAAGCTAATGTATAGTTTTTGGAGAGGGGCAGGATTGTATACAACACTGAGAGAAAAATCACGTCCCCAACATTCTTTGAAAGTAGATTTGGCCACATGACATCTGTCTGGCCAAAGAGACCAAGAAGAAGTCTGCTGACAACTCCAGGAAGACTTCTGATTTTCTCAATAAAAGCAAATGACAAACTGTGTCCCTGTTCCCCCTCTTGTCTCCTTAAACAAGAATGTGAATTATGGTAGCATCTTGTGACTATGAACTAGAATCATGTTGTGCAGAATATAACTGAGCAGCCATTTATCTACAGAATCATTATACGCATAAATAAACCCCCCATTTGTTTAAACCACTAACACTATCTTGCATCCCCTTAAAGTCTTGAAAGCCAACATATGCAATCCCAGTAAATTGGAATTAACCTCTTCAGAATGAAGATGTTGATTTAAAATGTTAAATGTTTAGATTTTAATTGCTTACTCTGTAATCTTTAAAGTAGCAGTTCTTTTAAATATGTGAGGAAAAATACCAGAATATTTCAAGGAATCTACACTTATTTCAAGGCATCTGCACTGTGTACCTATTGATTTATACCCAAGGTTAACTTAGAGTACAGGGTGGTATAGGGGTGTCAGGGACAAAACTTCACACAGAAAAGGTACCTCGACAGAATTCACGTTTTTTGGTTTTTGTTTTTGTTTTCCATTAACCTTTAGTGTCTTGTTTTTCGATAGGAGGATAAGACACTAAATTGCAAGATACTAGATAGTCAATAATTACTCCACAGAAAATGTTTAACCCATAGGAGCATATAGATAATGGTGGAATCATAGTCATCTATGTAGGAAGGTTTGTTCTTTTTCTTTTTGATGACTGAGGGAAAGTTTTCATTAAAACTTCTTATTTTTCTTTTTAATTAATTTAAAAAACTGACCAATAAAAATCATATATATTTATTGTGTACAACATGTTTTGAAATATGTGTAAATTGTGGTATGTCTAAATCATGCTAATTAGCATATGCATTACTTCACTTACTTTTTTTGTGGCAAGAACACTTAAAATCTACCCTCTTAATTTTCAAGAACACGATACATTGTTATTAAATATAGTCACCGTTTTATACAATAGATCTTTTGAATTTATTCCTTCTATCCAACTGAAATTTGTTATCCTTTTATCTACATCTACCCAAATCCCCTCTCTTTCAGCCTCTGTAATCACCATTCTACTCTCTACTCCTATGAGTTCTTTAAGACCTCTTTAAATAAGAAAGTAATACCCTGTAGGTGAAAATCTACCCCACCTCTATACAAGGCCAGTTTGACCTCTCTAGTATAAGTTGATAAAAATCTACTTATAGGTTTTATTCTTACTGATAGAGGAAAAATTGAGAATGTAGAACTATAGATAACCCTAAATCATTTATACCCAGTTTTTGGAAGCAGTAAGGAATAGGCATTTAGCTACATGCTGACATGCCATCCATGCACACACACATCATACACTCACTTACCCATACATTTCTTTTTTGTTTGTTTTTGTCACAGTGACACTGACATGTGGAAGGTAGCATCAGAGAGAGACAGATAACTATTAGTTCACTGTAACTACAATTTGGCACTAATTCATTTCTTGTCAATGGAGCAAGTATACAAAGACTTCACCAACACAGGAAGCTATGGCATATTGCCTTTTGTTTCATCATAGCCCCTGCTAGCCTGACAGAAAGCCACACCCTGGGTCTGTATAGCATGTGGGAAACACTACACTTCTGCTCAGAAGCACTCCATGTCTTAGACGTACCTCCTGGCTTTCCCATGCACAGTGGCTCACATAGAAACCCTTGATGTATGGGCAATCCATACTCAATGCGTTTACAGAGAGATCCCCAGCTGGGATCTCCTGCTGGAGTAAATGCTAGATATGATCCAGTGCACAATACATTTCAATTAAAGCAGAAAGGAGTTGCTACTTCATACAGTGCAGTAAAAGCTAGAAGATGTGTCTAGAATGTAAGATTTGAAGAAAAAGGTATCGGTAATATTAGACAGTAGCTTTCTAGGTATACAATCACTTGGAACAGATGACGCTGCCTTCCTTTTCTTACCCTCAACACTTTATTTCAAATCTAGGTGAAATCAGGTTAAAATAATTGGCTGCTTTCTCAGGGCAAAAGAAAGAAGAACCCAGCTTGAGGAGGCAGTGTACAGATTGGCAGGGCAGGGTAGAGGGAAGAGAGCAGCTCCCTCATTTTGCCTAGGTGATATCTCAAGTGAAGTGGTGGTGGTCATGAGTGAATGTTATGGGCATTTTAAGTGCATGGGCTCACATTAATTCAAAACTGTCTCTAGATTTGAACTCAGGAAGTAGAAACTTCAAGTAGGGAATAGGAATTTGATTAGGCCCTAACATTCTCTACTGCCCCTAAATTGAAGTAGCCCCTTTGGGATTTTCTAAAACTGTGTAATTCCTGCTGTCATCATGATGATCAGCTGCAACAGGTCTATGGCTCTTCTTCCAGCATTCTAATCTAGTGTGAACAAAAACCCTTCTTTTTTTTGTGTTTGTTTTTGTTTTCCCTCAACATAGTTGATATTAATATTTTCAAGAAAAGACAAAATAATAGAATATTTTTGTCTAAGGAATATAAAAATAATAATATAATTGAAGAATGTGTTTTTAAAAGCCCTATGAAAATAGAAAACTTATGAAGTATGAGGTTTTTGGTTTTTGTTTTCTGAAAGTTACTCTACTATGATCTCCAAGTACCTAGAACTACTGCCCTGGCTTTGGATTCTTGATTGCCTGATTCCTGATCTCCACTGAGTACATAAATTTTAAGTTGCCCTTATTGAAATCATCTCCTGAACCATTTGTCCTTATTTTAGTGCAAACCAAAAGATATTATTTAATTATTTTATTTTAAGATATTATTTCATGACGATTCCCCCTTTGGCCATCTTCATTAAATTCTTTGTCATGGGTCTTTCATTGCTAACGGTTGGACTATCCACTTGGTTTCCCTAATGCTATGTCTACCTCATGGAAAACAAGTGACACTATCTTGACCACAGCACACATATGCATTTGGATGTTGGATTTTTATCTACTTGGTCCAGTTGCAAAACATGTTTATCCAGTAACAACTAGATCATCACGTTAGGTCATCAAAGAAAGAATAATTTAAAATTAATTCAGGTTCTTTCCTTTGCTTGCATTTCTTGAAAACAATTAAGGTCATTCATAGCTCTCAGCATACCATTTCTACTTCCTTTCTTCAGAAACTTCCTTAATACCAAGCAGTACTCTTTACTGATTTATTCTCAAATTCCATTAAAAAAAAGTCTTGCCTCCTCCCACCTCCCCACTCCAACAAAAAAGCTTTTCCCTAACCTAAGTCCATGCATTTCTTCTTTTTCTACTGGGCTTGATTTTACATTACACAAGCCTGAATGACCACCTGGGGATGCTAGCAGAAGTCTGCTCAGCAAGCTGGCAAGGGAGAGGAGAAACTAAGAAAGCGAAGCCAAGGTTCTTTTTAGTGGGCAGGGGAAAGTTTGGGAACTTGCAGATGTTAAAATTTTTTGTTCTTCCATGCTTAGAATAACAGTATACGTACTCAGCCTGGGAAGGTTGGTGTGTCTAGTGCTCTTTGAAGGGTAAATTGGCCAAGCTTTCCTGCAGTCCTCCTTATTCATAACCTCCTTATTCATAACCTCATAACCCCCTTATTCATAAGGGCCCAGGTCCTTCTCTGATCCTAGGATGACCTATTTTTAATTATTTAAGTTGATGGTATAGCAAAGCTATAGCCCTCATAGTTGGAGTCAAATCAAAAACCCTGAAAATATCAACAGTAACCCCAATTCTTTCAAGTTCATCAAACCTCTTATCCATTATAAAAGAGAAAAAGCCTTGTTGCCAATATTTTTTGAGATGGTAGCTGGGTTTTTCAAGTACTTTTCCCCCTACGCATATTTAACTTTGGCCCTAGACATGTGAATTTTACTTTAATATGGCTTTTAAAAAAGGAATATAGCACTCAAAATAGCAAAAGCACACTTGAAGTAATTGCAGGATTTGAGAAGATATGAAATTGGGAATGTTGAAAGTAAATTCTTTTTTGAAATTTTCAATACTCTTTCTGGACCAGCAGTCCCCCTTCCCCCTTGACAAGAAACTCTATGGTTTGCAGGAACACACTGGTTTAATAAAATTGGCCTTCTTCCTTCTACTAAAAGTTTACCTGCGAGAGCCCCGAACATAATAAAATCAGATTATGAAGGCAATCATATTTACTTGTAATAAATCAAATCTTGCAGACATCAGTTAAGTCTCCCTACTGCACTGGGACAATATCATGCGTGCATACATCAATACCTGAGGTGTCAGAAATATATTTCATAAGTTCAGAAAAATTGCACATATACTTGCAGCACCATTATGAGCAGTGAATTTGTAATGTGAACATTATGATGTATAAAGTGGCTTTGTTCCTACATTTAATAAGCACCGCATGTCAAGCCCACAAACATAATGGAATTTGCTGGTGATTTCTTACCATTAAATGTAGGTTACTGTTTTCAGGAGAAAAAAAAAAAGAACTTTTCCTTGCTTTGCTAACATTATCCATTTCTAAGCACACAACCTTCCTCTATATAGTAGCAGCCTCTTTAAATAAATAAATAAATAAATAAATAAAACCAGACCCACCACTGTGACATCGAATTAGGTTGGACTAAAATACCCATTGGCCCCACTCTTTGTCTAGAATTAGCTGCCATGAAAAGCTATGCCTTTTCTTTTCAAAGACACCTTTTTAAATTATAGCAGTCCCAAAACTCACTGTCTTCTGTAGAAAGGCCTTGAAATAATACAAGATTTTCACCATAGCTCTATGGAACTTTTATAACTCTTTTCCCCAACCCAATTCTTCAGATTGCTAGCATATTTACATGACTTATAAAATGAAATTTGAATTTGAAGAGTTACTAAATTTTGCAGTAGTGATTTGGGGGACTTAGTATTTGTGAGTCTTTAAGTGTTCTTTAATAATTTTGTAGGTTTATTATGACTATATGCCCCACTATTGAGACTCTCTAAGAAACAGGCTAGTGTCTGATAAAAAATAAGCCTAAAATATCTCTTGTTTCCTTTATTTTCTCAAAAATATTTCCTCAACAACCTATGTCTGGGAGGTCTTGCTACATCAGCTTATTAGCTCATATTCTCTTAGTGGAGGGGGGAATGGTTAGAGTAGTGTAGAAACTAGAAGGGGCAGCAGTGAAATTGATAAATCTATATGGGATCAATGTCTGAGACAGGAGACAAGGGCCTATCAGACATACCTGATGCTGCTAGAAATGTAGGTTCTACTAGGCAAGAGTACAGTCCCTCTGGCCGATTCATTTTTTGTTATTTGTCTCAAGCCCTGGCATCTAGAAAGATTTCCCAGAAGTTTCTTTTTCATTCTTTCCCATTTTCTTGTGCACCTTCCAATCTGTTCTATTCTTTTCCATGCCACTTTATTTTTACTGGAGTACATACTTGGTGCCTTTGATTGTTTTAAGAATTAGGTAAATTGAAATGTGTGACGAAGTCTCTATTTATATGGGGCTTACAAGATAGGGAAATAAGACAGTGACACCACACAAAGGTGTCATTGAGAAGACAAGATCCTAGCACATGCTCAAATGAGTGTTTACTGATAACAGATGTGATGTTATTAAAGAAGAGAGAATGTGGAACTGAGTGGTGGGTTTGAGTGGGGACCGTGAGGGGTAGGTTTTGTATTTGAACAGAATACAGACAGAGGGAAGAAGGGTCTGCAAATATTCTTTCCACTTTCTGGGAGAGAAAAAAATTCATTACTGTTTAATTTTGCTCTTTAAATTCTGCCCAAAGAAATTTCAAGCACCTCTCTTTAAAAAGTTCAGAACTTTTACTTATCACAGAATATTTTTAAATGGAACATTTCCCTCCTTTTGATGTCTTAGAAATAAGCATTTCCATTCACAGCTGCTCTCAAAGATGCTACTTCAAAAACCACCCACTCTGGATCTCCAAAACAGGTTGGTATTTAAAGAGCCCCATGGCTTATTGTTCATAACACTTAGATTGGATACACATACAGTGGAAAAACAAAGTTCGGTGCTGCAAGGGACTGAAAACACCAGTTTCATTGCCCTTAAATCTAAAGAAAAAGAAAAGGAAGAAGAGAAACAGGCAGAAGGGAAGGAGAAAGAGAAAAGATTAGCCAACATTGCTTCAACACTTACTACATGCCAGCTTTGTGCCAACTTCCCCTTATGTCTTTCAACCACGAAATGACCCTTTGAGGCAGCTATAAAGATTATCCCCATTCTTATGGGCTGGGAATGCAATACAGAGAGAGGTCCCATGCTGCTGTGTTTCAAACTCGGATCCATCTGTTTCACAGCCTGAGTGATTATCCACCACATTTATTCCCTTGCTAAGAAGACTATCAAGAAGGGCAAGTGTCTGATTTTGTTTTGTTTTGTCTCCAAATCAACCTAATTTAACTGAACATAATCCTAAGATCTCAGGATCTTAAGGCTTCATGGCCTTCAAATATTTTCCTTATTGCTAAATAGTTGATGGAACAAAAGCAAATTTTACTGGTGAGTTTAATTTTCAATTATTCAATTAAAACTTTTTAGGTGGTTGATGGTAATTTTTTTATTAACAAGCAAAAATGAAACATCATTAGGAGGTGAAATGTCTTCCCTGTGTCTCAGATGGGGAGTTGTTATGGTCTGAATGTTCATGCTCTCTTCAAATCCCTATGTTGAAATCCTAACCCCCAAGGTGATAGTATTAGGAGATGGGGCATTGGGAGGTGATTAGGCCACAGGGGCAGAGCCCCCATGAATGGAATTAGTGCCCTTGTAAAAGAGACACAGAGAGGTCCCTGGCTCCCTCCACTGTGTGAGGTTAGAATGAGCAAACAGCTGGCTCTGAGGAAGCAGGGCCCTCACCAGACACACCAAATCTACCAGTGTCTTGATCTTGGAGTTTCCAGCCTCTAGAACTGTAAGAAATCAATTTCTGTTGTTTATAAGCTAACCAGTCGATGGCATTGTGTTATAGCAGCCTGAACAGTCCAGGAGAGGAGTGAGAATGACTTGGTTTCATTATCTTCACTCATATTATCAAATACTGAATAACGGATGTGTAAAGTCTTCAGCGTTGTGGCTTTATAATGTGTCAACTTGGCAAGACTGGACTACGCTTCCCAGAGATCCCCTTTCCTGCATGTTTTTGGGCCACCAGAGAGATTCCTGTGTGGGATTTGGTGAGCAGAAACAAAGCAGCAGCCATGCTGTAGCTCACACATTATTGTTTACCCATGGTCTCAATCACTGTTGCGGAGCAGTGGACAGGCTGGAACTGGCCCACCTTTCCCGGATCCTCCTTCAACCTCTCTGACTCTTATACTAGGTTAGAATTTAGCTCCATAATGAAGTTTACTGTTTTCTTCTGCAGGATTCCCACAATATCAATTTCAGAGGCAATGCAAACTGACATGGTTTCAGTCCATGCCTGTGGGTTCCAGCGTACGTGTGCATGTCCCACTTTGTTCTTGCTGCCAAGCAAGGGGTTGAATTGCATCCTCTTAGAAAGATATGTTGAAGTCCTTACCCCTGGTACTTCAGAATGTGACCTTATTTCATAACAGAATCTCTACAGAGGTAATCAAGTTAAACGAGGTCATATGACCTCATCCAGTTGGACCTAATCCAGTATGACTGGTGCCCTTATTAAAAGGGGAAATTTGAACACAAAAACATGCACAAGAGGTAAGATGATGTGAAAAGACACAGAAAGAATGCCCTGTGAAGGTGGAGGACTAAAATGATGCATCTACAAGCCCAGGAATGTGAAAGATCATTGGTGGAGTGCATGGAACAGGTTGCTCATATCCCTCAGAAGGAAACTACACTGCCAGCAGACACCTTGATTTTGGACCTCCAGCCTCCAGACTTGTGAGAGAATAAATTTCTGTTATGTTCAGCCACCTAGTTTGTGATACTTTGTGATAGCAGTCCTGAGGACTTCAAGCTCCAGTGTCAGATGCAAGGACAACAGCCTTATAAGGATTACTTAATCAGCTTCCAGAATCATATAAGATCAAACCCCTGTAATGATTCCCTAGCAGTTCAGCTTCTCTGATTGATCCCTGACTGATAGGTGGAAAAGAAGTTAGTTTAAAAAGGACCATAAAGCTCCAAGCACAGTTGCACAGTAGGTAAATTAAGGGTAACAAGAAGAGGAACACTACTATGATGTTAACAAACAGTATAATCCTCAATCTTAATCAATGTGAAAAGCTGATGGCTTATCGCAAAACTTCTTTTTCTTCTAAACACGCAGGCTACACTATTAAACTTGTTAGTTTATTGATGTTACCTGTGTTTTCACTGTTTAAAAGCAATAATTTTTTCCACCAAGTCACCAAACAAGCCTTGAACAATTTATGCTCTTTCAAAGAAGTTAAATACAAAGTCAGGGAATTTTGTCTCTCACATTGCTGTAGACAACATAATTATCATTTATTAATATTGTAACTTTCTTTGAAAAAAATTTCAATACTTGGCAGATATTTACTTTGTTAAAACCCTACCAGTGTCCTTCTGATTTAAGCTGCAGTACAATTAATTAACATTGCTTTCAACACAATCTTGGTCCAGTGGCTGGTCAGCACAATAGTGAGGAACAGCACCCTGGTGGTTGTTCAAATTCCCAGATGAATATGTTATTTCCTCATGGAGAATAGCAAATCTCCATCAAGCTTGTAGATTTCCTGGAATTTTTATTAACATTACTACAATCGTTTTTTCTTAAGATTGCTGATTGTTTTGGATCTACGCTGAGGAAACTTTATTAGTTACTAAACTATACAACCTAACTGTAGAGAAATGTGTTCAAGTTAATTTTCTCCATGAACAAAAGCATTTTAATATCTCAAAATTTGCCTTTAAATAGTTTGCATATTTTTATACAGCAAGGTATCATCTTATAAATTATCACTTACTGATATTTAATCCTTTCTTTTAAAGACTTTAATCAGATATTCAGAAAGCTCTCTGAGACTCAACCATTTGTAAAACATTTTATAAGTAGTGTTGGCAAAACAAAGATTTAGTGGTCATCCTTAAAACACTGCCTTATCGCCTTTAAGCAGGTCATCAGTTCAACTATAAACTCCTAGAAGTATACCAACCCATTCTCAAATAGATTTGTGAATTTAATATCTTTTCCAAGGTAGAACACACGAACAAATCTGATCAGCACAAGCTCACAGTATCTAATGATTTTAAGCTTGGTTCTGGTGTTGCTTCTTTACTTGATACCATATAACTTATTTATATTAGTATGGAGAAGTTTGATATAGAATATTCATCATTTTGTCAAATTCCATTTTCCCTTTTTATCCTGTTCTGCCTGCTGCAACCAATATAATTATGTAGTACATCCATTTAAACACATGACAACTCTCCCGTAAAGCAGCCCCTATGTAAGAGGTGGTTTTTCTTTTTAATAGCCTTCTCTGTTTCAGTTGTCTTTTTTAAATATTAAGATAAGGGAAAGGATTTAAGCTATTTTTTTTTTACCAGAGATCTTTGACAGAGTAACAATTAGTTATTGGATTATTTTAACTCACCTATGCAAATTAACTTATTTGCTTCTATAGTCAAAATAGTGAGCTTAAAGTTAGCTGCAGGAGGTGACATAATTATGGTTGTTAAGAATAAAATATTTCTGGTTAAGGGAATCACAGACATTTTGCAGAGAGAGTAAGCAGGAAAAGAAAGACTGTGAATACATCAGTCACAGAGCTGTTGGGAGCAAAGTCAAGGGAAAAGGAGAGAGGAGAAAGGAGAGAAGAGAGCGGGGAGAGAATAGGAGTAGAATCAGAGTGAGAAAGAATCATATACCAGTAAATGAACAAGTAATAAAAAGACAATGCTTTACTTCTCTGAATCATCAAGGTGTAGTGCTTGCAACCAAGGAATTAAATACTTTATTCAACAAAACTGCTCACACAGTAGATGGAACAGGCAGAACTGGCCATATGGCATCAAATATAATAAAATCGCTTAGTAAATTAAGAGTTAAAATGAGAATTAAATATTGGATAGGGTTTTATAGAATTCCATTTTGGGTGCTCATAGATGTATCCATATTTCTTCTAATTATGTGCCCAGTTGCATATTTTCTTAAGAAACAAAGTTAACAAAGTAGTAATTTACATATCATTTACTAAAATATATTTGCTTTAACAGAAAGGCAACATTGCCAGGATCATTGGTGTGGGAGAAAGCAAATTAATTAGCTTTTAAGAGGCCTGGCTTTTGGTTCTAATCCTGCCATCAGATTTCTTTTCACCTTGAGTAAGTGATTACTTAAAAGGCTCCCCTTTCTGTACCTGCCAAATAAAGAATTTGAGATAGACCAGCATTTTTCAAACTTGATTTTCAGCCATGCAACAATTTCTTCCAGCATACATTTTATCGGGAAACTCAGTCCACAAACCTAGAGCTGCTTTGCTTGAAGCTCTAGGTGTAGTGAGGAGGAGAGCCTTGGGAGGCCAACTGAACTCCACCCTTCTCCTGCCCCCACCACATCCTAACCTCCAACAGCAGGGGGCAACCTATTCCAGAACTGCAAGCACTGGAGAAAGTAACCACCCTCCAGAGGCTATATTTTGGTGTGCTTATTTCTCCTTTCAACTGAATCTGAAATGCCTGATTTAAGGTGATCTGCTCTGGGGACGCACCATATGTAATTATTCTGATTTTCTGTTCTTTTAGTTACTTATTTCAGTCATATTGTGAATTTCCTTTTCTCTTGTCATTGGTTCTCTCCAAACCGAGGCAGGCGGATCACAGGGTCAGCAGATTGAGACCATCCTGGCTAACACGGTGAAACCCTGTCTCTACTAAAAATACAAAAAAAATTAGCCGGGCGTGGTGGCGGGCGCCTGTAGTCCCAGCTACTCCGGGGGCTGAGGCAGGAGAATGGCGTGAACCCGGGAGATGGAGCTTGCAGTGAGTCGAGATTGCACCACTGCACTCCAGTCTGGGCGACAGAGTGAGACTCCGACTCAAAAAAAAAAAAAAAAAAAAAAAAAAAAAAAGGTTTGTCCTGCGCCACATTAGCAAATTAGTTTCACTTTGCTAATCCATTTTCATTGGAAATTCTGTGATTTCGGTTATATTTCCTCATCTTGGAGAAAATCTTCTGTCACCAATTTACATCAGCTTCACCCTTCAACATTTCAGAATGCTCAGGCCTCCTTCCATTTCCAGTATACTGTAATGCTGATGTTTTATAATTTCAAACACTTTACATAAAGTTGTGTTAAAGGTTTATTTATCAAATGAAATAATTAATGGCAAATTCATTCAGTCATAGTCTTTTTGCTTATACGGTCAACTAGAACAATCTGCTTGTTTCTCTTCAGGTTGCCATTATTTAAGTCCCTGCCACTAGTTGGAAATTTAATAAAAATTATAATGAAATTTCGCAAGTATATGTCAATTGCAGATTTATGTTTTAATTTTTTGGAGTCAGAGAATATATGCGCATGCTTTTAAATGCCTTGCAGCTTCAAAAGGCTTGTAACATAAAACAGCATTTCTTTCTTCACTTCTCCCTGATTCTTGATTCCTGTCTCTGGCAGGTGACCATTACTTATATTTACTTCTGGTATCTGCTTCTATATTTCTAAATAATATCTTTATTTTTTAAGTGTTATTTTAGATATTACCTATTGCCCATTGCCCAAACCCAAACTCCAAAAGGCACACTTCTACTCCTTCTAAAAACCTAATGAAGTTATGTCACAATTTACATAAATAAATAGTGTTTACATGGTTATGACTCTGTGAGTGTTATCTATAGTTGAACCATGTAAAACACAATAATTACATTTTTATATGCACTACTTTTTGTTTTTCCCGGAATTAGTAATTGCCTTACTTTTTAATTTTACAAGTTTTTTAAGTACTTACTGTTCACAAACTATCTTTAGAATTGCAATTCCTGGCCAGGCACATTGGCACATGCCTGTAATCTCAACACTTTGAGAGGCCAAGGCAGGAAGATCTCTTGAGCCCGGGAGTTCAAGACCAGCCTGGGCAACATAGTGAGACTCTGTCTCTACCAAAATTTTATTTTAAAAATAGCCACATATGGTGGCATGTGCCTGTAGTCCCAGCTACTTGAGAGGCTGGGGTGGGGAGTCACTTTAGCTTATGAGTTTGAGGCTGCCATGAGCCTATCATGCTACTGCACTCCAGCCTGGGCAATAGAGTGAGGCTTTGTCTAAAACAAACAAACAAACAAACAATAACAAAAAACAAACAGAAAACCAACAACAGCAGTGTATTCTTCACTTAATATCCAAAAACATCAGGTAATCTGTGAGTTTTATTATTTAATTTTTTGAGAACTATCTTATTCTTGCTCCAATTTTGCCTGTTTGCTCTTTTGTCCTGGTGCACCACTGTAATTCTAGGGTTTTACTTCATTACCTCATTTTGGTGTAGTACATTTTCTAGTGGATTTCTGATAAATGGTTCACGGGAGCTACATTTCTTAAAATATGCATATCTGAAAAAAATGTCTTTTTTTTCTATCTTCTCATTTGGTTGATAGTTTGACTCCACAAAAATCATGGCTAGAATTTCAAAAGCACTTTTTGTTATTATTCTTTAGTTTAAGTTCTGGGATACAAGTGCAGAATGTGTAGGTTTGTTACATAGGTATATGTGTGTCATGGTGGTTTGCTGCGCCTATCAACCCATCATCTAGGTTTTAAGCCCCACATGCATTAGCTGTTTGTCCTAATGTTCTCCCTCCCCTCACCCCACACCCACTCACTGGCCCCGGTGTGTGTTGTTCCTCTCCCTTTGTCCATGTGTTCTCATTTTTCAACCCCCACTTATGAGTGAGAATATGCAGTGTTTGGTTTTGTGTTCTTCAAAGGGATTTAATAATCATCTTCTATCTTTCAACTTTGCTTTTGAGAAATCCAGTGCCATATTGATTCCTAATCTTTTGTGATATGTTTTATTAATATGTTTCTCCTCTTTGGACATATTTGTCAACTCCTCTTGAGCCATGTTATTCTGAAACTTTATAATAATGTACTGAATGAATGTTCACTTTCAATTGCAGAACCTCTGGCATTTTGTTCTAGAATTTTTGAGTGTGGATTTTTTTTTTTGATCATTTATTTCTGCTTTTTTTCTTTGTTTTTTTTTCCTTCTGGAAATTCTATTATTTAGATTTTGAACCTTTTGCACAGATCCTTCAATTTACTTATATCTTATTTCTCATTTACTTTCTCTTTTGTTGGTTTTATTTTGTTTAATTTTCTTGTTGTGATAAAAGCCCAGAAATCACCTAATCTTTCATAGGTCTTAATTTTTTTATTTATCCTATTTATGTTTAATTTCAATAGTTCTTTTGAAATTTTCTCAATGTTCTTATTTTTAAAAGAATTAGGCTTATTGTTTTATTGTAATAGCTTCTCTTAATCTCTCTAAAGATAGTAATGATATTTTATAATATAATGATATTTTCTACCACTAATGTACTGATTCCTCATAGTTTCCTCTTACTCTTTGTTTTAGTCCTTATGTTTCTGGTTGAGGTTTTCCTCAAATATATGATGATCTTTAGCTCTCCCATTCATATTTGAGGCACTAAGGGTGGAAACTGGATCCTTAATCGGACTTGTCAGGTGATCCAACAGGAACTGATTGTTTAATTGAAAGATTCTTGAGTATTCTTTCAGGCTGGTCAATTTCCTCTGAGAAGAATTTGGTCATTCTTCTGGCCAGTGGTATAAGCTTGGCTGCAAATATTCTCTGTTCCAGTGGAGGAAAGGAGCTGGTAATCTCACTATTCTCTAGGTGACATTCATTAGGTCTCCTGTTTCCAGCTGTACCTGATGTCCTCAACACTATGCTCCTTTTGATTCATCCTTCCCAGAGAATATACCTCTGACCTTTCAGTCCTCTTCTGGAGTTGGGGAGGGATAGATGCCTTCTTATGTGGGTAAAGGGATAGATGACTGCCTATGTGGGTAAAGGGAGAAGATTTAGGATGAACTGGCTATATAAATTGCAGGTCCTAGTGAAATATGAAATTATCAAGCCACTTGTTCAACATTTTTTAAGAGTTTCAAGATGGCAATAGCAGATCATTAAAGTGCATGGGGTGCTCCTAAGCATGGGACCCTGTGCAAGTGCACAAGTTGCAGGCCCATGAAGCCAGCCCTAGATTTAGATATCTAAGTACCTGGTAATTAAATTTTAATGTAATTATTTACAGTCCCACCTGCATGTCTAGTTCTTCAGGGATACCTGGTGCCTCTAATCCCTGAGTTTCTTATATGTCTATGGCACAAATAAACTTATTTCTTGGCTTTCCTCTTCTTCTCCAAGACTCCCTTTACAGAGTGCTTGATTTTTATGTTGCTTTAGTCATCTTTCTGTCTTTGAGCCTGCACAATTGTGTTGAAATCTTTCATATGTTGTCCTCTCCTCTCTTGTTGTCTTCATCCTTGTAGATTATTTGTCTTTTCACAAGTCTATTGTCTCTCATCTTACTTGTGTTTTGGAAGAAAGTTGAAATAAATTTTTGCCATATTTAATAGGAAATCTAAATTTTAGTTTTACAGTTTTCCCAAAAATTCTTCATTGATTTTTAATAGATTTATATTTTCTGTAAGGAATAGAATGTTTATTTGGTCAATAAATTATTATATTTAAAATATTTTAACAGAAAAATATTAATCTTAATAATCTGTAATAAAGTAATAAAGGCATTTAACAGTTACTCACTTACTTTGATAATTAAGCCAAGTTAATTCTTAGATGTGCTTTCTATATTAAAGTTATCTCTATTATTTAATCATTTGACATTCAACAAATATTTATTGAAAACTTCCTATGTTCCTATTGTTACTGGTGGAAGGTCCGACTATGAGACTTCCACATTCCTGGTGTTTTGAACAAAGAATTGGACAAAACACACAAACAAAACAACGAAAGGATGAAGCAATAAAAGCATAGATTTACTGAAACAAAAGTACACTCCACAGAGTGGGAGTAGGCTCGAGCAAGCAGCTCAAGAGTGCTGGTTACAGAACTTTCTGGGGTTTAAACACCCTCTAGAGGTTTCCCATTGGTTACTTGGTTACACTCTCTGTAAATGAAGATGTGGCCCGTGACCAGTCTGATTGGTTGTGGGAGGGGACCAATCAGAGGATGAAGTAAAGTTACAAAGTTACATGCAAATGAAGACTAGGCCTGCCACCAGTCTGGTTGGTTGTGGGAAGGAAACAATCAGAGGTACTTTTCATTTTTCCTCTGCGATGAAGTGCAAAAAGAGTAGCTTCTGATCCTTTTGTTACTTTGGTGTGGAGAGGTGGGGTTTTCCTTTCGATTCATTCTAGGAAGTTAGTGCAAATCAGTCATAGGTTCCCTTCCTCCAGATCCTATTCTCCTTCCTCACAAATGGCCAGGAACTGCTCTGAGTGCTTGGTTATATAACATATAACATGACTGTATTAGAAAGCCTTGGAACCTCCCTTGGGGAATCTTGGAGAAAGTCAAGTTCAGTGTCCTTACTTTAAAGATAAAGAAAATGAAGCCCAGAGAGTTTATTAAATTATGAACTTCTTTAAGAAAGAGACCTAAAGTCTCTCTAGGCTCTTTGTTGTTAGTTGCCTTGTATTAATAAATCGGTGATTCATAAGATTTTATTTTTAAGTGTTTTAAGAGATACAGCATAATTTAAAACATTCAGTTGGCCAGGCACAGTGGCTCATGCCTGTAATCTCAGCACGTTGGGAAGCCGAGGCAGGCAAATCACGAAGTCAGGAGTTCGAGACCATCCTGGCCAATATGGTGAAACCCCATATCTACTAAAAATACAAAAATTAGCCGGGCATGGTGGCGGGTGCCTCTAGTTCCAGCTACTCGGGAGGCTGAGGCAGAAGAATCACTTAAACCCGGGAGGTGGAGGTTGCAGTGAGCCGAGATCGCGCCATTCCACTCCAGCCTGGGAGATAGAGTGAGACTCCTTCTCAAAAAACGAACAAACAAACAAACAAAACATTAAATTATAGATCACATAAAACCTTATTTGTTATAAATACTTTGATATGGTGAAATGTATGAATATGTACATAGTTCTCAGATACTTGGATTTTGAACATTAAAAAGCAAATAATTTTAAAAGATGAAAATCAAACAGAAAAAATATGTTGGTGCAAACATAATTGTGGTCTTCGCCATTAAAAGTAATGGCGAAGACCGCAATTACTTTTCCACCAGCTAATAATTTATTCTATACAAATGAACCAAATGAAGACTGTTGATCAAAAATCGAAGAATCTTTGCCTTAGGGAAGAGCACATCATTGGCAACATCTCCAGTGAAAGTCTTTTGGGGCAGCAATGATATTCTGAATGTGACCTTGGTTGGGTAGCCCAAGAGACATAAGCAAGAGAAAGACCAGGAAGAAACTAGAGCCAATTCAGTGCTGATGAATGAAAACCCCACCACTGTCTTTCACTGGATCCCTAGATTTGTGGTAACCCCAGTAGTCAGAGTCCTCATGAGCAAGAAGCATTCAGCTGCAGCCCCTGTTAATAGGGTGGCCTCAGGAAGAAAGCTGAAAATAAACTTTCAGTTTGTCTCTTGTCAATGTCTTCTTGATAACAGATTAAATAGCTTGAAAAGGTAAAAATTAGACTCTCAAAGTCTCTTGAAAGCAAAAAGCAATTAATAATTTGAAGGGTCATTTGCTATCTTTTTGTACTTTTTGCCCCACTAAACAATGACTAAAATAGTCAAAATTGATTAAATACCTAGTTGCATCAGGAGTTGGGCTAAGTGCTTTTCCTACATTGTTCTATTTGAATCTTTGATTCAAATTTTGCAAGGTGGATGTTTAATAGAGAAATTAAGGCTCATATAGATGGAATACACTTGTCCAAAATCAAAGGGTAAGGGAGGGTGCCAGATTTTGAATTCAGTTTTCTCCTACTTCAAAGCCCATGTCCAACCAAATATGCAGAAACCATGTTTATGGCATAACGGATTAGATTTATTCTAGTGTGCATTTTTTTGTGATGCTTTGGCTGGCTATGTTGACCAATTGATTACCTGATTATGAGAAAGAGTGAGATGAAGAAATTAGTAATATCAGTGAAATTGTATCAAACAGGACTGAATGAAAACCACAGAACTTTATGGAAAGACATTCATAGGGCCCTCTGATTCCAGTGACATACATATGACTTCTGACAACAGGTCATCAAATATGATATGATGACTCAAATGTATCACATCATGTAATGAGAATTGTATCACAGATTATTCTTACTTTACTCATTAGTTGTCCTCCCCGCAAAGTATGAATTGAACAAAATGAAACAAAACTCAACTCAACTAAATCTGAATTCTTTCTGCAGGATATTGCATTATCCCCAGAAAAACACTGTATGTCTGATCAAACACAACTATTGGGAGAAAACACTGAAGTTGTGTTTTAAGACTGCTCTGTTTATGCCAAAGCATTAAAGTTTTCTGAAGATTAAAAACATCTTGCTTCTAGTAGAAACCTCTGAGAAGAAACATGTGCCCTCCAAATCTGCAGAAGATGCAAAATTTATTGAGGAAATTACTAGAATATAAATGGTAACAGATAAAAAAGGAAAACAATGAGTACAAATTAGTTTTTTCTTTTCCTTTCTCCAAGGCAATATGCTCTGCTTAAAAATAAATTAAAAGTTCATTATGAGAGAGAGAACTTAGCTTGGAAGAGCTGTGTGTGTGTGTGTGTGTGTGTGCGCGTGCTTACATTCCTAACTCAATGATTTATTTTTCTCCACCAACAACAGAGTATAATACTATATGAATTTAGATCAAAGAAAAAGTAATATGGGCTACAGAGAGTGTTTTAAAAGGAGAAGGAGGAAGGGAATGAAGGAAAGGAGGGAGGGAAGAAAAGAAGGAATGAAGAAGCCAGGCGCAGTGGCTCATGCCTGTAATCCCAGCACATTGGGATGCCAAGGCAGGTGGGTCACTTGAGGTCTGGTGTTCGAGACCAACCTGGCTAACATGGCAAAGCCCCATCTCTACTACAAATACAAAAATAAGCCGGACGTGGTGACACACAACTGTAATCCCAGCTATTTAGGAGGCTGAGGTATGAGAATCACTTGAACCTGGGAGGCAGAGATTATAGTGAGCTGAGATTGTGCCACTGCACTCCAGCCTGGACAACAGAGTGAGGCTTTGTCTCAAAAACAGAAAGAAAGAAAAAAAAAGAAGTAGGAATGAAGGGAAGGAAGGAGGGGGTAGGGAGGGAAAGAAGGATTATGGTTCACTGGCATCAAAAAAATATATGCATAACTAAGGCTATAGCCAAGTGAACTTCAGGAAAGCCAGAACAGATAGTACTGGGAGAGGAAAAATATTCTGTGGTTTTTAACCAGTTGCCCAAGTGCCAGTGCTATTCATTGCTTAAGGTTTGGCAAATATGTTCTTTAACTCAGGTAAAGTAGAGTTCAAGTTTTTAAAAACAAGATTTATAAAATTTATCAAAGTCTTTGGTGGGTTTATGTTACCTTGCAAGTAGAGTAAAATTTCAGACTCTTCACAGTTCTTGACATGCTAGCAGAAGACAAGAGAGTCCTGGGTCAGAGACAAAAAACTTTATTACTCATTGCACAGCAAGCATGGGTTTCCTTTGTCTAGGCAGGGAGATGTGGAGGGTTCTAGGTAGATGCTGCACACACTATGCTTTTATGTCACAGTTGAGAAAAGCTGAGCTTAGGGAACCTGAATTTTTTATAATATGCAATAAACAAACCTGCTTGCCCTTTGCTCCTGATAGAGACGTTCTGTTTATTATACTTGGCAGTATGAAAACCTGCCCTCTGCTCCAGAAGGAGACACTGTCTTCCAAGGTTGTTAGCTATCCAGACATCTATGAAAAGATAGCCCAGAAGGAAACCACACTGAGGACATTCAGAGACATAACAGATTCGTGGAAAATTGTCTTCTGACAGAACCATAAGGGTATTATACTAAATATTCTAAGTGTGGATCAGTAATGAATTCCTAGGGAGATCCCTTAGATCATAGATTTGGCAACTCATCAGCTGAGCCTGCTCAACTGTCCTTTCATGTGTGAGTTACAGGTAGGATGATAATCAGAGTAGGAAAGACCTCCTGCGAGCCTCCAAATATCTGCCTCATATGGCTTAATAATTAGTATTGTATCTGGTAGCAAGCTTCTCAATTACAAATTAGACAAATTATTTTGAGCTTTCTGATTGCATATTATTCTATCTATCTATTTATGATATTTAGAATGAGGTTATGCAGGGATTACAAAGCCAAATGTCTACAAGCCCTGGCAAGTAACCAAAATGTGAAGTGAGTCACGTATGCACTGTAGCAGAGTTTCTCAATCTCCTTACTCTTGACATCTGGAACTGGATAATTCTTCCTGGTTGGAGGCCATCCTATGCATTGTAGAATGCTTAGTGTTAGCTGTCGTTTCTACTTACTAGATACCAGTAGCATACCCACTCCTAGTTGTGACAACCAAAAATGTCTCCAGACATTGCAAGATGCCCCCAGAGGGGAAAAATCATGCTGAGTTGATAACCGCCGACTGTAGAAATCCGCTTAAAAGGTGCAGGGTCTATTCCCCCAGAACTGATGGTTGCAAGGTGGGAAGACTGGTCCCTTATTAAAAATTTTTCAAAAGAAGAAATCTATACATTTTAATGTATGAAAGCACTCAGTTTTAAAATATTGGTGTGTATATATGTGCCTTTCCTACATTATTTCTAGAGTATGACCAGGAGGGTCAGATATTTGAGGGGTTTTGGCCAAATATTTATCTGACCCTCATAGTCAGGACCATATCCAACACAGAAACACAAGTTTTCATATATGTGTATGGCTGGGATAGGTCATTTTTAAGTACTGCTCAGTAGGAAAGAGAGTGATATAGGGCATCCGAAGCATACAAGGCAGCTTGAAACAATGGGGAAAAGGAGTCGATCCGAGAAACAGTAAGGTTAAAAAAACTTTGCTTTGAGATTGCCATGCGTATTTATCCTTTATGGACCCTCCCTAGTATTCCTTTTACCTATTTTGGCTGCTCAGGGACTGCATCTGTAGCAAGTTGTTGGAAATTTTGACAATGGCATTGTCAGGGAGCTTCCCACCATGTCTTAGCTCTCCCAGAGAAAAATAAACTCTAAAGATGTGTTATCATAGCTCTTTTATCAACCATATCCACCATGCTGGTTTATCTGCCTAGGGTATGAGGTGTGCAATCTACTGGAAATAAACATCTTTATAAAATCAATTTTTAAAACATTTTATTCATTTGTATTAAGACTTCTGCTCACTCTCTTATTATATACTATGAAATAAATGTCTATGAGTCAATTCTCCAAAAATAATACCTTTTATAATAAAAATTTTGATAATAGTACTTTATTTATGAAACATGAAGCAATATAAAAGCAATTCTTAGGATGATAGTCTCCTCTTTTTGGTTGAGAAACATTCTGAATATGTCAAATCTACTGGGAATATACTAATTAAGAATTATAGTTATTTTCATAAAGTATTAAGTAATTGATTAATACTTTATGTATTATCATTATAAGTTAAGTAGTAATTAGGAATAACAAGTTTTTTCATCATAAGAAACAGAATTCCGAGTGATTCAAATGAAACAATACCATATTGTAATTAAATGACCTGGTCAGAGGAAAGTGAATGCTCACTGAAACTTTCACCTGTTATTCGTATATAGCCACTTATTCCATAAATCAATTTGCTGACTTGGAATCCCTGAAGTCCAGTTTTGACAAGACTAACTCTCTAAAGTGTGAGAAGATAGTGATAGCAGAGTCTAGCAGTTTAAAAGTTATATGCTCGGGAAATATTTCAAAGGGTGTTAGACTGAATAAAGAAGTCTACCGTCTTTATGATGCCAATGAATCTAAACTTCACAACATGATATCTTCAGTTGCCAAGGTGTGTACTTTGTAATTCAATGACCAAAAATGGTTTCTGAAAACTTCATTCTCACAAATCTCTTTAGAAACAGATGGAGTTCTAAGGCAAGCATGAGGTAGAGGAAGATTTGCTTAAATTTGCCAGGCCAATATTTCTTTTTATTTTACTTACTGCTCTTCCTACTTCACCTTTGGTTTCCTCACATTTACTCCCAAATTTATTCTTAGGAAATTATCTGATATTTACAATTTAGAGTGTGTTTGAGTCATATGTGGATGTATAAAGTAAGCCTTATATCTGACTATGGAATGAATGACTATTCCTTGTCATATAAATTTCAAGCATCAGCTATTAGATGAAGAAAAACCTGTCATGTCAGAAATCCTTTCTTTGGCCCTTGTAATCACAACATATGGATGGCATGAAAGAATTGCTAAAGAAAGGTTAGACTTATGATAATTATGTCTATGTCAAACTCTTATAGCCTGGCTCAGCCTAGGAAGCATTCTGGATTTATTGTTACTATAGTTTAACCTGAAAACTTGGATGTAAAACAAGGATACGTACATATGAAACAAAGACAGAGTTGGAGCTCCCCAGAGGGCATTCAGACACGGGGCAGTGGCTGGCTCATGGAAACTTTGAGTCATATTGGCTAGGCACTGTGCCTCATTAATTCCTCTTCCTCACCCTTATCTAAAGTCCTCAAAGACATCATGGAAAATTTCATGTGTTAAAAATCTTTTCAAAACTGTGCAGGCAAAGAGATGGAATATAGTCTCCCTGTTAGATTTTAAGAAATTGTATGCATTTTATTCCTTCCAAAGCTGATACACACCTGGTCACTGTGGTAGTGAATGAATCAAAGCACCGTCTGTCACCTGTATCTTGAGTAACTGCAACCCATGCAATGTAATCCTCAAGCAACTTCTATTTTCACTCCCATTGTCTCCCTAATTGCTCTGTTGGGTTAGTTCTTGCTCCTGGATTAAAAACTCAGTCCCCAACTAGTTCAACTAGTTACTTTTGGGTAACACAGAGTATTCCCTAGTCACTTCCTGTCATAAAACACAGTCTCAATTGAGTAATTGTAAAGTCCATCTTGATTTGAAAATCAACACTGCCATCATGATTTAAATCTAAAAGCTTCTCCTCACTCGTCTCCTGCCTGCTGCGTACTAGAAGCCTCTGGTCAGCAAAGAGAGGGACAGCAGTCAGCTTCTCCCCTTCCAATCTAGGGCAGTGATTTTTTTTTCCCCCTTTCCATGTTGCTAACCAGGGTTGGTTCATAGGATGGGACAAGATGTAAGAAGTCAAGAATATAACTTAGTGGGTACTGTCATTCTAATCCAAGGTCAGTGGATTAGTCTGTTCTCACACTGCTGATAAAGACATACTCAAGACTGGGTAATTTATAAGTAAAAAGAGTTTTAATGAACTCACAGTTCTGTGTGGCTGGGGAGGCCTCACAATCACAGCAGAAGGTGAAAGCCATGTCTTACATGGTGGCAGACAAGAGAGAATGAGAGCCAAGTGAAAGGGGTTTCCTCTTTTAAAACCATCAGATCTCATGAGACTTATTCACTACCATGAGAACAGTGGGGGGGAAACTGCCCCCATGATTCAGTTATCTCCTACCAGTCCCCTCCCACAACACGTGGGAATTATGGGAGCTACAATTCAAGATGAGATTTGGGTGGGGACACAGCCAAACCATATCAGTCAGTATTTTATGGGCTCAACGGACGTTAAAATGTGACTCTTTCTATGAATTTCTGCAAGTTCTTCAGAGACCACTCCCATTACTCCCCTCATTGCTGAGGATCTTATCTACAATTCATTTGATGAGATCAAACACATCTCAATTCTGGCTTACTCCTTTCTCAGTTGCTAAGAATAGAGTGACTCTTTCAGCATCCTGTACTAAAGTCTGGTCACACTTTTGAATAGGCTCTAAGATGCCCCGAGGCCAGCTGTCTGCCAGGCATGGCCCAAGTCATGCACAAAGGAAATAATCACTCATTTCTGGCCCTGAGAAACTCCAGGAGCATGAATCATCCATAGCAGCCCTGCTCCATTGCTCAATGTCTGGTACTGAGACCAGGGGTTTTAACCCCTGTAATGTCAGTACTTTATCCACTTCTATCCTACTTAATCCATCAAATAGTGGACTTTAGAGCTATGAAGCTAGAGACAACACTGTAGTCCTCAAATGATTACCAATGACTGCAATTCACATGGTCCCTTTTCCTTCGCCTTATTAACAGGAAAATTATGAGAGTTTTCAGGAATAAGACACATGGTCACTTGAGACTTTGTGTGGGTGAACATGACAGGTTTTAATGCCTTTTTAAAAATAGTTATCTACTTCCAACAATGAGAAGAAATGCTTTGTGATTCTTCCATTTCAAACATCAATCTCTTGGAGGATCTCTCCCTAACTCCCTTCTAATAAAAGCACTCCCCGGTGATCTAGTGTCATAAGAATTTGCTCAGTCTAGGGCTAGTTTATTTTCCAAAAATGCCATCTGTAAGATCTACGTCAATTTCCTTTATAGCAACATTTTATGTAGTGTAGGGCATTAACAAAATAATTTTTAATCTTCATTTTGCATGGGTTATTCACTGAAGAATACTTCTAGTCTGGAGAATTCTGACAAGGACTACAATTAAAGCTAAAATTTAGCTAGAAAGCAGAGTTTTATTTTTATGTATATTTATGGCCACCAACTTGAATAACTCCAAGGTCACTTCTCACATTGTAGTCAATGTGCATGACCTTATGTGGAGACTCGCATATATTTTGGTGACTCCTATACATGTACATGCATTCTTATTCTTTTTTTGGCAAGAGCAACAGAAAAGAAATTGTGCAACAGTCACAAAGCATATGGGGTGTGTGTGTGTGTGTGTGTGTGTGTGTGTGTGTGTTCTATTGACTGGAGATGGGCTTTGAAAAAAAAACAAAAAAGAAAATATCTTGTTGCTCACTAGACTATAAGCTTTATGATGGCAAGAGTTGTGTTCACTGATGAATCCTAAGCACTTAGACTAATGACAGCATGTAATAGACCCTCAGTAAATATTTGTTAAGTGAATGAATTGTGTTTCATTTTTCTCCATAAGAAAGGATTGAAAGTGATATTCCACCCAGCTCCCATGTGAGTCATGAAAAAATCTAATTTTATTTTACTTTATCTCTCAACAAATGACTTTTTCCAAAAGATATTTTGGAAAAAATAAATTTTATTTTGATAATAATTTATGAGGATTCTAATATGTTCCAGTTACAATCCTAGGTGTTTTCACTTAAGTTATTTAACTGGATCTTCCCAATAATTCTGCAAGGAAAGTATCATGATGCATGTTTTTACAGATAAGAAAACAATACTACAGGGAGTTGTCTAAGGTAATGCATAATAAATAGCAAAATAAGGATTTAAATATTGGTCTTTTGACGGCAAGTCCAGCAGTTTATTCACTCTACTGAAACATGCACTTTAATTTTCATGTGGGAATTAGATTATGTTATTTTATGACATGCTTCATTACAGTATGTATTTCAGATTTGTTTCCTGTGCTGTAGTATGAGAAACTATACCAAAGGAGAGGAGAAACTTAGAATACCTTTAGTCTTTTCTACCTAATCCTTCTTCCATTCAATTGGAATAAATTCTTAGGCTGGATTGATTCAAGCCGAGATGTGTAGTTGTTATAGATATATAAGAGATGTAGGGCCTGGGGTGGGTGGTAGAGTAGAAATGGGTGGGGGAGTATTGATATGGGCATTGTATTGACTAATAAGGGTGTGTGAATGCAAAAGCACCCCTCAGATCCAAGGCTATTTGAAGCAAAACCTGTTTTAATAACCATAGGTAGGCCAGGCACAGTGGTGGCTCACACCTGCAATCTCAGCACTTTGGGAGGCCGAGGTGGGTGAATCACCTGAGGTCAGGAGTTTGAGACCAGCCTGGCCAACATGGGGAAACCCTGTCTCTACTAAAAATACAAAAATCATCCAGGCATGGTGGCACACGTCTGTATTCCCAGCTACTTGGGAGGCTGAGGCAGGAGATTCACTTGAGCCTGGGAGTCCAGAGGTTGGAGTGAGCTGAGATCACACCACTGCACTCCAGCCTGGGCAACAGAGTGAGACTCCATCTCAAAAAATAATAAAATAAAATAAAATAAAATAAAAATAAAAACCAACAACAACAATAGGTAGATGTTAAAGACTTTCTTATGATCAAGATACATCGAAGCCCACTTTCTACATTACAACAGATATCTTCTTGGCTTGGGCTTGGTTCCTGATTGCAGTAAAAAATATGAGCCACAACGAGGAATATATCAATTCTGAGACAGAAGGTAGAGAAGCAACACTGATTTTGAAAGATGATTATCCATGTGCTCCTAATTGAAGATCTCAAGGGTTTTGGAGTCAACTTAATAAATTATAGAAAAGCACAGTTAAAATGAGAAAATTAGGTTTTATTTTAAATAATCCTGATGGTATTTCTTAATATAAAGTAGATAAGGACTATCCATAGCCTTTAGTTTTCTGATCCTGGAAAAGTTAGGAAGTAAATCCAGGCATTGGGCTTCAACTCAAATGCTTGTCCACTGTGAAGGATTTCTTAAAATACTGAGAAAACATAGATGTTTATCACTCACACTCACCCTGTACCTCCTTTAGTCACTTATCTTATTGACCTGGAATTATTAATTTATTTACCTGCCTTCCATCACCAAATGTGTATTAAATGAATCAATGAATGAGCACCAGGAAATAATGTCATTGGAACGTGTTGTTTTCTTAGAGAACTGCTATGGTTTGAATGTTTGCCCTTTTCAAAAGTCATGTTAAAACTTAAGCCCCAATGGGACAGTATTGAGGTGGGGCCTTACAAAGTGATTGGATCATGGCGAGGGCTCTGCCCTGGTGAATGGATTAGTTTATTCATGGATGAATGGATTAATGGATCAATGAATTAACTGGTTATCATGAAAGTGGTGCTAGTGACTTTATAAGAAAAGGAAGAGAGATCTGTGTTAGGGCTCTCAGGCCCCTCGCCATGTGACACCCTGAGCTGCCTTAGGACTCTGCAGACAGTTACCATCAGCAACAAGGCCCTTGCCAGATGTTTACCTTGGACTTTTCAGCCTCCATAACTGTAAAAATAAATTCCTTTTCTTTACAAATTACCCAATTTTAGGTATTCTGTTATAGGCAACAGAAAATGTACTGAGACCAGAACTTTGATTTAATATTTGCCTAAATCATGCTGTGTCAAATAGTCTGCACCATAAATATGTCTCATGATTGTTCTTTAGCTTTCTTTCTATTTCTAAGTGTTAGCAGTGGCTATAGATATTCTTTCCCCAGGACAACCAAACGGTATAGAATGCATTTTGTAGTGATAACAAACAAAGGACAAGCATCAGTGACTCTTTTCTTAGAAATCGGTGATTTTCAACTTCAGTTTGTATACACATCATCTGGAAAGATCATGAAGAACACAGAAGATCAGGCTGGCTGAAGAAGGATTGCTTCTGGCCTTCTTATTCTTACCAAGTTCCTAAGTGATTCTGGTAACTGGAGAAAGTTTAACAATAGTTTCTCTGGTGGAAAACCATTGAATTGTAATACAATTTATTTCCCCATTTGTGAAGCTCTGAACCAGTGGAAACTCACCAAGGAATACAAGGGAACTACATAAAGAAATAAATAGTGGCCGGGCACAGTGGCTCATGCCCCTAATCCCAGCACTTTGGGAGTCCCAGGTGGGTAGATCACCTGAGGTCAGGAGTTTGAGACCAGCCTAACCAACATGTTGAAACCCCATCTCTACTAAAAATACAAAAAATTAGCCAGGTGTGGTGGTGCAAGCCTGTAATCCCAGCTACTCAGGAGGCTGAGGTAGGTGAATCATTTGAACCAAGGAGGCGAAGATTGCAGTGAGCCGAGATAGCGCCATTGCACTCCAACCTAGGCAACAAGAGCGAAACTCAAACAAAAAAAAAGAAAGAAATAGCTAATGTTCGACAGCACTCCCTAATGCAAGCATGTGGGTATTACACAGGCCCTGGGCTAATGGACAACCAATAGTCAATCAGAATCCTTTGAGTCTGAAGGGAAATACAAATTGTTTGAGGGTTTTCATATAGAGTTTGTGTGTGTCTGTATGTTTCCACAATTTTTTTTTTTTTTCCAAATGAAATCTTATGTGGACTCTGGGCATGTAAAACCTGATTGAACAGAAGTGTCTCTATTGAAATAAATGTGGTCGAGGGTGACGTAGGGCAAGTCAGGCCTGCTTACCCACAGATCTACTCCTTTGCATCTTATAGTGGCTTTTAAGGGCTCCATGAATTCCTAGGGTTTCTTACAGCACAGTTTGAAAACCAGCACTGTATTTTATTACCTTTTCCCTACTATCCTCCCATATTCTTTTTGGTGGACATGATCAATGCTGATTTAACAAATCAATAAAATCTAATTTATGTCCAGGTGTAGTGGCTCATGCCTGTAATCTCAGCACTTTGGGAGGCAGAGGCAGGCAGATCACTTGAGGCCAGCCATTCTAGACCAGCCTGGCCAATATGGCAAAACCCTGTATCTACTAAAAATACAAAAATTAGCCGAGCATGGTGGCACACGCCTATAGTTCCAGCCACTTGGGAGGCTGAGGCACAAGAATCGCTTGAGCCTGGGAGACAGAGGTTGCAGTGAGGCAAGATCATGCCACTGTACTCCAGCTTGGGTGACAGAGTGAGACTCCATCTCAAAAAAAGAAAAAAAAAAAAAGAAAAAGAAAAAAAAAATCCAATTTATGGCCAGGTGCCAGTAGCTCCCCACTGTAATCCCAGCACTTTGGGAGGACGAGGTGGGAGGATTACTTGAGGATAGGAACTCAAGACCAGCCTGGGCAACATAGTGAGACCCCATCTGTAAAAAGAAATTAAAAAAAGAAAAAAAGGTGTGGTGGGGCATGCTTGGAGTTCCAGATACTTGGGAGGCTGAGGCAGAAGGATTGTTTGAGCCCAGGGGTTTGCAGCTGCACTGAGCTAGGATCACACCACTGCACTCCAGGCTGGGTGACAGAGTGAGATCGTGTCTCTTAAAAAAAAAAAAAGCAATTTATACTTGATCCTCACATTTCAAAAGGTACCTGTAAGCCAGGAAATTCATGCCAGATCTACTGAAAGAAAAGGCAAGATGAAATTCTTGGCGTAGGTTTCCCTCTGGACAGACAGAAAAGCCTGAAGAACAACAACACTGAGCATGCCAGGAGGACGAGTTTTCATCCTGCAGTTGCCAGTTTGGCTTCCTAGTCCCTCCTTCCCCTTTTAGGAGACACGTGTCTTTTTCAAGGGGAAAGGAAAGGAGAAAAGGTTCCTTCTGCTATTCCATGTGGGGCAATTTGCTCTCTTATCCTCAGAAAATGGTAACATGACTTTGAAACTTATTATTCAGATTGGCTCATTACTGCCTTATTTGATGCAATCATTTTAACCAGAAGTTTTTCTTTTTATATGGACCTTGAGGAAAGTTTCTTCCTTTAATTTTAATTTTATAGTTTAAATTTCTTAGCAAACTGAATGCAGCTTTTAGAGGTTCAAGGGAATACCTGATATTGATTATTAATCAGACTATGTAATCTCTGAAGACAGGAAGCAGAGGTACATTTCATAAAGCTCCATCTACTTTATTTCAAAAGGAACTTGTCTGATATGACACATGGAGAGATGATACAATTGTTTTTATTTTTAAAGCAAAAACCATATTTATCCATGTTGCAAAGAAACCCAAACGAGACGTACAAGCATAAAAACAGGATAGAATGAAACCTGCAAAGATTCCTTTCATATCTAACATGACAATCTCCCTTTTACAATTATCTCCTAGGATTAAGTCACTAGAGGATAAGCTCCTTAAATCTACTTTCCTGAAAACAATTGTTAGGGAGTCCTAAAACCAATCCTTAATTATTTTAATAGGGTAGCAGGAAGAAATTGTACTTTTCCTTCAGACTATCAGAATCCTTTTGGGAAAAAGATATTTAGATGATAACAGTAGAATATTTTACTGTGGTAGAATATTTTACTCTATGTTCTATACTTCTTTATTGTCATTCTTAAAGAAAACTTTGTTCACCTGGTTGAATTTAGAGATGTTTACGGGAGAAAATTCTCTCTAGCTCCAAGAAGAACAGTGAAACAGAAAAGAGGTAAATTTCTTATTTGTATTAAAATACACATCTGTAAATGTAGACTAAAATCTAGTATTGGCGTATTTAAAAATTGGTGGAAATAGGCAGCAAGATGTGCAGTTAGTTCGTCTCTGACCCTCATACCTGTGCTCATACACGAAGACCATGCGCCTGCATGCATGTGCTCAGTGCCATGTGGAGCCTATTGTCCATTTGCAGACAGATGGTATGCTGGCAAGCATATGTATCAGCTAATATCAAGGTTGCACATTCAGAATGACACCAAAAATTTGGTCTTTACATTCGTAAGTGTAATACACTTTCAGAAATTTCATCTTCTCTGGTTGCTACACCTAGACTCACACATTTAACAAGAGCTTAGAATTGAAATTGGTTTTTCTATCATGCCACAAATTTTTCCCCACTTTGATTTTTGCCTTTAAAAAGGCAGACAAAATATAAATACAGAAAGCGGTGGGCAAGACACACAAAATACGTGTAATTCACTTTAATATTAGACCAGTCTTTCATGTAAAAAATTTAAAAAGATAAACTGAACTAAGCCAAAAATATTACTTCTAGCATCAGGATGTTGATGTTTAGGGATGTAAAAAGAGATCAAATGGCCCTTTCTTTGATAAATCTGCAGGTTTTTAATGATCTGGGCATACTCCATGCAAAAGAAATCTGGATGGTTCACTATAGGTTGCATGAATTTTAACCAATCTAGAATGTTAAAATAACAGTATGTCAGTAGTGAGGATAATTCTCTTTTCTCATATCTAAAATTCTTGCAATAATGCCTAAGGAGAAAACCCAAACCTCATCTGTAGTAGTCAGTGCTTGCTGCCTTCTGATATGGAAGAGAATGAAGTCAATTCTATTAGAACCTCAGTGCTTGCACCAATTCCTCTTCCAGATGAGAATGTTAAACTATTATTTATTTATTGCCCTACTTCAGGGCCTCAGTAATCTGAAAATATTTCCACTTCCACTGGGATAGGTTTATAGGCTTTTCCTAAATGCCATTTCTCTGTTTGAAGCAGCATTAGGAGAGAATGCCATGTTCTGATGAAAATGACATATCCCTGCAGGAGACAGAGAAAGATCTCTTACAAGGGAACTGACGTGAATCTCCTAAAGTTGGAATATTAGGGAACTGTGTGCTGGCTAAGTCCTCATAGCTGAATCACATCTGTGGTGGCAGCCCAGGCCAAATTCCTAAATGATGATAACTACACCATCCCCTCTCCTCTTTTTCCTGCTATAGATGAGTTTAGGGGCTTACAGGGGTGTGTGAAGGTTAATTTTACATGTCAATAGGCTGGGCCATGGGGTGTCCAGACATTTGGTGAAACATTATTCTAGGTGTTTCTGTGAGGGTGTTTTGGGTAATATCAACATTTAAATTGGTGAACTTTAAGTAAAGCACTTTGTCCTTCACACTGTGGGTGGGCCTCATCCAATCAGTTGAAGGTAGGAATTGAACAAAAAGACCAGCCTCCCTCAAGCAAGAGAGAATTTCCCAGAAGACAGCCTTTAGATGTTATCTGCAGCATCAGCTCTCCTGGGTCTCCAGCATGCTGGTCCACCATGCAGATTTTGCACTCTGGTTTCTTTAACGGTGCAAAGCAATTCCTTATAATAAATCTCTTTCTCTCTGTACATGTAAATATCCTATTGGTTCTGTTTATCTGGAGAATTCTGACTAATATAAAGGGTAAAACTTATATGTAATTTCTTAGGACTTAGAAACTAACACTGTTTGGCTCAGAACCAGAAGATTATGGTCACCAAACTCCTTGCTAATGATTTGATGACTCTTTGATTAGATGTGACAAAAGTAGAGATGATGCTTTGTCAGGAGACATTGAAATGCTAGTCTGCAAGACAGCCAATGTGCAAGAGTTAGGGATCCTTTACCCCTCTCATTCACTCATCCCTCCATTCATTTGTTGAACATTCAATGAATATTTACTGATAACTTCCAAGGTGTCAGGCAGTGCACTGGGCAAAGAATATTCTTGGATTGCAGTGATCAGGAGATAGAAACCACACTCTGTAGGTTTTACAGAGGAAGTTTAATATAAGAATTAAGCTATAAAACTAAAACTCTGTAGGTTTTACAGAGGAAGCTTAATATAAGGATTATTAACTATAATAGATAAGGAAACTTTATATAGTACCCTAGGGCTGAGGGAGAGTAGCGAAGAAAAAATAAACTTGGCAATCACTTTGAAGTTATATTCTGCTACAAAATGGAGAGATATTCACCAGTTTAGCCAGTCCAGTGTTAGTCTGGAATTGCAAACAACAGTCAGCCCTCGGTACTGCAGGTTGGGAGCAGACCATCAGCAACTATGACACGGCCATTCAGGCAGCCCTGTTCATGGTGGGATGTGGAGCAAGGGGTCTTTGAGTTCTGCATAGAGAGTTGTGAACGGGTTATTACCAGGCCCAGGCTACGCGGTGGGGTAGTTCCTGACTGTCTGTGGCTCTGGCAGGCAGCAGTGGATAACTCTGGATGTCCTTCTGCCTTCCTCTCACCAGAAATTACAGAAAGCCCCTTCCACCTGCAATGCCCCTCCAGTGCCCTCTACTAAGAAGGCTTCACATCATGTTCCCTTTTAAGGAGAAATGC
The DNA here is from genome assembly GCF_028858775.2 of Pan troglodytes. Taxonomy (NCBI): domain Eukaryota; kingdom Metazoa; phylum Chordata; class Mammalia; order Primates; family Hominidae; genus Pan; species Pan troglodytes. The sequence goes on along the minus strand of NC_072409.2, from coordinate 69,708,421 downwards.
TTATAGGAACTCTGTGGTTTATCATAGCATATATTGAAGGATGTATTTGGACCTAAGAGGCAATAAACTGGTAACTGACACACAGGTGAATAAGATGTAGTCCCTTGCCTCAAGTTGCTCACTGCTTAATATGGGACACAAACCACATATTAGGCTGCTTCAGAGGGACAGAACCAGTAGGATCCATATGGAAGTGGATTTATTAGGGGGAATTGGCTCAAACAATCACAGTGGCAAAGTCTTATGATAGGTCGTCTGCAAGTTGGAGAACCAGAGTCTGGTAGTGTGGCTCCCAGAGAAGCCAGTAGCCTGGCTCAGTCCAAAAAGCCCCAGAACCAGGGAAGCCAACAGTGCAGCCTCCAGTCTGAAGCTGAAGGCCCAAGAGCCCATAGGGGTCCAGTGATGCAAATCTCAGTGTCTAAACCTGAAGAACCTGGATTCTGATGTCCAAGGATAGTAGGAGAAAAAGGCCTCTCACTCCAGAAGAAAGAGAAAAAGTGCTCTGTGTCCCTTTCTTGTGCCTGCTTTGCACTAGCCGGGCCCCCAACAGATTGGACGGTACCCTTAAGAGTGGATCTTCCTCTCCCAGTCCACTGACTCGAATGTCAGTCTCCCCTGGCAACACCCTGAAAGACACAATGCTTCACCAGCCATTTGGCATCCCTCAACACCATCAAGTTGACACCTAATATTAACCATCACAGACAACTAAACAGACAGTTATTTAAAAGTGTGACAAATGTTGTGTCTGAGGTAAGTGTCGTGTGCTAAAGGGAGACACAACAGGGCACCTAATCCAATCTTGCTGTGGTGGAGGATGGCGCTCAGGCTCCGCCACAAACGTTCCCTTGAGTGTTATCCCCATTTGGTGGCAGACTCATGAGTCTATACACTCCATGCATGTCTCCTCAACTTAGGCAAAATGGAGTTAGAGTTACCCTCCAATAGCATGGTCTACAAATTGTCCAGAAATCTCTCAAGATAATGTCACTTCTTTTTTCACGGAATGCAGTTTATATCTTACAATCATCATTCCCAACACCCGATCTGAATCAGATTTCTTACAGGGCATTTAGATCTCTTGATTTCCTTAGAGAAAAAAAAAACAAACCAAAGACTAGAAAGACATTTTAAATCATGAGTTCTCTCCTCCTCTCAATGAGGAGAGGACTGAGAGCCTCTCACCCCTCCCACCTTGTACAAACACACTAAAAGAAGAAGATGAACAGTTCCATGGGGCAGTGCCCCACACCAAACACATGTACTCTGCCAATGGAAAAGTGATTTCTTTCTTTTGTCTGTGTCAAAAGAACCAGGTGTCTGCAAAAGCTTCTGCCATCAGTGAACACTCAGCATCCTCTTAATGTAGAGCTTATCCTAGACATTATTGTATCAAATGACATAACATCCTGGAAGTCATAAAGAATCATATAAATGTTATTGTTATTACTTAGGATCATTGACCTGTAGGTTGGAAGAGCTGAAACAAGTAATTTTTATGTGTTTAAGTATGACAAAAAGACCAATAAAGACTATAGCCATGTTAGACCTTGGCTTTCAGTTCCAGCCACACCCCCTTCCCAGGCTTGTTGCTGGCTTTTTCTCTTTTACTTCATGGCTCTTAAAGTTTGCGATCTTAACTAGCCCCAGAATAGCTAGTGTCTGTTCAGTTCGGAGTATTGCTTTGGGGCAGCATTTTTTGTTTCATCCCTGATTAACTGGGGGAAATTCTAGGACTTGTGGGTTGGTTGAATCATTTCTTGTTAAGATTCATAGGACTGGGCACGGTGGCTCACATCTGTAATCACAGTGCTTTGGGAAGCCAAGGTGGGTGAATCACTTGAGGCCAGGAGTTTGAGACCAGCTTGGGCAACATGGCGAGACCCTGTCTCTACAAAAAATTAAAAAAAAAAAAAAAAAAAAGGCTAGGCATGGTGGTGTGCACCTGCAGTCCCAGCTACTTGGGAGGCTGAGGCAGGAGGATTGCTTGAGCCCAGGAGTTTGAGATTACAGTGAGCTGTGATCACACCACTGTACTCTAGCCTGGGTGACAGAGAGAGACCCAGTTTCTAAAAACCATAATATAAAAGTGTAAAAAAGATTCATAGAGCTAAAGAGAAAGAAATCACAGGGTTGGGTGGGGTGGTGGGGAACTTATCCGGAATAGAAACTCAAAATCATAATGGCAAAAAAATAAAATAGTAGGATAAAATTTGAGTTGCTTAGAACTACTTTCTTGTCCTTAAAATAAGCCTATTTCTCCATTCTTTTCTCATATTGAAGTGATAAAAAAGACAGAATTTTTCCTAGAGTGATTGTTTTAGGTCATAAAGAACTGAGTGGTCGCAGGTTGTCTGAGGTGCTCCTTATAAAGGACTTGACAGCTGATTGTGAAAATGTATCATTATCGCAGGGCTGAAATGATAGCCCACCCTTGCTTAGCCTCAGGGAGGATAAGCTGAGGAAGTTTTGAAAGATTATATCTGCCCATAGTGCAAGGGAAATGTTTCAGATCTGAAGGAATACTTCTCTCTGTAAACCCCACGGATGCCTACATTTCTAGCCAGCCTGCTAAGATAGAGGTTGCTCTTAGTCACTCTCCTCAACCACATTAACTGTTAAAGGTATTTTATGTTACTATTAAAAGTTTTAAAAATAAAAAAAACTTCAATTTTTTATTGCCCATGTTCCTTGGTAGAATAATGACCTAGAAAGTAGGTATACAAGGTTTAACTATAAATTCCTCTCTGAAATCTCCTTTAGAAAAAGCTACATTCACTGATCTTATAAAATAGCTTTAAATCATATTATTTTCTTTTTTTTTTTTTCACCTTTGAAGGGGGAAAAAGCTACTATCTTCTGAATGGGACAAAGAAGTTTGTCTTGTACCTCCTGCTTGATGCTTTCCTGGGTTTTAATGAAACCCTCATAAGTGAACAGCTAATCAACCAATTATTTGACTCCAGACTTTACATTTAAATACAGGTAAAATATAAATTATTAGTTATATAAAAGGGAATGTGCCAGATTTCTCAATCAAAAAGCCCCCTATGTCATAAAAATGTCCTTTCACTAATCAAAATATCACCTGAATGAAGTCATCATGTTAGCCTGATTGCATTTCCCTCATATATGTGCAGCTGCATTTGCGGCTCCATAAATGTCATTTGATTATGAGAAAATAAACAGGAAGAGACTCAAAGGGAGTCAGTACAGGGCCTGCTTGTTTACCTGCGGCAGCTTTCTTAGCTGAAGAACAAATGTCATGCAAATGGTGCACCAGCAATGAGCTGCCAATCACCCTGGCTTGGCATTCATGATGATTTGCTAAATCATTTAAAGAGACATGATTTACTAAATGAAAAAATATCAGCGGCAAGGGCCTGTGTTTAAACACGGGGCTGAGTTATTATCCCAGTAGGCTGGAATGAAATGAAGACATCTTCCAATTAAAGCTTGCAGATGAACCCAGACAAACCCCCCTTTTTTCATAAAGACAGGCAGATTATGATTGGGAAGGAACAGCGACAGAGGCTTTCATTACACGCTGATTATGGTGATAAAATTCCCAGCGCTGTGTGTCTGCGGGCCCAACTTCACATTTGAAGGTTTTTAATATAATTTCCTTAGGGTGAAATGCTGAAGATTTATTAAACTTTATGAAGGGCTTACAGATCCAATTTAAGAGGACATATCATAGGGGCAAAACTGACAGACGATAAAATACATTCCAACTATAAGAAAAAAAAGCAAGGAGAAAGTTGCACCGTGAAACTGTTTTTAAACATTTTTTGTTGGCGGTGGTGTTTAAGTGAAATCAATCATTTCCCCCAGTGTTACAGCCTTGTTGGTCCATTGAAGTTTTCTTCATGCTTTTTACAGAAGGTGGGTATTGAGCCCAGTGAAGGGATGGAGAGTTTATCTAATTTTATTTGGAAGAAAAAAATTACCAAAATAATTTTGAGATCATTGGTTTATAAGAACTTCTCAGCATTTATAGTTTTTCTGCAGTGAAGCATGCATCATCCCCTTTATTGCAGCATACCACCATTAAGACATTACGCTGATGTGGGTGCTGATCTGTTTCTTCCAACCATTTTCATACAAACAGACACCCGTCAGGAAGACAAGTTTAGCAACTTTCATTGGCTCTTTTTTTTCTTTGGAGCTTTCAAGATAGTTGTGGGGACGACTTTTCTTTCATTTTTATCATGATTTCATGAGCCTGTGCTCCTGGTATGAATTCAGGGTAGGAGTTTTATATAGGAAAACAAATAGTACAAAATCACTCTTCTATTTGGCAGTGAAGAAAGGTTTTCTAGGTACCAATAGAGTTTAGATAACTCCTAAGCTTTGCCCTTTCCCTCATATATGTGCAGCTCAGAATAGATCACAGGTAAGAAAGCAGTCACAGGAAACTCATGTCTTCTGTGGCCTTTACTTGAATTTGCCTAAATTACTTTATGGATAAGACTTCTCTGGCCAGATATATTTTCTGGGCTTTCCTTCCTCCCTTCCTCCCTCCCTCTCTCCCTCCCTCTTTCCTTCCTTCTTTCCATGGCTTTTTTTTTTTTTAAGTATAATTTATATAGAAAAAATTACCTGTTTTAAGCATACAATCCAATGATTTTTAGTAAATTTACAGAATTACACAACTCTTACCACAGTCCAGTTTTTAAACATTTTTATCACTCCAAAAAGATCCCCCATGCCTGATTGCAATCAATACCAGTTTCCACTACCCAGCACCAAACTCTAATCTGCTTTTTGTCTCCATAGATTTGCAGTTTCTAGACACTTTATACAAATGAAATCATACAATATGTTGTTCTACCTAGATTTTTCTTTTTTAAACCATTTCAGGGCCAAATCCAGATCTCACACTGGCACTTAGCAGAGACTCAATTTATATTCAAACCATTCTGGAAAACAGGTCAAGTCAATATAGGATTAACCCTGTGGCTTTTTCATGATAAAAGGCTTTTTTTGTTTTTTTGAGACAGGGTCTCACTCTGTTACCCAGGCTGGAGTGCAGTGACACGATTTCGGCTCACTGCAGCCTCTACCTTCCAGGCTCAAGTGATCCACCCACCTTAGCCCCCCATGCACACACCGCTATGTCTGGCTAATTTTTGTATTTTTTTATAGAGACGGGGTCTTGCCATGTTGCCCAGACTGGTTTTGAAGTCCTGGGCTCAAGCGATCCACCCACCTCAGCCTCTCAAAGTGTTGGGATTACAGGTGTGAGCCACTGTGCCTGGCCGAGAGATTTTTTAAGTAGCGTTTGTGAAAGTCATTAGAAAGGTGAGAATAAAGTCCCTCTGTTTTTTTTTAAATTTATTTTTGGCATAATAAAATTAATATTACTTGTAAAGAATCTATTATATCTCAAAAATATTTTGCTTTTTACTGGGAAAAAAGTTTTCATTAGAGAATTTTGCACTATGCAGTCACAAAGCTCTCAGAAGAAGGATACAAACCCTAGATGGGGTAAATGAGGGAGAAAACTAAATGCGACACACAGCCTAGCTTGGATCCTGGATCAGGGAAGATAAACACTATAAAGATATATTTAGAAATAATTGGTGAATTTTAACATGGACAGTATAGAGAAAATAGTATTATATTGATCCAGGATTTGATAATTGTGCTGAGAATGTATTTGTACTCAAGAAAAACATCATGGCAAAGCATTTTGGGTAAAGGAGTGTGGTGTAAAAAAATTGTCTATGTAAAGAAAGAGAAGAGGAGAGGGAGAGAGCAAGACATAGGAAGAGAAGCAGAGAGAGAATGCGAGGGACAGACAGAGGTGAAATGTTGCCAACTGGTCAAGGCTGTACTGGAATATGTTTCGTACTCTTCTTGCAACTCTTCTGAAAATTTTAAATTATTTCAAGAAAAAAGGCTAAAAACATGGCAATGGTGTAATAGTTGTGTGAATAATAGTTATAAAATATTAAAAAAATAAAGCCTGCCCATTTCTCCATCTTCCCTTTTCTCAGGGTGAGCCTTACCATTTAAAGCTCAGGCCATCAAGAGTGTTGATGCTGATGTTTTGTGAGAGCTCATTACATGCCAGGCATTGCTAAGTATTTTGGGTTTTTTTCACTTCTAAACAAAATGTAAAGAAAATGGCCTGACAGCCAAATGCTTTGTTTAAATATAATGACAAGAACAGGGATGTTCATAGCTTTCTTGACAACATCTTGACTACAGTACAAGCACATGCAGAGTTCATGAAAGGCGAAAGATAGATCATTGTCCAGTATCCATGGCAGGCCAGCAGGTGTTGGATCCCAGTACTTGACTGCAGGCATCTAGGAGCAGGTATTGAACACTGCAATTGCATCACTGAAAACACTAAGAAAAAGTAGGTGCTTTTGTTATAATAAACAACTACCAGCCACATTTAATGAATACTTACAATGTGCCAGCTGTTCCTGAAAGTGTGCATGTGCAATGGATGCTTATGTGTGTGTGTGTGCATTTGTATGTGTTTGTGTATGTGTGTTAGATCTATATCCTCATTAATTCCTCAGAATAACCTCTGAGATAGATAGGTACTAAACGTCCAGAATGAAGAAATTTGAGCTTGCCCAATGTTAAATGGCTAATCAGTGAAAATGGAAGCCTCAAAGCCAGGTCTGTTTGACATTGCAAATGGCTCTCCACCTCTAGTAGGTTAGCCTATATATTCAAATATAAGAAATAAAAATATGTGTTTCCTATTTGCTTTGTAACGATGGTAAGAGGATTTATGAAACACATATATATTATGATATGCTTTGTGGAAGAAATAAAGTTTCTTTAGCAGAACAACTGAAGCAGTGGGAACATGATTATATATCAAAGAAAATCCAGTTTCCTGTCCCCTGGCTGTGTCATTGTCATGTATACTAACTGTATATCCCCGTGGTTTAATAATAAGACAGAGGTATGAAGAAAGGAGATATTTCTTGTTACCTACATTATTGTTAAGAAATTTATTTACCAATACAACTACGCATGACTCAGAATGGATTCCTAAGAGCAGATTAATTCAACTAATAACAGTTACATAAAATAAATATACATTTTATTATGTAATGTAATATTTATGACTGATACACAACAATGATTGACATCAATGAAAATATGTTCTATTTTTATCTTATTTATTTTCATCACATGGTAACTATTTTACATGAACGGGATTTGGGTTTTTGTTTTGTTTTTATTTTTATTTTTATTTTTTACCCTAGCTGCTGCCACATATTTTCTGTGGAGAAATATGGTTCAAATCACCATTGCTTCTCTCATTTTCATATTCATTTCTAATGATATCTGGAAAGTGCCTCAAAAATTTACTTGGGGATTGGAAATGTCCAACTCTGTTCAGGCTGCTGTAGCAAAATATTATAACCGAGTAGCTTATAAATAACAGAAATTTATTTCTCACAGTTCTAGAGGCCGGGAAGTCCATGATCAAGAAGCCAGCAGATTCAGTGTCTGCTGAGGGCCAACTTTCTGGTTCCTAGGTGGCACCTTCTCACTGTGTCCTCACATGGTAGAAGGGATAAGCTAGCTTTCTGAAGTATTTTTAAATAAGGGCATTTAATCCCATTTATGAGGGCTCATCCTTCATGATCTAATCATCTCCTAAAATGCCCACTTCCTCATACCATCACCTTAGTTAGAATTTCAACATATGAATTTTGAGCGGACAAAAACATTCAGACCCTAGCAAGCATTAACTTTTCATTCCATCTGTCCCCTGCATAAACTTGCCTTATTCCTCTGTCATCTTTTAGATCTGAAGAGTAAGCCAAAGTTAAATTTTGCAATACACAGTTCTTTCAAAATTAGGTCTCACTTAATTCATATTCCTGGGACATTGCACTGATATATAATCCCTTATGGTAACTTGGGAACTGGCAACATTGTTATTACACAATATGACAAAAATATAAAATATTCCCCAAATATATGATGGAAACAAGAAGGAGACATGGCAGCATTCCTCCCTTGGAGCATCCAGACAATGGATTTTCCCAGTCTGCAATTTTGCTATGTAGCTATAAATGCATCTTTATCTCCACACTTCCCTTGACCACACTGACCCCCTCATGCCAGGATAGAAGCTTCATTGGCTAATGAATTACTGCACTCTTCTTTCCTAGTGCCCCAAAGACCTCTGTACAGCTTTAAAATAACACCAGAGTTAAAAATAAGAAAGCTTAACCAGAAGACAAGTGTTAAGTTTCTCATAACAGATTCTCAAGTTGTGAAACTTGTTAAACTGTTGACTTGTTAAACTGTTGACTTTTAATGGAACTAAAAGAAATTTTTGCGATCATGTGAGCTGATGTCAGATGTTCTAGATTGATGTACTAGTTTGCTCAGAGTTTTGGACAAGGCTGAAGGAAGGGAAATAGTGGAAGAGAAGTGAAAGAAAGAATTAAAATGGCAGAGAAAGGAGATGCAGATATAGAGCAAAGGCACAAAAAATGAAAGAAGCTAGGTTCCTTTGGGGAATTGTAAAGTGACATTTACATTCTGAGAGTGAGAAATAAAATGGAATTGCAAGATGATATCGAGAATTAGAGAAATACCAAATGGTCTTTTCTATTCTATGGATAAATATGAATAAATTTTAGGAGACTTAATTCAATCAAATATTTATTGAAACCTATCATGTGCAAGGCATTCTGACAGGTGCTGTAGGTTATACAGAGATGAATCTGACATGATTCCTGATTTAGAAAGAATTCAAATGACGGAGAGAGAGAGGAATTCTCAACAAAGGACAGATCATGCCATTTAGGGAATGGGACAAAAATAAAGACTTAGTGAAAGATTGTGTCCTCGGACTAGGCTAGAAAGACAAGTGAGATTACAATAGTTGCAGATAGCAGTTTACAGGTGTGGCCATTCGAGAATTGCATGAGAAAAGGGACATAGCAGAAGGATTAGGTACCTTCCAGAACCAACAAAAAGTCCAGTTAGACAAGCATATGCGTTTTTATGTCAGCCAGTACAGGGAAATAAGCTTTCCTGTGTTGGAAGAGTTTATAATTTAGCAGGCAATGAAGAACACTGGACATTGACTTTGGGTGTCTTTGCTTGTTTTTTATTTATTTTACACAGAAAACTGTAGGTGAAGAATTGAAGCAGTGAGTCAAAAGGAAGGAGTAAAGGCAGAGTGAAGTCTGAAGAGAATCCAGGTAGAAAGCTACCCCAGGAGAACCAAACTGAGAACTTAAGCTGGGGCAATGGCAGAGAAGAAGAAATGATAGATTCAAGAAACATTAGGAAGGAAGACTGAACATTTAGAATTGATTGGGTAAGGGAAGGGAAGAGTCAGAAAAGATTTTATTTGCAGATTTTCCTACAGGGAAACAAATTTGGAATTCAAACTTTCCTTTGATTCATTTAACAGATAGATATTTAGCTTCGACTCTGGACCAGATCCTACATTAAGTGCTACATGGATGAAACAGATCAATTAGATGTGATCTACCCCCAAGGAACTTACAACCTGTAGTCAAGGTTAAACAAGACACAAATAAGCATTGTACAAAATAGAATACAGTAGATGTTGTTACAGAGGTAAAAATCAAGTTCCATGGGTTTATGGAGAGAAGCACCAAGAAAAGGTTTAGGAAGGAAGAGGTCTTTGGACAGGGCCGGGAAAGAAAAAAACAATTTCGACAGACTAAAATATTTTAGTGAGCAGCTGGAGGAGGTGGTAGAGAAAGCGATACAAACTTACATAGCATAATTCCAGAAAGAATTTATATATGAAAAATGTCAATCTTTTTCTCTCTCTCTCTCAAGCCTTCCATTAGATTTAGACTACAGTTACAATCAGAGAGGCCTCTTCCCCATAATCTTAATCTTTATCCATGTATCTCATATGGATAGTGTCAGGATTATCTAAAATATGTAAAGGTCTTCCATAAATTCAGAGCAAAACACCAGAGAAATATGTGTAAAATATGAATATAAATGAATAAGGCTGACTTTCATTATCAGCTTACAAATACTTCGAATATAGCTACACAGCTGATCCCTCAAGATAGTCACTATTGGAAGACTTCTTATGCTCCCAACTGAAGAGATATTTATTCAAATTTCTTTTTAAACAAAACTCCCCCAAACTTATTCAGTTATAGATATTGTTTTATTATTTAGGATCTCTAGTTTGAAAATCTGACAGGTAATGCCTGATGCTTAGCCTCTGAAACAAAGCAACAAAACAACAAAACCTTACAGTGGGCTTTTCTTAGTAATAACTGTTTCTAAGGTCATGAATTGAAAAGCCAGAGTTCTAAGTTCAAATCCACACAAGCTCAAGTTTAAGGCCAGTGCTGTAATGAACCTGAGTCATGGAGAAGATGAAATTACCAAAAAGCTGCTTTCTGCCCTGAGCAAAGATTTTAGAACGAAATCAACAACATCACATACATCATATAATAAAGAGAATTATGAGTTTGGTGTACTGTTTTTAACCTGGGTTCTCAGTGAGCCAATTTAAAGGCAGGAAAAATAACCACTAAGGAAAAAGGGTTGGAATTAAGCAATGTTTACTTATTCATCTTCAAAGGAATTTGAATGGCTCTTGATGAAGCATGAGGAAGCTCCAGCAGTGTTGAGCCTTGAAGTTATCTGCATTGATAATTGTTATCTGCATTGATCCTAGGGGATGGTCTGCAGAATACCAAGTACTCAGGGTTAAATTCTGCATTTTCTAGTCGTGATTTCTGTGATCTGGGAAATGTTCTCTCTCTGGTTTTCCTTTCAGTCACAAAAAATACCAGCTTCTTTTTCTTCCCTCTTTCAAGAATTACTAAATTCCTTAATGAGTAGTGTTCTTCATTTGCAATGTCAGTAAAGAAACAGAATATACAGCAATCTTCTGTCTGGTGCAGAGGTTTATTAAAGGAACAGTGGCTAGAAGAAGGTAGTCACAGGTATTATCAAAGTCAGCTGTTAACCCACAGCCCCCAGGCCCTCACTGCTTCCTACATGACAGTGAGGAACTCAACCACCTACCTGGTTTCCAGAATATCCACCGTAGTTGTGCCACTTGATACAGAGAAAATCCTTTTAGCTATATGCTCAAGGACAGACTGCCATCAGATGGGATCAATAATTGATGTACGTTTTTGTTTTTATTGTATTTTAAACTCTTGGGCAGGCTCTTTACCATTGCATTAAGCATTTTTCAAAGTACCTGGTCACAAAAGGAGACAGAATAAATTATTTGACCAAGCAGAGTAATAATTCCTTCCTAATATATTGCGCAATACCATCTTGACATATACATTTTTGATCATCACACATAGGTGGTTTCCCTACTGCTAAACTCACTAGGCATTCCCTAGTACAGAATTTCTATTAATAATCCCCGTAGCTGCTGCAGGGAGACACAGGGGAAACTAGATCCAAACAAACCACACAACTAAGTTTACACTATGTGCTTCGGAATTCTTGGCCATGGGTGAGCCATGTGATGGCCCAAACCTGTTTTACTTCCATATTGTCTATTGCAACTATATTTCCAAGGACTAGGGAACAATATGCCAACTTCTAGTTAATAGCTAACAGTAACAGACAAACCTGTAACATTTCAAGCAAGAAAAACTAAGACCTATAAAACCATGATTTACACATCATTTCTTCCTACCATGAGCAGCTATTCTTAAAAGGAGCCTTATCCTGATATCACCCCCATCCCTCCCACCCACATTCCTCATTTTTCTTTCCATCTCTGGCCTTGGCCACATTGTCTGCCTTGCATTAGCCCTTGATTGACTGCCCTCTGCACTTTCCCTCTTCTGTTCAATGCTAGTGGGTATTGATTCTCAGTATTGGAGCTCTCCTTCTATGTCCCTTACCAGGCACTATTAAGTCTGTAATATATTCTCTCTGCAATGCAACACTGTCAGCTGCCTGAGTATAAGTAGAAACATAGAGTCACAGAATGTCAGAGCTAAAAGGAAAGCCAGAATTTATGCTACTCAACTCCATCATTTTACAAAGGATGACACTGAAGCCAGAGAGGTAAGAGCCTTGCATAAGATCACCCAAGTACTAAAAGCGAAGGCTCTAGGACCCAAACCTGTGGGTTCTGTTTGCAGGTCCAGCTGTGGACTTTACTTTGCACAGTGTTTCATCTCCTAGAATTGTGAGGCTTACTCAGGAAGTAAACTCATCATCCTATGGGTTTGGCTATTAAAAAGTAACATATTAAAGAAAGAATTCAGAATAGACGGAAGCCCTCTATGGTACAGGATATTCAATTATTTAAGATTTCTCAATGCCAGCCAAATTATAGACAATTTAAAATATTATTACTCTGTTACCCAAGATACTTCCTTGGGCCCCCTAGGTGAAGGTAGAAAATGAAAAAGAGATATTTGGAAAATTTCAAGCAAGTAGGTTTTTTAGGGCTGGATAATCATTTTCCTGCACTAATGCATTAGTGCAGGAGAAGGGCTTAGCAAATCCAACTGCTTATGACTTTGTTCTTTTTTACTTGGAGTGTATAAAAGCATGCAGAAGAGAGTTAGGGTATAGAGTGGTTGAGTATAAGGGATAGCAGAATCTAAACAACTGCTTCTTATTTTGGCTCCTGTGTTGGTCATTTTAAATCAGGTTGTCCTCCACCCATTCTCTGTCTTCTCTGCATTACACTTGCCTGGGACAGGGAGAGGGAGAAGACTTCCATGCTCTCTGTGACCTCTACTGGCTATATTAGCCAGGTTCCCTTGACCTCTGGCTTCTGGTTGGAATCAGTTAATGGGAAGCTCTGCCTGGCAGGAGAAGAGAGGGACTGTTTTTGTTTGCTTGCTTGTTTTGTTGTTTTTTTCCACCACTCTCATCCTGCTTTATGCTGTGGTTCTGGTAATACCTCGATCCCTCAACTACAGCTTCTGTGAAGTGGTTCTTCTCCATGGCTCTAGATCTCATCAGAATCCTCTAAGACTATTCCCTCCCCTTCCTTCTTCATGTCTAGGGCTGTTAATAACTTCTCCTTGTTGCTAGTCTCTGACTGTCTCAATGTCCCTTGGAGCTTCCTTTAATACAGCTGCATAAATAGTTCCTTCCCATTCTGTAAATTGTCTCCTCACACTTTCATCTGAACAGGGTTTCTTTGCTTGCCTGGGCACCGACTAAAACAGTTCATTTTGGGATAATCATAGTCTGAAGTCACCATTTATCTTCTTTGCTGCAGCAGCAAAGCCATCATCACAAAGGATAGGATCAATTCTTGTATCTCATAGATCTGCTAATCCAGGAGAAATGTGGCTAATCTGAGCGGAGGACTGACTCTCATCTCCAATTGCATTTTTGCCTTTTGGATTTGGTTGATACTAAATATGAAAAAAGACCATTAGCAGACAGGAGGATACAAGAGCAAAGGTTATATGTGGTTTATGTTTTTTACATTCTAACACTTTCTCCTGAATTATGGAGAATGATGTAAGAACTTTGTTGTTTATATAGAACCTGATAACATCCAACAATCAGAAACATGGCTTGTTTGGTTGGTTATTGCTGGACGAGCCACTACATCTGCAAAATAAATAAATACATACATAAATAAATAAATACATAAATAAAAACTCAGTGGGTAGGTTTGAAACTGGCCCCAGTTTCCCTCCAGAGCAGAATTATTGTTGACTTGTTTTAAATTTTTTTCTCAATTATTGTGGAATTACCAGTGCTGATTAATAAGAGTTCATTTACTAATGATTATAAATATTAATTTCAGGTTGGATATATCATTTCTACCAGTGGAAAAAGTATTTACCTGTATTTTTCTTTTAGAAATGGATGCTGTATGTTTACTCTTTTCAATGAATCTCTTATGAGTTCAGGGAGCTCTGCAGAAGGATAAAGGCACCTTTTCAATCATAGATAGGAAATGGGAGAAGAAGTAGAAAATATGGAGGTTTCATGTTTTATGCTAGATCTTGATTGGACTTAGGTGATGGGTCATTCATTCTTTTAAGCCATTTACATTTATTAAGTTAATATTTATAAAGTCCTATCAAGTTTCAGAAGCTGGGGGTGGAAAGATTCATAAGACATGCTTATGTCACAATGGACTGAATCCAATGGAGAAGGAGACACCTGACCGAGAAACTGTTCTTCACTAAGTAGGAAGACGGTGCCAGCCGCTACCCATTCTTACTCACCTATTTAGTATGGGTTAAGAGTAAGGGAAACTCTAATCCTGACCCCTTGGCTTCATCATTGTGAAGGTAGACTCTAGAAAAAGCTTCTAGCTTCACTTTGGGGAGCAGTGTGTGACAGGAGGGTCTTAAAGGGGAGCACCAGGTCTGTATTAAAGATTATTTTGATTGAAAGGCCAACTGCTAAAAGAAAGAAGAGAGGGAGGAGAGAGAGAGAAATGAAGAGAGGAAAGAAAGGGGAAAAGAAAGGAGGTAGGTAGGAATGGAGGGGAGAGAAAAAAGAGAGGAAGAAGAAGAAGAAAAACAGGATGAGGAGGAGGAGGAAGGAGTTAGAAAGAAGGAAGGAAGGTTGGAAACCCATTGACCTAGAGCAAAGGTCTGTGAATATTTTTTTATAAAGCACCAAATAATAAATCCTTTAGGCTTTATGGGCCATACAATCTCTGGCACAACTACTCTGATCTGCTTGGTAACACAAAAGCAGCTGGAGACAATCAGTTAATTTATGGAACACTGAAATTTGAATTTCATATAGTTTTCTCATGTCACAAAATATTACTCTTCCTTGGATTATTTTGACCACTTAAAAGTGTAAAAATAAGTTCTAAATTGTAGGACATATTAAAAGAAGCTATATCCCATGTGCCATAGTTTGCCAAATCCCAGGCTAGAGTGACAAGCCTAAAGGAAGAGAAGCATCATATACCATTGCTCTGCCAGAATACCCAATAATACAGTCTCTAACACCTTCCATGGTTATTTGGTATATTCACTGATAAGGATCCGCCATTAACTAGGTGCAGTATCTTCCCTGCGACCCTGGGTCGAGTGGATCAGTTGACCTTCATACAACTCTCTTCTTTGCCTGTAAAATAGATAAGTTTTGGCCAGGTGCTGTGGCTCAAGCCTGTAATCCCAGCACTCTGGGAGGCTGAGGCGGGCAGATCACAAGGTCAGGAGATTGAGACCATCCTGGCTAACACGGTGAAACCCTGTCTCTACTAAAAATACAGAAAATTAGCTGGGTGTGGTGGCGGGAGCCTGTAGTCCCAGCTACTCAGGAGGCTGAGGCAAGAGAATGGCATGAACCTGGGAGGCGGAGCTTGCAGTGAGCCGAGATTGCACCACTGCACTACTCCAGCCTGGGCGACAGAGCGAGGCTGTGTCTCAAAAAAAAAAAAAAAAAAAAAAAAAAAAAAAAAAATAGATAAGTTTACCTGGCCTTTGAAAACTCACAGATTTTGATGAGGATAAATGAAATAAAATCCATCAAAAATACTTTATGCTGTTAGGAAGAAAAGCATTCCACAAATGTATTATTAAAGAAAAAGCAAATTTGTCTGTCAGGAGGAATTGGAAAGCCCCAATGCACAGTACCACATGACTGAAAAATGCAGCCACGATGGAGCTCTCCCCACTGAGATAAATGATGTGGCCTTCTCTCCTTAACATGCTCTCCCCATATTTCATCATCTGCAAATGGGATGACTTTACTGCCTGTTCTTTTTCTTTCTTTTCTTTTTTTCCCCTACCTCATTAATCCACGAGAGAATCAAATTGTTCCTCAAATGGATTGCTCGGTGGCACTTGGCTGGCTCCTTCTGTCTGATGCAGCCCACGGGGCTGTACTTAATGGGCCAAGGTCTGTGTTCGCTTTCCAAGTTTAATAATCACTTGATAGGTTACCCCTTGTACAGTACACTATCGAAAACCTTCTTATACAATTCAGGGAAAATATGTCTATGGTCTTTCTAGAGTCAACTTGTTTAGATAACCAGATAGTCTTTTCAAGGGTGGCAGAATGGGATCATTTTTGTGAATTAGATCTTTCTTACTCTTGGTATGATGTGACATTTCTTAGTATTTTATAATGGTTTTACAGGTTGAATTATTCTGGCATCTTCCCCTATAAAGCAATTCTAAAAGTCTGTTTTCTTTTTATAATTCTCATCCCCTCTGGCCCCAGGTAGAGTTGACCAGTTACATTTAAAGACTACACTTTGTCCGCCTTAGATTGGTTCAAATTTTATCTGAAAGTTTTGAGCTTTCTGTCTTCCAATGTTATGGTTTCCAGATTTTGCTCTGTCAAATGCAGCTGTGATTTCTAAGAATGACTAAAACAAGATTGCATAATATCTTCCTTGTCACAAGGGAATTTCTTCTCTCCATTGGAGGCTGCCTTGGCCTCAAGTTCTTGGTATATTTGTCTTAGAAATTATTTATTTTCATTTCCTGCACATCATCTTTTTTTTTTTTTAACTTTACCTGTCAAAGCTGGCTCTTCAGAGTAGAATTAGGCATAGCAACACTTAAGTAGGAGACACTGAAGAGAATTTTGCACAGTAAAAAGGGATTATACTTGTTTTTGGTTAAGGTTAAAATTTAGTTACTTGGCTTTTAGAGATAGTATGATTAAACACATGTTTTCTGTAATATCATCATTCATGCGACATATCTTTTTCCCTTAAACTTTAAAGTTCCCTTCTTTATCCTGGCTTTATTTCTCAATGTTCTTGTTATTATTACAGGAATAATATTTCTACATGTGTAAGTGACATGAGTTAGCCCTTTCCTATTTTATAGTTCTCTTCCATTTATTTCTTCCAAACATTCTCTTGTGCAATATAACTCCAATATTATATAATAACCATCCTCATCGTAGTTTGACGCAAACTTGTAATGTCAGTGCTGACAGAGTAAAAGATATTTTTCTAAAGCCTTGTCTCATGAAACTTGAACCATAATTTTTATCAGATGGAAAAAAATTGCTCCTAGTAGAGTGGAAGAGAAGAAAAGCACTTCTTTCCTTTAAAAGGAATTTTGAGTAGTTTTAATAACAAACCATTCTGGGCCATTGCTATTGTGTCTAAGAGGTACCAGTGTCCCTCACTTGTGCAGTTTGTGCTTAAAACAGTGTCACTTGAATTCAATCAAGTACAGTCCTCTGATTACTTTTATTTCTGGGACAGATTTCAAGAGCAACTTCTAATTTTAGGTATTGTAGCTGAGACTCTTCCCATCCTCTGTACTCCACTGATGTTCTATGTGCATTAGCTTCCCTTTAAAGGCGACAATCATAGGCACTTCATAGAGGAAGCAGAAAGCTCATGTGGGTGGAGGTGAGGGAGGCCAGAGAGGGAGGCAGATATATTTTTTTGTGTGTTTTTGTCTGTGTGTTTAATTTCACACGACCGTTTTTACAAATAAGCAACTTTTAGAATCTATTTTGATAATTATACTCATAGAGACTAGAATACAATGTGGGCTATTCTAATTATTTAGAATAAAGCATAACGTCTATTCTGTGAATACAACACAGTTTGCATTCTTACTGTGCATGAGATACATATAACACATACGGCATTCTCCTGGATATTTTAAATGTATACATAATGATCAGCAGTCTTTTCTGTCTGGTATTATTGCAAAGACCAGGGCAGATGAGCCAAAGAAGAGTGAGTATGGGTGCACAAATTAGGAAGTTCTGAAGTTTCATTCTGAAATATGTGTACCTGGGTGAGACTGGGATGCTCACCCAGATAAATGCAACTGTGCTGAAATGAAATTCTCTTAAATAAATTCCTTCGTGATCCTGAATACCTAGAGCTCCGAGTTCTTACCTGTCTGCATGCAAATACCTGAAGGTGAGCAGGCACTAGTTCCTAGGCAGGAATCCCAGAGATCATGAGTGTCATAAAGGACTGAAGATTAGTGCCAGCATGGGAAAATGAAGGAATCCATCATCTTTCTGTTTGGAATATGGAGAATCATTTATGTTTCCCGCTTCAGAACCGTACTATCCACTGTGTACCTCAGCATGGTTTCCATTATGTGCTTAATCACTCTCCTTGAAATTGCATATGGGTACTCTCAACTTCCCTGTGAGTCAGGATACCAGCCAGAATCGGATGGCATTTTCCTGAGCATTTAGTAAAGTGATTCCTTTCAAAGAAGTGAGCAGAATTAAGGGGAACACATAAGGGCTGATGCCACACCCCTGGGCTAACCATAGGGGGAAGCCATTCCCAGCTACAGGGCCAGGGTCAAGAGCAGGAGGCACATCCCAGTGGGAGCCGCTGATAGCTATAGCCACAGTGACAGTTAAGAGTGCAACCACTACCACAGCACGACCCAGCACTAGGGAAGAAACTAACCTCTCTTTAGGCTTGTTCTCTGGTGGCTGAAACCTAGTGGCTGCAGAGGGGACAGGAGCCACTGACGATTCCGCCTTCTGGCCAGAGACCAGGGCAGAGGAGGCTGGGCTGAGCTGGAGCGGGGATAGAGGATGCCCGCACATTCTCCTCACATAACCCTGCTTCTTCATGTTCTTGAAGTTCTTGGCTTTCCTTCTTGGTTTTCTCCTCCCGGCCTTATGCTCTCAGTTTCCCTGCGTAGCAGTATTTCCTCACTCTGTGCTCGCTGTCTGTGCCATCCCATCGTGCGATTGGCACCGCAGGCCTCCTCCATATGCCCGCTCCGGCGCCTCCCGCTGGCTCCGCGTGGCGACATCCAGGGCGTACGCCGCTCTTCCCGCCGCCGCCCTCACCTGCGGGGGCTGTGCACGGGATGTCGCAACCGCCTTCCGGAACTGGAAACCTTTCCCGCACCAATATTTTGAAGTCACGCTTTGAGGTTGCAAATCTGTCACTGATACATCCTTTCACATAGCACCGTTTGTATTTTGAGTGTTGCGTAGTAAATCGTAATTGCCACCAACTAAAATAGATTTAGGAAATAGGAAGTGTGGGCATTTCTTATAATTTACCATTCACGTTGAATCTTTTCCTCAGTGTGACTGCAATCACAGCTCTTGCATAAAACACCAAGTAACATGTTGGCCCGAACTGAACAAAACTGCTTATTCTCTTCAAATTGCATTAAGCTTATCGTTTCAAGCCTAGCAGGTTTTCTCTCCACAGGAATTCTGAAGATGTCAGTTGATAATACGTCTACTTGCCAAAGCCCAGTTGAGTAATTTAAATTGTTGGTAGTGTGGTCACTGGAAGTGCATGAATGTATTGGGATGAAATTTACATTGTCATGATTCTTTTTATGAGAATTCAGAGAAAAACTTTGCACATCTCTGCTAAGAATTACTGTGCTCCATCTGACACAGCTGTGGGTGTTTCTGTATCCTCTGGACATTGGAAAACTTGTGTATGTGAATCATGCATTTCTCTTGGCTCTGCAGTTAAGTATCTAAGGGAAATTTGAGATTCACCTCTAGCATGCTGCTATGGTCTGAAGGTTGATATCTCCCTCGAATTCCTGTGTTGCAATCCTCATCCCAAGGTGATGGCATTAGGAAGTAGGGCCTTTTGGGCAGAACTCTCATGAATGGCCTTGGTGCCTTTATGAAAGAGACCTGAGAGAGACGCTTCACCCCTTCTGCCGTGTGAGGACACCGCGAGAAGGCACCATGTGTGAGCCAGAAATTGGGCCCTAACCAACCACTTAATATGCCTTGATCTTGGACTCTCCAGCCTCCAGAACTGTAAGAAGGAAATTTATTTTGCTCATAAGCCACCCAGTCTATGATATTTTGTTATAGCAGCCTGGATGGACTAAGACTGATACATTTTGTGCAGTACAACACCTTGTCATTATTATTTTTTTCACTTTCATTTGTTCATATTCAATCTATGAAAAACCCGTTACTTCTGCTTCCAAAATACATTTGAGTCTACCTTCAACTTTGTTTTTCTTTTTCTTTCTTTTTTTGAGACGGAGTCTCACTTTGTCACCAGGCTGGACAATCTTGGCTCACTGCAACCTCTGCCTCCCAGGTTCAAGTGATTCTCCTGCCTCCGTCTCCTAAGTAGATGGCATGTGTCACCACGCCCAGCTAATTTTTTTATATTTTTAGTAGAGACGGGGTTTCACCATGTTGGCCAGGCTGGTCTCAAACTCCTGACTTCAGGTGATCCGCCCACCTTGGCCTCCCAAAGTACTGGGATTACAGGCATGAGCCACCACGCCTGGCCTGAGTCTACCTTCAACTTTACTCTTAATGTCCACTTCAGTGATAGGGGAAAGCCACCAGCATTTCTTCTGGACCCCTGTCACAGCCATATGACTACTCTGTTGCATTCCCAGTCATCTCTCTCCAATTTCTTCCCCACACAGCATCTTGAGTAACTTTTAAAAACATGAATCTAATTATTTCCTCCTAATTTGCAAGAATAATACAACGAACATTCATACACTTGTTACCTGTGTTTACTCACATTTTACCCCTGAACACTTCAGCATATATTTCCTAATAAGAAGTTCAACCTTCTACATAGCCACAGTAATGTTATCACACTCATTACTTTGATAAATTTAACTTTGATAAAATAGTATTATCTATTATACACTAATATTCAAACTTCCACAACCATCCCAATAAGGTTCCTCATAGCTGTTTTTTGCTGTTGTTGTCACCTGTGTGTATGCTTTATTCATGATTAATTTAGAACCATATATTGAATTTAGCCATCATGACTTTTTAATTTCATTTTGAAGAGTCCATGTCCATGGTATTGCAGCATATCGCTCAGTTTGGATTTGTTTGATTGTTTTTGCAGATTCGCTTCAGATTAAAGTGTTTAATTTTTGCAAGAACACTATAGAGCTGATGTGGCCTCAGTGTATCACAGCAAGGGAACACACTGTTAATTTATTCCATTAAAGGTAATGTGAAGTCTGATCATTTAGGCAAGGTATTACCCACCAGATTTTTTCATTTTAAATGTTTCCTTTTCCTTTTGTAATTTATCTGTAATCTGCAAGGTGATTAATCTAATTATCTGAAAGATAAAAATCTCCACTTGAAAAAAATATATACAGAACACTTCCAACTCTTTTCCATCTAACTGCCTTTGTATATGTTTTTCTCACCACTGTGTTTATTGCATAATTAGCTCCTTCTTATATTTCATGTCTAGGATTAAATTTCTGTCTTCAGAGGAGCTTTCTGTGATTATCCAATCAAAAGAAGCCTTTCACCAGCCATCAGCTACTCAGCATCTTAGCACCTTGTTTGTTTCCTTTCTAGTACTTTCCAAGGGTGTGATTATGTGCCTGGCTATGCACTTAATATCTATAGCTATAACTATATTATAAGGGCAGAAATATCAGGACTTTCTTTTTCACTATTGTAGCCCCAATGCTAAAATATATAGAGAGAGCTATACACGTGAGAGACTATCAAATAAACATTTGTTGAATGAGAAAATCAATGCATGTAAGAATAAATGTTATATCTTGATAGATTTTTTTTTACATACTTAGATATTTTAAAATAATTTTTGCAGCAATAAGGCCAAGTAAATGAGACAGAGTTGTGAGGGTTTTTGTTTGTTTGTTTGTTTTCGATACAGTCTCGCTCTGTCACCCAGGCTGCAGTGCAGTGGCCCAATCTCAGTTCACTGCAACCTCCACCTTCAGGGTTCAAGTGATTCTCATGCCTCAACCTCCCCAGTAGCTGGGACTACAGGGATGTGTCACCACTCCGGTTAATTTTTTTGGTATTTTTAGTAGAGACGGAGTTTTGCCATTTTGGCCAGGCCACTCTTGAACTCCTGACCTCCAGTGATCAGCCCGCCGCGGCCTCCCAAAGAACTGGGATTACAGGTGTGAGCCACTGTGCCTGGCCGAGAGTTGTGGAGTTCTATACCAAAATTTATACTCCTCTTTTCACGGTGTGGCTTTGTCAGTGGGAAGCAGCTGCCCTGACAGGGACTATGTTTCCAGTGTCCCTAGCATCCAGGTGTGGCCAAGAGATCAGTTCTTGCCAATATAATGTGGGTAGTGTTGTGTGTTTCACTTCCTGGCCCTGCTTTTAAGAAGTGAGTGGGACTTCTCCATTGTCTCTTTCTCTCTGTCAGCTAGAAGCTGTTAGGACTTGGCATAGCCACAGTCTAGAAGGATCCTAGGTCCTTGAGCTGTGACAGAGAAACAGCTACCTACAGACTATGATGGGAATAAGAAATAAATTTTAGTGCATATATCCATGCAAAATTTGCCATTTACTTGTAATAGCATCTAGAGTTACTCTGAATAATATAGAAACAAAAATTTGGAAGACTGGTAACCGAAAAGTAAGAGAATAAAAGTGAAAAGAAAGTTGTGATTACTTAAGATTCCCTGTTAGAATACTATTTTGAGAAGTATACATTTTCCAGATTCTTCAAGCCATACAGAGTAGGATTAGACATGAAAACACTCAGGAGGGATACTTTGAAGATAATTTTACTGTAGAATGAAAGCAGGAGCTATCTTTGCCTTTGGAAAAGGTGAAAATGCCGTTGCTTAGCTTTTAGAGATGGTATGGTTAAACCTCCTCATTTCTCAGACGCTATACCCTACCGCCAAACTAATCTGGGGAAATTCCAGTGTGATTTAAGAGACAATCCATCAAATCTTTCCTTCATTGCCTCCAGTAAATTTTATCTGTTGTGGGTAGCATTACTAATGGAACAGCAATCTAACCCGTGATTATTTATTATCAAGCCAGTGAATAAAAAGATTTGCTGAACTTTAAAGATGGAGGGGATCTTTAGTTTATTTTACAGTGGGCCAGATAATGTAAGTGCTTGCCTCCCAGCATTCAATACAGAGTTAGTTACTGGCCAACATGAGCCCAGAAGCTAGGGCTCCTGGCCAAAGCAGCTAGTCACCTCCTGGATCCAAAGCTATATGACGCTCTGACCATGACTTAGTAAAAACGATTTTGAAGGATTCAGTTAATATTACCCACGCCTCCAGTTTGCTTCAGTTGTAACAGAAAAGTTGGTAGGGCATTTACAAATGTGTTTCCTATATTTGTATATTTCTACCTTGAATTAATGTGACTGTCTCTAAACATCACCAGGACACATTCAAATACTTGTGAGATTTTCAGGAGTATGCATTTATTCTAGTGATAGTGTCATTACTCAGGACATTTTAAAATCTGTATGTAGCATTATTTAAGAGCTCATGACACATTATTCTTTCAATTATTTTTTTCTTTTGATGACAAAAGTGATAGTATATACCCTGAGAACTGAAGAAAACAGAAGAAATTTTAAAACAATCCAAATTGGTTCACTCAAAAGTAACCATTCTAAACATGGTAAATTAATCCCTTAAATGTAAATATGTCTAGGGGTATGTTTATGTGTGTGTGGTTATGTAATACTACAGAAATGGTTTTGCTTTGAAAGTTTTATCATGTATATTTGCTTATAAAATAAACTTCTTAATTTTAGCTATCATATTGAGTTGGACAGCATTCATAGATCTTTGTTTAACATTCCAGCTATGGCAAGTTACTGAGTAAAATTTGAAGGCTTTTGATCATTAAGTGGGCACATTCTCTTGAATTAATTGATTAAATCAGCTGAATTGCTTTCTGTTAGTAAACATTCATACTCAGATTTGTCATTTGAAAACAAGCAAAAGATACTGGACCAAAATCTGGTGATTAAGATAAGTGATTAATTTAAGGAATGCTATTTTGAAGCAAATAGAAGGTGGCTAATATACGGTGAGACACTCTGAAGGTGTCACAGAAGGCAGGTTCAAAAGAAGGGTTCCAAAAATATTTTAGTAATGGAGGCACTTACCAAATAAACATGTATTATCACATGATGGCTACTTTAAAGGAAAACACCACTTCAATGCTTGAGTTCTCATGTGAATATCATAAAATGAGCTTCTCGAAGCTATTGTTATTTCTAGACATTTGCACACATTAGCACGTAAAGGTGGAGGGCAAGCAAACAGAATTCAAACAGAATTTGCCATCTTATGTTTGTGCAGGAGAAAGCTGGGTTTGGTCATTTCTTATATCCTGTCCTATTACAAAGAAAGAAAGAGAAACAAGAAAAAAGAAAGAAGGAAGGAAGTTAGGAGGAAGGAAAAGAAAAAAGGGAGATACAAAGCACAAAAAGGAAAGGAAAGAGAGAGAAGGAGAGAGGGAAGAGGGAAGGAAGAAAAGAGGAAAAGGAAGAAAGGAAGGAAGGAAGATGGCCGACCCAATGTTCCTGTAAAGTAATAATAAAGCCAGTACTTACAGATGAATTTAGGAAGTTACTCTTAAACTTAGTACAGACCAATAATTTCCAAAATTTTAGAGATAATGGTACTCTTCTGTAATATTTCTAATACTCTGGAACTCCAATTACAGCAAAATTTGAGGATGAATTGAAGATGATAGAGAGATCCACACAGATACACATTAGATACTGTCTTCATAATCACAGAGTTTCCAGAGAACAACTTTTGAAAACCAGTTTTAGGCTGATGAAGCCCATTAGTGTGGTTAGCCTATCTCCCCAGGGGTTCCAAAGAAGGGGCGCTCATGATAACCAGGTAAAGATAGCTGAACAAGGTTTTTGGAATCTGAGATCCTTAAAGATGAAGCACTTTGACCAGAAATGGAATCTCAGTGCCGTTATCAACTCATTATCCTGCTTGTGCTCTAAAAGGGTAGCATTGTGCTGAATATGCCCATTAAAATCCACCACCTTCAACAATAAAATGTCACCCAGAATGACAGCCTATCTTTAATCATATTGTAATATAAAGCCTGAAAGAAAAATTGACTTAGAGATACTTTTTTTTTTCCAGATCTGGGAAATCCAGTCACCACTTCCAATAAATTTATACTATTACTTAAGTATAGTCTTTTTGAAAAATTATGCACACAAACACACACTCGGCTCAGAAACAAAAATTACTTTTCTATTTCCATCTGACTGTGTTCCATGATTCTGGAATGAAACCATTATTTGTAAAATTCTTATAGCAGTGATTGGATCATTACCTACTAACTCCTATGCATATAACAAGTAGAATGGTAGGTGCTAGAAAGAATCTTTTACTCTTCCACTTTGGGTAGTGAAATACTTTTCTGTAATATAAAAATATAGAAATAATAAATAATGAAAAAACTACCTCAAGTTTGTTGTTTACCTAATTATGCCTGCCAATAAAAATTCAGGGAAAGAAGGTAAATAATATAATTATTAAAGAGGTTTTATTTAATGAATCTGTATGGGGCTAAGCAAACTGTTTTATAAAAGGATACTATACATCAAGGTCTGCTTTCTGGGAGTCTACATTTTTAGAGCAATTAAGACAGAAACAGACCAACAGAAAAGAAGTACAGAAGTAACATAAGTAAATAAGTAATATCTATAAACAGAAAAGGAAATAGGGATTACAAAAAGGAGGATGTAGTAAACAAAGTTATTGGCTGAGCGAGGTGGCTCACATCTGTAATCCCAGCACTTTGTGAGGCCGAGGCAGGTGGATCGCTTGAGGTCAGGAGTTTGAGACCAGCCTGACCAACATGGTGAAACCCCATCTCTACTAAAAATACAAAACTTAGCCAGGTGTGGTGGCCCGTACCTATAGTCCCAGCTACTCTGGAGGCTGAGGCAGAAGAATTGCTTGAACCCAAGAAGCGGAAGTTGCAGTGAGCTGAGATCACCCCACTGCACTCCAGGCTGAGTGACAGAGCAAGACTCTGTCTCAAAAAAGAAAGTTATTGTTTATTATATTTTACCTTAAAAAATAAGACATTTGTCTACCTTTGTAGATTTCAGTAATTGAAAATATATATCATAAATAAAGGATATACAAATAACTCAAAAATGTATTTCTGCTCAAACGAGTGGTGGTGAATAGACCTTCAAAATCAAACTATTTCTTCAGGTTTTTATTAGATATGGTAGGCCAAGAAATGACCTCCTAAAGCTGTCCACATCCTAACTTCAGGACCTGTGTATAGGTTACTTTACATAGCAAAAGGAACGTTTCTGTAATTGAATTAAGAATCTTGAGATGGGAAAATTATACTATATTATTTGGGTGGGCTGAGTGTATTGACAAGGTCCTTATAAGAAAAACAGGGGAAAAGGAGAGTCAGAGGAGACGTGAAGATTGAAACAGAGGTGGGAGTGATGTGGGGCCATGAGCCAAGGAATGTGGGCAGTCTCTCAAATCTGGAAAGAACCAGGAAACAGATTGTCCCCCAGAGCTTCCAGAAGGAATGTGGCCCTGCCAGTCCATTTTGGACTTCTGATCTCCAGAACTGTAAGACAATACATCTGGGTTGTATTAAGTCATGAAGTATGTGGTAATTTGTTATAACAGCAATAGGAAGCTAATGCATTAGCTTTGGGGGGAAGGTGGTTTCTTAAGTAAAAGTCACACAAAATCAGATGCAATTTCTCTTCAAACAGATGATTTCTCAATTCAGATTGATGTCAGATCAACCGGCAACTGTTTGCTTTTCTAACAGCTTTTGGACAGGAAATGGACTGTTGTTTCTTCTGTCTCTTCTAGGTACCAGTCAGAGTGATGGTATTTTTTGTAATATTACTTCATTTAATCAATATAACAACTCTAAAATGGAAGCATCAGCTCCTATTACAGATGAAGTAGTTGATTCTCAGAGAAAATAAACAACTCAATGCATTTCAAGTTGGTGATAGAATGAGACAAATTCAATAATGGGATAGAAATTAGAATGTAGGTAAATTTATATTCCCTTTAGAGAGTAAATATACAAGACAGGTAGATGAGAAAGATAGATTTAGATATAGATACAGATAGGTAGGCAGGCAGGCTGACAGGAGAGGAGAAAAACACAGAGAATTTTACAAATAGAATTTAGTGTGGCCGAGTTTACAGAGCAAACTTTTGGCCTAGATAGTTATTAGGAAAAAAAATCTTTTGGACACTCCATCTCCCTCTTGGTTTCCTCTTCTATAAAAGAAAGATAACAATAGACATCTCTCTTATAAAGAATCCCAAGGAACAGGGCTGAATGGTGTGACATTGAAGAGCTCTTTAAATGTTGATTCAACACTCTGTGGTCTACTTAGGACCCCAAACCAATTTGTGACTCATTCAACACTAAGAGGTTATCTGTTCTGAAGGAGGAAAAGAGACATTGTAAATCAGGTGGCAATCAATGATTCCAAAGGGAATTGAACATATTCTTTGTCCAAATGAACAGAAGATGTTGGTGTGAGTTGTGTGCTCTCAATGAGCCGAAGCTGGTTACCAGAGGGTGAGCACAATGCAAGCGAATTTTCAAGAACAGCAGCTCCCAAGACATCTGGGATAAGTGTCTCAAGTTAAGTCATCAAGATGAATGAGGTCACCTAGATACAGTTTAGACAACTGCAAAGCAGAACAATATGACTGAAGACTGGCTTAAGACCGTAGCACAACTACAGAGCCAACAGCAGCTGGAAACTCTTAAGAACTAAAGGCAAAGGAGAGAGTAATTTTGACATCAAAGGGATCAGTCTGACAAACGAAAATCAAATTGGATGGACTTTAATGCAAACAGCTGGGTATGATGCAACCTAAAGAGGCAGATTTCCTGGAGTCAGCCAAAGAGATTTATTAGAATCCCACATACTACCCAAGGAAAATGTAAATACAGATTTTTTAATTTTCAAGTTTTTTTCCATTTCAATGGAGAGGAGAGTATGGTAAGATAAATAGACTGTACCAAAATCTATGGAATGATTTGATGGCTGAGCTTGTTCTGTGTCAAGATGTTTTCTTTTGTTCCTTCTACATTTTCCTTCCTTCCTGTCTTCTATCTCTCCTTTTAATGTGTAGAAAATTTTATCTTGAGAAAATATATCTGAATATAATATGATTGATTCAAAGAGTAAATATATTCCTGCTGAATGATGTTTGTTACTGGAAGCTCATCTGAAATGCACCAAGTGTGATATGGTTATACATTGGCTATGATTGAGACCAGAGGATAGGTAGCTCATTTGCTGCTGGAAAGAGTTTAGACTCAAGGTAAGTGAAAGGAGGAACCAAAGTTTATCATCAGCTATGAAGTGGCTTGAGGGAATACTGTCTGTTCTATTTTGCAACAGTGATCTACCCTTATTCTGTTACCATTGGTAAGCCACTAAATTCGGAATGCAAATATCAAGTATAAAAAATTAAAGTTGTTGGAAAAGGCAACACTATTGCACGTGTTACTGCCCTAATTCCTCCACTGTAATATAGTGAAAACTCCTTGAAGACAGAAACACTTATCCAAGAAGCATAGAATCTGCTTAACACTGCACATTATTGTATCCCCAGAAATTTAACAAACTTTAAGACTTCCAAGGGGCACACAATACATAGTTGATGTGGTAATGAGTAACATGAGCCAGAAATCTGTAAATTCATCTAGATATGGTTAAGTATAAAGGGAGAGATAAGATACCCTCTGTTTCATTGTTGTCATTATCCATTTAAATTACCTCATGTTGCAGGATCCACAAAGAAAACTTAAGCCATAAACTCTAAATTTAGGCTTTATTTGAGGGTTCAAATAAGACAAAGCAGAAAAAAATCCTCTCGTTTTTGATACCACTTAATAGGGTCTGTTTGCCTAATTTGAGAACCTACGCAAGGATGTCTAAGTATCATGTAGGAGACTTTAAGCTAATACACCACTTATCATGTTTTGCTGGTGGATCAGGGAATGATTTCATTGACCTGCAGCTTTGCTCTTGTTCTTGTATCCTTCTAGTTTATTCCACTAATATACCGAAGAAAGACGTGCAGGTGAGAGCTAATGGGCTCATCAGATATTAAGCCCCTTTTCTTTCTGTTTACTACTCGCAACCCCTGCTGGTTTCAAGGGTTTGGTTTTTCATTTAAAGGTATATTTTGTTGACATAATAAGCTATTTAAGGCCAGAACTGATTTAAGGTGAAGGTTTTCCTAAAAACTCATGCTTACAAATCAGCAAAATAGAAAATAGAGTAAAGGTACATGTATTTGTGTCTGGAAAGTCCTGTGTGCAATTAGCTGATGAATCTGCAGCAAAGCCTTGGGCACTGAAATGGTATATTTTGCTAATCATATTTGGAATAAAATATTTCAGGTTTTTCAAGACTTACTATTATTCTAAGGAGTTTAAGAATTAATAAATAACGGAGGAGGAGCCAAGATGGCCGAATAGGAACAGCTCAGGTCTACAGCTCCCAGTGTGAGCGACATAGAAGACGGGTGATTTCTGCATTTCCATCTGAGGTACCGGGTTAATCTCACTAGGGAGTGCCAGACAGTGGGCGCAGGTCAGTGGGTGCGCGCACCATGCACGAGCCGAAGCAGGGTGACGCATTGCCTCACTCGGGAAGCGCAAGGGGTCAGGGAGTTCCCTTTCCGAGTCAAAGAAAGGGGTGACGGACGGCACCTGGAAAATCGGGTCACTCCCACCCAAATACTGCGCTTTTCCGACGGGCTTAAAAAACGGCGCACCACAAGATTATATCCCGCACCTGGCTCGGAGGGTCCTACGCCCACGGAGTCTCACTGATTGCTACCACAGCAGTCTGAGATCAAACGGCAAGGCAGCAGTGAGGCTGGGGGAGGGGCGCCCGCCATTGCCCAGGCTTGCTTAGGTAAACAAAGCAGCCTGGAAGCTCGAACTGGGTGGAGCCCACCACAGCTCAGGCAGGCCTGCCTGCCTCTGTAGGCTCCACCTCTGGGGGCAGGGCACAGACAAACAAAAAGACAGCAGTAACCTCTGCAGACTTAAATGTCCCTGTCTGACAGCTTTAAAGAGAGCAGTGGTTCTCCCAGTACGCAGCTGGAGATCTGAGAAGGGGCAGACTGCCTCCTCAAGTGGGTGCCTGACCCCTGACCCCTGAACAGCCTAAATGGGAGGCATCCCCCAGCAGGGGCACACTGACACCTCACATGGCAGGGTACTCCAACAGACCTGCAGCTGAGGGTCCTGTCTGTTAGAAAGAAAACTAACAAACAGAAAGGACATCCACCCCGAAAACCCATCTGTACATCACCATCATCAAAGACCAAAAGTAGATAAAACCACAAAGATGGGGAAAAAACAGAACAGAAAAACTGGAAACTCTAAAAAGCAGAGCGCCTCTCCTCCTCCAAAGGAACGCAGTTCCTCACCAGCAACGGAACAAAGCTGGACGGAGAACGACTTTGACGGGCTGAGAGAAGAAGGCTTCAGATGATCAAATTACTCTGAGCTATGGGAGGACATTCAAACCAAAGGCAAAGAAGTTGAAAACTTTGAAAAAAATTTAGAAGAATGTATAACTAGAATCACCAATACAGAGAAGTGCTTAAAGGAGCTGATGGAGCTGAAAACCAAGGCTCGAGGACTATGTGAAGAATGCAGAAGCCTCAGGAGCCGATGCAATCAACTGGAAGAAAGGGTATCAGCAATGGAAGATGAAATGAATGAAATGAAGAGAGAAGGGAAGTTTAGAGAAAAAAGAATAAAAAGAAATGAGCAAAGCCTCCAAGAAATATGGGACTATGTGAAAAGACCAAATCTACGTCTGATTGGTGTACCTGAAAGTGATGCGGAGAATGGAACCAAGTTGGAAAACACTCTGCAGAATATTATCCAGGAGAACTTCCCCAATCTAGCAAGGCAGGCCAACATTCAGATTCAGGAAATACAGAGAATGCCACAAACATACTCCTCAAGAAGAGCAACTCCAAGACACATAATTGTCAGATTCACCAAAGTTGAAATGAAGGAAAAAATGTTAAGGGCAGCCAGAGAGAAAGGTCAGGTTACCCTCAAAGGGAAGCCCATCAGACTAACAGCGGATCTCTCGGCAGAAACCCTACAAGCCAGAAGAGAGTGGGGGCCAATATTCAACATTCTTAAAGAAAAGAATTTTCAACCCAGAATTTCATATCCAGCGAAAATAAGCTTCATAAGTGAAGGAGAAATAAAATACTTTACAGACAAGCAAATGCTGAGAGATTTTGTCACCACCAGGCCTGCCCTAAAAGAGCTTCTGAAGGAAGCGCTAAACATGGAAAGGAACAACCGGTACCAGCCGCTGCAAAATCAGGCCAAAATGTAAAGACCATCGAGACGAGGAAGAAACTGCATCAACTAACGAGCAAAATAAGCAGCTAACATCATCATGACAGGATCAAATTCACACATAACAATATTAACTTTAAATGTAAATGGACTAAATGCTCCAATTAAAAGACACAGACTGGCCAATTGGATAAAGAGTCAAGACCCATCAGTGTGCTGTATTCAGGAAACCCATCTCACGTGCAGGGACGCACATAGGCTCAAAATAAAAGGATGGAGGAAGATCTACCAAGCAAATGGAAAACAAAAAAAGGCAGGGGTTGCACTCCTAGTCTCTGATAAAACAGACTTTAAACCAACAAAGATCAAAAGAGACAAAGAAGGCCATTACATAATGGTAAAGGGATCAATTCAACAAGAAGAACTAACTATCCTAAATATATATGCACCCAACACAGGAGCACCCAGATTCATAAAGCAAGTCCTGAGTGACTTACAAAGAGACTTAGACTCCCACACATTAATAATGGGAGACTTTAACACCCCACTGTCAACATTAGACAGATCAACGAGACAGAAAGTCAACAAGGATACCCAGGAATTGAACTCAGCTCTGCACCAAGCGGACCTAATAGACATCTACAGAACTCTCCACCCCAAATCAACAGAATATACATTTTTTTCAGCACCACACCACACCTATTCCAAAATTGACCACATACTTGGAAGTAAAACTCTCCTCAGCAAATGTAAAAGAACAGAAATTATAACAAACTATCTCTCAGACCACAGTGCAATCAAACTAGAACTCAGGATTAAGAATCTCACTCAAAACCGCTCAACTACATGGAAACTGAACAACCTGCTCCTGAATGACTACTGGGTACATAACGAAATGAAGGCAGAAATAAAGATGTTCTTTGAAACCAATAAGAACAAAGACACAACATACCAGAATCTCTGGGACGCATTCACAGCAGTGTGTAGAGGGAAATTTATAGTACTAAATGCCCACAAGGGAAAGCAGGAAAGATCGAAAATTGACACCCTAACATCACAATTAAAAGAACTAGAAAAGCAAGAGCAAACACATTCAAAAGCTAGCAGAAGGCAAGAAATAACTAAAATCAGAGCAGAACTGAAGGAAATAGAGACACAAAAAACACTTCAAAAAATTAATGAATCCAGGAGCTGGTTTTTTGAAAGGATCAACAAAATAGATAGACCACTAGCAAGAATAATAAAGAAAAAAAGAGAGAAGAATCAAGTAGACACAATAAAAAATGATAAAGGGGATATCACCACCGATCCCACAGAAATACAAACTACCATCAGAGAATACTACAGACACCTCTGCGCAAATAAACTAGAAAATCTAGAAGAAATGGATAAATTCCTGGACACATACACTCTCCCAAGACTAAACCAGGAAGAAGTTGAATCTCTGAATAGACCAATAACAGGATCTGAAATTGTGGCAATAATCAATAGCTTACCAACCAAAAAGAGTCCAGGACCAGATGGATTCACAGCCGAATTCTACCAGAGGTACAAGGAGGAACTGGTACCATTCCTTCTGAAACTATTCCAATCAATAGAAAAAGAAGGAATCCTCCCTAACTCATTTTATGAGGCCAGCATCATTCTGATACCAAAGCCTGGCAGAGACACAACCAAAAAAGAGAATTTTAGACCAATATCCTTGATGAACATTGATGCAAAAATCCTCAATAAAATACTGGCAAACCAAATCCAGCAACACATCAAAAAGCTTATCCACCATGATCAAGTGGGCTTCATCCCTGGGATGCAAGGCTGGTTCAATATACGCAAATCAATAAATGTAATCCAGCATATAAACAGAGCCAAAGACAAAAACCACATGATTATCTCAATAGATGCAGAAAAGGCCTTTGACAAAGTTCAATAACCCTTCATGCTAAAAACTCTCAATAAATTAGGTATTGATGGGATGTATCTCAAAATAATAAGAGCTATCTATGACAAACCCACAGCCAATATCATACTGAATGGGCAAAAACTGGAAGCATTCCCTTTGAAAACTGGCCCAAGACAGGGATGCCCTCTCTCACCGCTCCTATTCAACATAGTGTTGGAAGTTCTGGCCAGGGCAATTAGGCAGGAGAAGGAAATAAAGGGTATTCAATTAGGAAAAGAGGAAGTCAAATTATCCCTGTTTGCAGACGACATGACTGTATATCTAGAAAACCCCATTGTCTCAGCCCAAAATCTCCTTAAGCTGATAAGCAACTTCAGCAAAGTCTCAGGATACAAAATCAATGTACAAAAATCACAAGCATTCTTATACACCAACAACAGACAAACAGAGAGCCAAATCATGAGTGAACTCCCATTCACAATTGCTTCAAAGAGAATAAAATACTTAGGAATCCAACTTACAAGGGATGTGAAGGACCTCTTCAAGGAGAACTACAAACCACTGCTCAAGGAAATAAAAGAGGATACAAACAAATGGAAGAACATTCCATGCTCATGGGTAGGAAGAATCAATATCGTGAAAATGGCCATACTGCCCAAGGTAATTTACAGATTCAATGCCATCCCCATCAAGCTACCAATGCCTTTCTTCACACAATTGGAAAAAACTACTTTAAAGTTCATATGGAACCAAAAAAGAGCCCACATCGCCAAGTCAATCCTAAGCCAAAAGAACAAAGCTGGAGGCATCACACTACCTGACTTCAAACTATACTACAACGCTACAGTAACCAAAACAGCATGGTACCGGTACCAAAACAGAGATATAGATCAATGGAACAGAACAGAGCCCTCAGAAATAATGCCGCATATCTACAACTATCTGATCTTTGACAAACCTGAGAAAAACAAGCAATGGGGAAAGGATTCCCTATTTAATAAATGGTGCTGGGAAAACTGGCTAGCCATATGTAGAAAGGTGAAACTGGATCCCTTCCTTACATCTTATACAAAAATCAATTCAAGATGGATTAAAGACTTAAATGTTAGACCTAAAACCATAAAAACTCTAGAAGAAAACCTAGGCAATACCATTCAGGACATAGGCATGGGCAAGGACTTCATGTCTAAAACACCAAAAGCAATGGCAACAAAAGACAAAATTGACAAATGGGATCTAATTAAACTAAAGAGCTTCTGTACAGCAAAAGAAACTACCATCAGAGTGAACAGGCAACCTACAAAATGGGAGAAAATTTTTGCAACCTGCTCATCTGACAAAGGGCTAATATCCAGAATCTACAATGAACTCAAAGAAATTTACAAGAAAAAAACAAACAACCCCATCAAAAAGTGGGCAAAGGACATGAATAGACACTTCTCAAGAGAAGACATTTATGCAGCCAAAAAACTCATGAAAAAATGCTCATCATCACTGGCCATCAGAGAAATGCAAATCAAAACCACAATGAGATACCATCTCACACCACTTAGAATGGCAATCATTAAAAAGTCAGGAAACAACAGGTGCTGGGAGAGGATGTGGAGAAATAGGAACACTTTTACACTGTTGGTGGGACTGTAAACTAGTTCAACCATTGTGGAAGTCAGTGTGGCGATTCCTCAGGGATCTAGAACTGGAAATACCATTTGACCCAGCCATCCCATTGCTGGGTATATACCCAAAGGACTATAAATCATGCTGCTATAAAGACACATGCACACATATGTTTATTGTGGCACTATTCACAATAGCAAAGACTTGGAACCAACCCAAATGTCCAACAATGATAGACTGGATTAAGAAAATGTGGCACATATACACCATGGAATACTATGCAGCCATAAAAAATGATGAGTTCATGTCCTTTGTAGGGACATGGATGAAATTGGAAATCATCATTCTCAGTAAACTATCGCAAGAACAGAAAACCAAACACCGCATATTCTCACTCATAGGTGGGAATTGAACAATGAGATCGCATGGACACAGGAAGGGGAACATCACACTCTGGGGACTGTTGTGGGGTGGGGGGAGGGGGGACGGATAGCACTGGGAGAGATACCTAATGCTAGATGACGAGTTGGTGGGTGCAGCGCACCAGCATGGCACATGTATACATATGTAACTAACCTGCACAATGTGCACATGTACCCTAAAACTTAAAGTATAATAATAAAAGAAAATAAAAAGAATTAATAAATAACAATAAATATGAAGCAGTGGATTTCAACCATGATTTTGCAGCCCAGATGATATATATTTTTTAGACTAGTTCAGAAGAGACAATACCAGTGTTGTTGTGTGTGTGTGTGTGCACGCACATAACTGTGTGTGTATACACATTAGGTATAAAGTCTAAACACTGCATTGTGATTACATTAGGTAGTTTACAAAAGCCAACTTGGCTGGCAAGGAAATTCTAAGCTGGAAACAAAAATTATAAAATATGTTTTGGATATCAGATAACTTAAGCATTAGTAAAAAGGGTGAGATCAACTTTATCTGGCTAAACAGTCACAGAGTTTTCAAACACATTGGATATCAGTTCATAGTAGCAGTTGATTTTGGCACTCTCTGGATAAAATTAACTTCAAATAATACATGAGCTCACTCTGTAATGTCAAGCAAGACTTGGAGTGTCCAGATTTAAATTTCAAATGGTTCCCAGAATACTTAAATCCATTAAAATTATTTTCAGATCACAAAAATCGCTTTTTCTCCCATTTATCAAAACCCTATCCTTTCCTTCTTACCTTTTACACTAAGAGAATAGAATAGACAGAAATTCAACAGAATTCAATATTGTAAACTTACCACACATCCAAGATTGGTTCAATTTGGGCAAATCTCATGTGTTTCAGATGCTCTAGACCTGTGCCATTTGAAGTTCTCATGAATATTTCTATTTTTGTCTGTTAACCATTAGGAAGTTGACTCATTTATCTATGTGAGGAGGCTCTCGAGTAGCTGGTTCATTTTAGAATAAAATAGTTTTGAGTCAAAATAGTTTTAAGAATAACACTAGACTTTAGACTGTGTGGACACACAAAAAAAGATAAAATGAAAAAAATAGACAGCACAATAGCAGAAAAAATAGGAGAAGGAGCTCAAAATCAGCTTCAGTCATTTGTGAGATGTCCTGACTTTGCAGAAAGGGTTATCTCAGCAGTTAGGAGTTTTCTACGTAGTTAGCAATGGGAGCCAAAGAGGTTAAAACAGCTCATCATTTTATCAGATTACTGAGGGTATGAGGGAGGCCTTAATGGTCTGGCAGTCCTTTTTGTCACAATTTAATGGCATATCGATCTTGCAGAGTGAACAATCATGACCTTCAACTGTTTACAGATGCTTTGGAGGGAAAAGGCTTAAGAAGCTTATTCCAGGGAAGCTGAGAAGGTTCAGCCCTGACCAGTCAAGTTGAGGAAGTCAAACAGCAATCAAAAAATCCCAGTTTGGGGGCAACTTTCCACTAGGGGTGGCACTTACAACTGGGAAGATCACAAGTGCGTCAAGAAAAGCCAGTGGTGTTATAGACAATCAATAAATCAACCAGGAGTGTCATTAACCCAGAGGGGGAGGGGGGTGAGTAGTGTGTGTGTATGTGTGTGTGTGTGCACACACAAATAAACACACATGCCAGTGAAAGAGGAACCCTGTGCATTGGGCTATGCATTTCTGCTGGAACAAGTTTCAAGAAAAGGTTTCACTTAGATGCCTGTAAGGTTTGGAAGCTTGACATCAGCAGGCTGGAGATCCCAGGATGAGATCCTATATTTCATAAGACAAATCTGGGCAAAGAGCAATATGACAGAGTCTCTTTCTATATAACACAATTAATTTGAGGCTTACAGAAGACATTTTCATGAGTTCACGTGAAACTGCCTGCTCAGATGTGGAGAGCTGCTTTTTGAGGGAAGATGAATGCACTGCCATTAAATTCTCAGAAGGGAGAGGAGCTGTGATGTTTAGCTGCAGCATCTATTTCAATGAATCTAACCTAAACTACTGTTGAATTCCAAAACCAAGGTTCCAGCCTTGGCTTTGTCAAATCTCCACTATGTGATCTGCAAGCTCCTGGCTGCTATCCAAGGCAAAAAACACAGATCCTGCCCTCAAACAGCTTATAAGTACTCTAACCAGTCACAGTTTCACATATTATTTCTGGCTATGAGGCTCTACCCCTTTGAGGGTTGCATGGTGTCCCCACAAAAGATATCTACATCCCTCTCTGAACCTGTAAATGTTAGTTTTTTTCAGAAAAAAGTTTCTTCAGATGTAGTTAAGGACTTGAGATCATCCTGCTTTTCTGGGGGAACCCTGAAACAATGGCAAGGGTCCTCATTAAAAGACACACAGAGAGAAGAGGATGTAAAGACAAAGGCAGAGCTTGGGGTGATTCAGTCACAAACCAAGCAACACGAGCATTTCTGGCAGCCACCAGGAGCAAGGAGATGGGCATGGAAAGGACTCCCCTGTAAAGTCCCCTGACGGACTGTGACTTTGCCAACACCTTGATTTTGGACTCTGCCAACACCTTGATTTTGGACTCTGCCCTCCAGAAATGTGAGGAAATAAATTTTTCTTGATTTAAGCCACCAAACTGGTGGTGATTTGTTAATGCAGCCCTAGACAACTACTGCAGACTTTTACCGAGATTAGCTTTAACCTTGTTTCCATGTACTTGACTTAATGATAATACACAACAATGAGAGCCAAGATGTGTATCTGCAAAGTTACTAAATTGTAATAACAAAGTGCATCATTTCTGTCTTTCATCCTCACTACCAATTTGTTTGTTTTCTTTCAAATTTGTTTATAAGGGATTTTCCCCGGATGCTCTGGGAAATTCCCAAAGAAATGGACCCTGCAATCTACTTGTCCATCTCTTGCCTGAGATGGGTCTGAACCTGTGAACCACCTTGCCCAGCCTCCAGCCTCTCTACAACCATTTCTTACTCTGACAAAGATATCTTCTTCCCATAACGCCAATTTGATCATGGTTCCTGTCTATTCTGGCCGTATGATGGCTTGATGACCTGTCTCCAACCTAATTCCATCTCTCACCTCATATTTTCCCAGACCCTCCTTGCATGGAGCAACACTTTAGCCATTCTTAAGCTTTTTGCTCTGCATCTGCAAAGGTGCTGGGCCTTTTCTGTATATCCACTTGGCTAACTCATTTATGCTTCGAAACAGAGCTCAAGGGTCTTCTTTTGTGAGAATCACCTTGATTCTTAAAACAGAGTTATTTATTATCTTGTTTGGGCTACCACTAGCCTACACTGAACTCCAGTTGGAAATTACTCATTACATGGCTCTGTTGTGTTTATATAACTATCTGTCATAATAGACTGTGAGCGCAGGGAGTAGAGAATTTGCTTTCGCTGTAAATGACTATCTTCTGGGTCAATGTGTATCTTTTGTATCTGGCCTAGAGCTGGACAAATAATTGGTATTCAATCAGTGTTTGATGAATAAACGAAAGAATAACTAGTTCTTACTGTGATTAGTAAGCTCTTAAAAGCTCTTAAGACATGTATGTTTATTCACAAGTCATTAACGTATGATAAGTTTGTCTCAGCACTTAAAAGATATCTGAAGGGGGAGACCGCTTTTTCTTGTGTTTAAAAAGTTAATAAGTTAATACTTTTTCATTATAAATGTAAAACAAGTAAGTTCCTTGTAGAAAATATGAAAAATAAAAACAAATATAAAAACAGAATTCTTCTTAGTCCTGTCACCCAAAGATAAACGCAATTAATTTTTATTTGCATGTAATTAAAAATACATCCATATGGTCATGGGAGCAGATAATTGTGATAAAGTATAATATGTATGAAAACACAGACAACCATATGCTAATATTGTCTCTCTCTGTCTCACACACATACACAGACACACACACAGACACACACACCCACACACACACATTGTAGTCATAGTCTTTATTTGTTAAGGTCACACAAGTTGCTATAAAGCCCAGCCCCCAAAAGTACAATGGCTTAAACACCATAGAGATTTAGGTCTCTCTTGCATAATGTCTAAAACAGGTATGCATGATCAGCAAGATGAGGGACCTGGACTACTTCCACCCTGTGGCTCTGCAGTTCTCACCAGAGAGCTTCCAGGGTTTCTACGTTCCCACTAAAGAACAAGAAGCATGTGAAATTTCATGTGGGAGGGTTGAAGTATAGGCCTAGAGGTGACATGGATTAATTCCATTCTCATTCCATTGGCTAGGACTCCACCAAAGTTGCCTATCCAAATCAAAGCAGGATGGAAAGCATTGTTAATCTGAGTGCCCAGGAAGAAAAGAAAATGGGTTTGCCAGTTTCTGCCATACACTGAATATATTCTTTTGTAACCTGATATTTTTCTTCAAAAAATATTTTGCTATAATGATATGATAACATTAACTACTATTGTAGAATTAGTAAGGCAAGTAGTAATGTTTGTTTTGCCAAACTGTCAACTTTTAAAAATGCTTAAAAAAATTGTTTCATGTATTGTGATTACATGTAATTAGCCACATGCAAATCCCTGACAGTTATATCTTCATTGTGAATTTTGCTGTTAACCAACATACTATGACTCTACTTACCAATACCTGAGGGAAATTCAGGTTCCATTTTGCTTTAAATAAATGTCATCTTTCATGCCTCCCTAGGGTTTGCATTTGCCTGGCCATGTTCTTAACATTCCTGAATCACTTTGTTTTGTTTGTATCCCTTGTAGATTGTAGACCAAATCTCAGAATCTTTGTACCTTAAAATAAAGACTTTTAACTCTTTTTATATTTGCTTGTCAATTAAACTATTAGCTAATAACATGTTATTATGTTTTATCATTCTGAAAGTCATTGTTCTTACATACAGACTTTGTTACACATTTTATATTTATGTTGTCAATCAACATGCTAGTTTATACTTTTATATTTTATGATTTGCTTCACTAAAAGAAGTTTTTCTTTATTAAATAGGAAAATATTTATTTTGTTTTATATCCTACAACTGCTTACCTTTGTAAAAATGATGCTGAATAGATAACTCAGTTTTCCAAAATTGTTGTTCCATCAATGTATGAACACATGAAATAAAGGAGGAAACAAATCCAATTATTTATTTTTAAATATGAGGAGAAAATTTTCTTGCTTTTATTTCCTTCTACCTACTCCCACCCACTGCATAGTTTTAATAGCTTGTATAACCTGAGCTGCTAGGTTTAACAATTAACATAAGTAATTTTCCATTATATGTCTTTTTCATGTATGAACAGGAAATTTATTAGCTATAGAATTGTTGGGTTTTCTTAGTGCCACAAAACTTGTATTTCTGTGATGCTCTTAGTCATATTTTACTTAACTCAAAACATTCCA
The DNA here is from genome assembly GCF_028858775.2 of Pan troglodytes. Classification (NCBI taxonomy): domain Eukaryota; kingdom Metazoa; phylum Chordata; class Mammalia; order Primates; family Hominidae; genus Pan; species Pan troglodytes. The sequence goes on along the minus strand of NC_072409.2, from coordinate 69,668,069 downwards.
CCAAATCTTCAGCATAGCTTAATTCTGTGAGAATAGATAATTTATTCTGATAATTTCACAACAGAAATAGTTATAATGCCATAGTAATAAATGTTCGACAAATGTAATCCATATGGAGCCACACACCATTTATTCAACCTTATTTTTACCTTATGAGGTATACTTTAAGTTCCACCTCCACCAAGGGGCCATCCTCCTCCCTCCACTCCACTTACCTCTGTCCTCTGTAATATTTGTGGTTTATGTTTTGTAGTTAAGCCATTGATTATAAGCCAGTTTCTATTACTACTTCATTGTTTGCATGCTTGTCTTATCTGACCAACTAAATGGTAATTTCCTTGATGGCAAAGGCATGTTCAATTTTCTCTGTATAACCACAGTCATCTAGTGTGGCAACAAGCACTATGGGCACTGCCTACATATTTATTGCTTGGTTTGATAATATTGAAGGGTAATTTTAGTTGCTAATTTCAAATTTCTTCTTTCATTTAAGTTTGCAAAAGTTAGAAAGAGTATAGTAGCTATCTGAGTTCATTTGTGTCGCTATAACAAAATACCCAAGATTGGGTACTTTGTAATGAACAGAAATGTATTTTCTCAAAATTCTTAAGACTGAGAAGTTTAAGATCAAGTTGCTGGCATCTTGTGAGGGTCTTCTTGCTGTATCATCACATAACAGAAGGCAGAAAAGCAAAGAGGGACAACGAGAGGCAAAAGGAGGCTGAACCCACCCTTTTATAACCGTGTAATTACTTCTTAAGGGCCCCAACCCTTCACAGTGATACAACGCAAATTAAATTTGAACCTGCGTTTTGGAGGGGTCAAACATTCAAATCACAGCTCTACCCTAGCTCAGATCAATTATTTGTTTTTAATCCTCACACTCAGTACAAAATGACCTAAAACGTTGACATGGTTGAAAGGTGGGCACCGCACCTGACTAAAATGAGAAAGGAAACAAACTCTGCGAGAGACAGGAACATCTTTCTTTACCACTACTACGATAACAACCACAGCAACAACAATCAGCAGCAACCATAATAATAACTACAACCTTTAATGAGTGCCAGACACAATGCTAAGTGCTTGCATTGTCTCAAATAATTCTCACCTCAATCCTGTAGTTAACTGCTATTCTCCCCATTCATAAACATGAGAAAACAGACTTACAGAGAGAGAGATGAGAGAGAGCAAGAGAGAGAGAAATGAGAGAGAGAGAGATAGCAAGAGAGAGAGAGAGAAAGGGAGAAACAGAGATGGCGAGAAAGACTACATGAATTTCAGTATTATGTAATTTGGAATTTTGGATCCAGGATTTGAATTACACCTGAGTTTCCCTCTTATTCTCAAAATTATAGTCCACATTGATTGGTTACCTATCATGAAAATACCTAATATCAAACTTTGCTTTTAGATGCAGCATCATATACTGAAAACAAAACAGGATTTTACAATAAACAGAAATGGGTTAGAAATTTGTCTCTCTCCTAGTTGCTTCTGTGTGAACATGGGTATGTTATTCAATCTCCTTGTCCTCAATTTCCTCATCTATAAAATAGGAATTATATTTATATCATAATCCTTTTAGGATAATGAATGTTAATGTATAGAATGTGTTAGCACATGGTAGTTGTTCAATTGATGGCAATTATTGTTAAAACAACTATCACTCATTATCTTCCTGCCCTCTCCATATCTCAGGCTATCAAGATCTGAATTTTCTGTTCAAATCTCATCTTAAATGACATATTTTTATGCTAATGTTCATAATTAGGAGGTGACTAATGTCCCTTGCATCTTAATCTTAATATCTCTTTATTTGTGTTATAGGGTGCTTCTTATATTTTCTCTTTAGTCAATTATATCTATATCTGTGTTCCTTTCTCTCTGAGCTTGCTACTTTTTCAATCTAAAAACTACCTCTTACTTTTCTTCACACTGTCTGCAGCCTTATGTGGTGACTCCCTTAGAGTAGGTCTCCAACAGCATTTGACAACTTTGATTGACACAGCACTGTGTATTTGTTAACTGTCATGTTTGCTGAATGATTTGGAAAAACACAACTTCAAGTCCTTTCTGCCATTGGCCTCAACATTCTGATGGTTCATTCTATTGGTGGATTGTATCTGTAGGTACATAGTTGAATCAAGCGGGCAGATGAGCAACACTTTTTAAAATGCCTTTAAAAGAATGAATTTAAAAAATATTCTTACAGTAGGGCTGCGGTTCTCAGTCTTAGTCGATTGAGTTAACACTTGACATGGTTTTTAATAATCAACATTGCTTTGAGTGAAAATGAGTTCCAGTGAGTTAAGGAGAACTTTAATGACCTTTAAAATATTGTATTAAATAAAATACAGGAGAATTGGCATGGCAAGATGATACTGTTTGAAAGTATTTTATAAGGAGAGAAAAAAGAAGAAAGACTGTCCTGGAATCCTGTAAATAGCCAATAAAAATTCACCTTGTCTGTGTATTGTCCTAGGAGACACAATCTCATTTACATTTATTAGAAGTAATGATATCGTGTCCTGCAGATAATTAACACAATAAAATGCTGCTAATTTCATAGTGTCATTATAATATTTGCCGGTTCAAATTAGAAAGTGATTAACCCTCTGAGTGAGGAAATGACATTTCCATTCCCAGTTTGTGAATTAAATTTGAAAGGATGTTTCCTCTAGTTTGAAAGTTCAGCTCTTTCCCCATTCTGGTATCTTCTCTTTATCATGCCTTTCCAAGAATGAAGGCTCTGGATTTAGCAAGATAATTTATGACTATTTTGTATCTTAGAAGGTTCAAGCTCTGAAAGAAAGAAAGAAAGAGAGAGAGAGAAAGAAAGAAAGAAAAAGAAAGAAAGAAAGAAAGAAAGAAAGAGAAAGAAGAAAAGAGAAAGAAAGAAAGAAAAGGCTTGTCTTGGAATAGTAATGAAGCCAATTTATTTAAGAGGAAGAGTGAAATTAAGGAAGGAAGGGATGAGAGAAGGGAGGAAAAGAGGGAAAGTGAGAAAGAGGGAAGGAAAGAGGAAGAGGGAAATAGTAGTCTCAGATGAGTGTAATTTCATTGAGTAATGAACTTCTTGTTGGTGCATATAAGTATGAAAATTCTCCATTAACAAGTTGCCTTTGGAATGTGCTTCATTTCAGTTAATGGCAGTTACTCCTTTACCTTTGCCCAGACACTATTTTATTCATTTACTGCATATCTCTTCTCCACAACCGATTTTAATTAATTCCTGAAAAAGGAATAAATTCATTAAAGGGAAAAGATGTATGGTGCCTCATTTTAAATAGTCTTACTCAACTGAAATCCTCTTAAAGAATATTTAATGAGGAAATGATATTGTAAATGAATGAAACCTTGAGTTAATGATAAAATTGCCCAACCTGTTAAGACAACTATTAATTGAATAAATTTAATGCATACATTTATAAAGCTGCTAAAAATATGATGGCATGCCCATATTCCCTCCTTCACTCCTGTACTTCCTCTAATGATTCAGGGCTAAAGAGTATATAACCGGCATGTGTAGGATGCTCTCTTAAAAAGTAGAAACTCATTTCCAAAGCACTAGAACTTGCTGTGTATCTTCAGGGAATAAAAATAATGAGAAATATTCAGAGAGCTATTAAAGACATCATTCTAAGACAGCGGAATTTCACAATTTCCTCTATATTTGTGAATGCATTTGTCACTGTTGATTCCTTCTTCACGAAGCTATGCAATTTTAACATTGAAATACCCAAAGGATTTTGTCTTAGGACTTACTAGGTTGCAAGTGACCAAAATTTAACTGGAACCAGTTTTAATACAAAGAAGAAATCTACTTGGCTATTGATCCTGGATCCAGGGCCTCAGAAGATGGCATTCAGACTCTGCCTCCCCATCCTTTAGCTCTCCTTTCCTCCATATGACTTTATTCTCAGGCAGATTCTCTTTACATATGACCCTCCCAGCACCAAGTTCATATCTTAGCAGCTAAACAACCCTCATCGAGAGACAGCAAGACCCTAACCTGGTTCTCATTGGTGGAGACTAGATCAGGTATAATGCCCTAACCAACAACTGTCACTCTGACTAGCAAGCCCGAGGGACATGTCCACCCTGAGCAGAAGGGTTAGTCCTACCCAAACCAAGTGACTAAGATTGAGGGACAGGAGATTCTCCAAAAGTGAATGGGACATTATTACCAAAGAGGAGAAAAGGCAAAAACAAGGACTGCTGAGCCATTAAAATTAACTGATACCCAAAGCAATTATCTAGTGTAAACCCATTTTCTGAGAAGACTGACATCTAAAGAGGCTATACATGCATACCTGGCAGTGCCAGAATTCTGGAATCATGCTGAGCTTTATTCATTCTTCTATCATTCATCTGTGCTTTAGAAAACTGATGGACTAAATGGACTCCACTGTCCTCAATCTGACATCTGGCGACTCTGATTCTGGGTGGAGTATGGGGGCAGTGACTCTGAATGAGCCAGACACCAGAAGCCTTAGTCCCAGCTCCATCATTTAAAAGCCATGTAACTTTGAGAAATTCACTTCTGTTCCTTGGCCTTTAGTTTCTTTACCCATAAAAATAAGAAATTAGTATTAATCAATGGTTTTTGTCCTTTTTATTGGGGTCAAACCTTTTTTACAAATTAAATGTCAATAACCCTCAATTAAGTAGTTCCTGGTCCATGTGTATTTAACTGAGGTATGCTTCTGACTTGGATGCTTTATGAGTGCCTCGCTGTTCAAAAGAACTTGTTCATCAATGACTAGGAAAATTCTTAAAAATGTCACAGCAGCACTCAGTGGGATTGCTACCAGACAATGTTGTAAGTAATATGGCGAGTCATGAATAAAATACCCCATAGAGCATCCCATCCTCCCATCCTTAACCAGATACTCAGCACTCCCATTTGGGACATGGAGTTTATACACCGGGGCTGAAAGGTTTTCTGTTAGAGTTGTCATTTGTGCTTTTAGGTAAGCAATTTGTGATTATCAGAAAAGTATCCTTTAGTGGTTCAGAGGGAATTTACCAAAGACTATCTCTGGAACCCCAAAACTCAGAAGGGCTTGTGGTGAGAACATGGGTAGCTAAACTGAGAGAATTGGAGCCAAGTGTCAAGGGTGGGCAGCTTGCTGGTTCTCATTTTCACTGACAGGAAAAAGCTGTCTCTTACATGAGCTCTTTGAGAGTTGACTACCTACAACTGGCACAATGGAATCCTTCACTGCAATTGCCTAGAAACAAATACCTTTTAGATCCCTGGATTTTTAAGTCACGCATGCTTTCCAAGATGCATCCCTCTTGTTTGCGAGTGAGTGCCTGCCTACCATACAAATCAAATGTGGGGAAGGGGGTTCATCTCGCTAATTCCCTCTGTGGAACATTTGGGCTCTTGGGAACTTGTTGGGAAGCCAATGAACCAGATAATCTTTCAGATCCCACCAGCTCTAAAGTGTGAAACACAATAAAAAGTCAGCTGTTCTCAAGTTCTTAATGTCCACTGGTGGGCAAGCTGAGAAAAGAATTTTCTCACATCTGAATTTTCATTTACTTAAAGTGCTCTCTTGCTCTCTCTCTCTCTCTCTCTCACACACACACACACAGAATCCTTTATAGTCTAACAAATAACATCCTAACCCATAACCTAAGGTCATCATTCCTTTTTTGCTATTACTAGTTTTTTTCCCTCAGTAACTTTACAAGAAATTAAAGTTTCTTTGCTGTATCTTCTGCTGAAAAGGCAGACTGAGGGAAAGTACATATTTAGATTTGATTTGATTACAGCTCCTGCAAAAACCCTATGTGGAGATCATGTCCTGGTGGTATGTTCAATTGCACAACAGAAGGTAGCAAAACAGGCATTTAAAGCTAGTCCCTGATTTATGGGTGAAATCTTCAGAGTGGGAGTGCCTGGGAGCAGAGGGCGTAATTGTTGAGTGTGCTGATTGGAAAGATAGCAGAAGAGAGAAAACAAACGTCTGGTTGCACAATATTGTTTTAGTGTACTTAAACTGAGATTATTTGGTCCACCGTCAAGGAAACAAATTGCTTAACCTTAATCTATGTAACAATTTCTCCCACACATAGGTGTCATTTCACTATTAAATGAGGTCTTTTTTCTGCAAACTTCAGTCCACAGCCTATCTTGCCTTAACGAGGAGGCTTTGCCTTTTCATCTCCCTGTACCTACATCATGCCTTCTCCCCATGAAGGTTTTTCTCTCTGTATTACTGTGCACTTAATTTTACGCAATTTTTTAATGATATTATTTATAGTATAATTGTAGCTTAAAATGTATGTATTCTATTAACTAAAAAAACTTGAAACTTATCTGTTAAGCTGTGCTTACATGAATAAACATTCCATCTTTTATGTGATCCTTGGTTGGAGTTAGGAGGCTAGCTCCCCTAATTTCCCTTTCAAACCAGTGAAAATCTAAAGGAAGGGAAGTTTAATTGATGTATTTACATCTTCACTTTTTTAGACAGCCCTTGAGTACCAACAGCTGTGGTATAATTTCTTTTTTCTTGGAGTTCAGACAAAACTGGTGAATCTGTTAATATATCTTCTTCATGGTTAGTTTTTTCTTTGAGAAAGAAGACCTATGCTATGTACAATATTAAGCATTTTACAAGCATAATTTTATTTATGCCCCCTTTACATATGGGGAAACAGCCTCTAATTTAACTTGACTGACCTAGAATTAGACAGCCAGCATTTGGATTGGGTCGCTCTGACTCTAATGTCCACACTTGCCCACTGCATCATGGAGCCTTCAGTACAAACCAATTTATTTTTAGTATGCCAAATTTACATGAACATTCAGAAAGGGTATTGACTTAAATAGGGTGAGGCTGACTCAAGTATTACGTAAGTGCTGATTAATATCTACCAGTCATGTGATCACCAGACGCATCGTTTCCCTACTTGGAGCCTCATTTTTCTCAATAGTGAATTGAACAAAGCTATAAGATGTCTTCTAGTGCTAACAATCCAACAATGTGTTATTTGATGGAAAGTTTCAGCTTAGACTCCTATAACTAACTGTATAGGAATCTAAAACTGAAAAAGAAAATATGTGAATTCAAATCCTCATGAGTTTATAAACCTAATCTATATTAAGATAATAAGAAGACTCCACTTAGAGAAACAGCAGCCAGAAAAAAAGGGCAGAACCCCGTGTGTACCTTAATTTGCTACATAAACTTCTCCCCATCCCCAGGGGCAAGTTTGAGAGTGAAGGGCAAGATAGTATCATAAGCGTTTGCAATGATACAAAGAGCCAAAGATTTTTCATTTATTATTTCACCTGGAGATATTTTTCTGCTATCATTGATTTAGCTGCATTTATTTCTGCTTATTGTCCTCTTCTTGGATCGCATTAAACCTTAGCTAACATACAACTCAAACAAATCAAGAACAAAGGCTTTTGTAAAAATGTTGTAACCATTTCAACTGGGGAACACGCCTGAGTCAGTGCAGCAGGCTGCCAAGCCCCACAGTGGCTTAGTAGCTACTGCTCTGGAGCACCTGACGCTGGTGGCTACTGTTCCAGATCCTCCTACCTTGATGAGGTTTTAGGGATGTGGTTGATATAAAATCCAGCAAGTTTTGCATGTCGACAGGGAACATGACAGGGTACACAACTGATAGGTTGCAAAAGGGGAAAACAATGTGAACATGGTATTTCTTTTTCTTTCTTTCTTTTTTTTTTTTTTAATCTTTTTGAGATGGAGTCTCACTCTGTCACCTAAGCTGGAGGGCAGTGGTGTGATCTCAGCTCACCACAATCTCTGTCTCCTTGGTTCAAGCAATTCTGCTACCTCAGCCTCCCAAGTAGCTGGGATTACAGGTGTCCGCCACCATACCCAGCTAATTTTTGCATTTTTAGGAGAAAGAGGGTTTCAGCAGGTTGGCCAGGCTGGTCTCAAACTCCTGACCTCAGGTGATCTGCCCACCTGGGCCTCCCGAAGTGCTGGGATTACAGGCATGAGCCACCGCACCCAGCCTGAACACGGTATTTCTAATTTTCCTGGATGTGATTAGAAGGAGGTTTCCCTGGTGGGAGGAGTAGGCTAAAAGCCCTAAGTAACAGGATGATTAGAGAGATGCAGAGAAATATTTAGGTGGCTACAGGAATTGTTCTAGAGAGAGATGGGCAAAATTTAAAACGTGGCAATGACAATGAGAATTGAAAGAAAAATGAGCAAATAAATTTTTTTTCTAAAGCTGAATCACTGGATATGGAGGTCAATTATACAAAGAAGGTGAGAAAGAAGGCAGGATCAAAGATGTCTCTGAGGCCCTTGGCTTAGACCACTGAGAAGAGGGTGGTGCTGTGGTGTAAGAGAGGGGAAGCAGGAGGAGGAGCATGTATAAGCGACATCTAATGGGTTCAGTTTGGGAACATGTTGACTCTGTAGTAGCCGCTGGTTATCAAAGCAGAGATGTGGAGTGGGCAAGAAGTCTGAACTAGCAATATAAAATTTGGATGTCACTAACATATAGGTAGCAGAAGCTACAGATATGGGAGAGATCCTCCAGGAATGCTAAGTAGACTGAAGCAGGAGAAGGTTTGAGGATAGGACTCTGAGGAATACCAGTATGTTAGATGTGGGCAGAGGGAAAGGTATCTGCAAAGAGAAATAAAGAATCACTAGGAGGTAGGAGGGTAATGGAAGGCAAAGATCAAGAGAGCTTCAAAAAGGTGAAGAGTCTAACGATGAAGAAAAGCCCAGAACAGGAAGCTGAGTGAAATTAGACAATCTTCACCAATTTTCCAACTTTGACTGTGGACAAGGTTATTCAAGTACATAAAAATAATGTGATACATGGTGTAGTAGAAAGATGATTGACCTTTCCTTTCCCACCTCTATGGCCTTGGGCAGGTCCTTTAAGTAATTGGAATCTCATATTCACATCTGCAAAATAGGAGCCAAATTAACATTTTTGTGTTTAGAGGACTGATATAAGAATATACAAATGAAATAAACATATTTGCACTTGGCAATATGAAGCAAATGCAGGATAGACATCTTGGTGATTATTGACATGGTGTACATGTGTGTATGCCTAACTTAGGACATTTTTAAATGATTTACTTCTTGCTGATATGAAGTATGAGCTCTCTGAAAATAGGTATTACTTTTTGGTAGCATATATATCATCTGGTAGATGCCGAACACTTAATTAAAACTTTCCATGATGATAACCATTATTAGAATGAATAAACCAAACTCCAAAGTAAAAGCTTAATTGCCAGGCTGTCCGAAAAAAATAAGTTAAATTTGGCTTTTCACATCCTAAGCAGGTATTTGGCAGCAAATATTTCCATTCAAAAAGAGAATAATGTACACTGTGAAGACTTCCAGAAAAGCAGTGCTCTCCCATTCAGAAAGAATACAATCTTTTGCAGCTGTTTCTAGATTCCAGTCCAATTAAAGCTCTACTTAAATTGTTCTCTCCTAATTCTTGATTGATATGGAATGCAATAATGCCTGGCAATTGTCCATAGTAGGGATTAAAGGTAATGGATTTCTTAGCATCCCATTCCTTACCTATAATGAAAATATCACCCACCTATCTCATACAAGCAAGATGCTAAATTAGCCATGAAGATCTTGGCAGCATTTGCAGAAATGGGTAAAAACCAGTACCGGAAGCTGTGGCTTGCTAACTGCTTTGCATTCTTCATTATGGGTGAGCATTGAACACACATGTATTCCATAAATAACTGATTCTTGTATCTAAAGAAGGTATAGCATCTTCCTCAGATTCCATGTCTTTACTCACAGTCACTAAGTCTAAGCTTGGAGAAAGTAAGAGTTATCATTTTTCTACCATGATTGGAGAGTTATTTATTCAAACAACCTGGTAAAAATAAGTAACTCTAACTTTTTAAATACCAAAACACAACAGTAGCTTAAATGTGCAAAGTATCAAACCATGCTTGATTTAAGGTCTTAACTCTGGTTTCTTATTTAATGACGCTTCCCTCCTGACTTGAGCAATATCAGACACAATCACAGAGGTAATAAAAACTCACAGGAAAGAGTAAACGGTGAGATATTTAGCTTCTGGGATGGGACTCTGAATCTATACTGTATTCCTAATCTATCAAAGATAAAATAAAAAAGAGAAGGGAAAGAAAAGAATAAAGAAAATAAAAATGCCAAGATTAATTGGAAAATTTGCAAAATTAACATACCGCTTAGGAGAGACAATAACTAAAAGCCGCTATTGGGGCTTCTGGAGCACTAATGAATACTTATTGAGACCTTTTAATGTTCTTGGAATGAGACCATCACATTACATGATTATTTCTTAAAGAAATTCAACTGTTGCTTCTAACTGTTTTGAAAGAGTTCCTGAAGAGTTCCTCAGTGCTAGGCACTCTGCCATGTGCTCTGCATACAGAAATCAACCAGATGTTTGTTTGATTTATCACCATTATGTAAAGCTGTGGGGTGTGCAGCATAAGGAAGGGAAGGGTAAATTCGGTACCTGAAAGTCTTGTGATGGGTAATCTACAGCACTCTGGAGAGTTAAGTTCCATGCTAGGTTGTCAACCATTCTAAATGAAAGAACAATCAACTCCAATGAAAGAACTTGAAGAATGTACCTGATACTTTTCAAAGGAGTAATAAAGTGAGTTTTAAGTAAGGGGAGTAGATAGTATACATATATTTTCATGCTCTGAAAAAATCCTTTTAAAACATGTCTTCTTCACTTATTTGTAAATAAGCAAACCGATTCAGGGTTTTAATTAACTTGCTCAAGTTCCCACAGTTGTGTGTGGCTTTTTCAACCGTAACTATTTTGATTTCAAACGAATGAAAGAAACTTGGCTTAAAATATATCAGGTAGAAAGAAAACTAGTTGTTTACTTAACCAAACTACGAGAAGAGTGGAAGTGCAGCTGGTCCTCAAGGATGACTAGAAACAAGTTCAAATGCTGCCAGGAGTCCCTCCCTCGGCCCCAATTTCTATTATTTCTGGCTTCATGCTTTCATGCTGCTCTCCCTCCTTGGAGTTAGAAACATGGCTATTTGACAACTCAAGTTTGCAACTCCAAAAACCACCTCGGTGTCAAGTTAAAATTTTCTTAAGGAAATGCAGTGATTGGTTCAACCTGGATTTGGTGCCCATCCTTGGACCAAACAATGATCCAGGGTGCTGGGTTATAAGTGAACCACTTGAGTTAGTTAACTGTGGCCAATGGTGTAGGGGGTCTCTAAGACAGTAGAAGCTTCTTTTCAAGCCACCACTGTGGGCTGACAAAGACCAGATGTCAATTACAATTTTTCATCACCTATATAATTGCTTCCAAAGGAAAAGATCAAGGCATTTAAATTTTCAGTAGGGCAATAGGAAAGAAAGCTGCCTACGTTCAAATTCTGGCTGCATAACTTATTAGCTGTGTGGCCTTGGACAAATTACTTAATGCCTCCTACTTAAGTTTCTCATCTGAAAAATTGTAGTAATAATGTTACTTACTTATTGAATTTTGAAATTCAATAGCCCCAAACTGCATTTCGCCTTCTTTCCCTTGAAACCTACACTTTCTCACAGCTTCCCTTTGTCAATTAATGGTATCAACAATTCCTCAGATTTCATGTTCAAAATCTTAGAGTTATCTTTGAGGCTTCCCTTTCTTCCATGTCTTATTTTCAGATGTTCTTCTACTTGCTATTTCATCTTTCAAGACGCCTTTTATAGTTATCACCACCATGTCCCATGAGGCCCAATCAGTATTTATCTGGAGTATGGTTTTAGCCTCCTAACAGGTCTGTCTTCCTAGAAAACCTAAACTCTTTGATCCAGTTTTGACAGCTTTTCCAGGTGATTCATTCTCTTTGAAAATAGTTTTCAACTCATTAATCTAAATAAGAAAAAAGACAAAATTTTAAGTTTTCTGCTATCCTATATCATTTGATTTTTGGTTTCTTGAAATTCTTAGCTTTAGAAAAAGCTAATTATATATATACTCGGATTATTGAGTATATATATAATGCTTTTTAATAAACTAATGCTTTTAATATAGCATATATGCATAAATATTCTATACTTAATGTTTTTATGAAATAATGTATGTGCCATGTTATTTTATAAATATGTTTAGTATATATAATTAACAGACTATATCAAGAACATTATTTTATAAATAAGTTATAAATATATTAATGGAAATGTACATGATGTTAATATAGTTTATGATGAATTATTTATTCAAGGGATTGATTCTAAAATATTTTTATTTGCAAATAATTTTCTATCAGTCAAATTTTGCTTTGTTTTAGTTAAGTGGGATTTGAAATATTGGACTGGGGAGAAGGAGCTATACAATTTTTAAAACAGAGCAGTCATATCTTATCATGAATGTGCTTAAGAAGACGCTGATTATATTGAGATCAGTATGTTGGATGGAATGAAAGCCTGGATAAAGGCTTAGCAGGTAAATGTCAGGTGAGTTACCAAATGGAGAAAAAGTATCACACTACTTTTGTTCTTTTTTGTTTTTCATCTTGATTTTTTTAAAAGAAGATATATGCTAAAACTCTAGTTCTTTCTTAATTGATGACAAATTAGAAAAAAATCAGATAACTTTGAGTTATAAATGTTGAAACGCAATAGAGTATGTTACTTGAATAATTAAAAAAGAAGGAAAATAATTGTATTTTGAGGCTGTGAGATTTCAAACTGTGGTAAGAAATAGACTGCATAGGTGTATAATATCCCTGGCACTAATTTAGAAAATACACTATGAGTATTTATTTATTCTCAGAATTATTTAAAGTGGTTTCAGTGTGGGTTTGTACATCTTAAACACAAATTTATACCACTTGAAAGTCGAAAAAAAAAACTACAAAAAAACCTTACCTATGTTTCAAAATGCTGAAATTTTTTAAAATTTTGCTGTAAGTTGTATAACATCCTCTTAAATATGTAAGTGTTCAGTGAACATTTATGCTTTCCTGTGCTCATTAAAATTTCACTTTTCATAGTAAATGTCATTTAAGCCTTGTTAATATTAACCAATGTAGAGTAAACATGAAGCAAATAAGAATAAGTTTAGAAAAGTATGCTATTTTTGCTATCTTCTCTTTGGTGCAGATAATGTAGCATGTTGAATGCCTTCTACTTATGTAGAAGTACGTAGTTTTGTATCATTCAAACCCCCCTTTTATAAAGTGGTGGCAAATGATCGACCTGCTTTTCATCCAAGAACAGCCTTTTTGGTTTAACTTCTTATTAACCAGATACTGAAAACTAAACCAGCCTCTTTTGTATTCTAAAGAGACACACCACACACAAATGCACACACTCAGACACATAGTCAAACACACGTCACTGCACACCAATAATGTAAACAACAAACAAACTGAAGTTAAGAATCACTTGGTGATTTGGAAGTCAATGACTTCCATGACCACTTTTCCTGATCCTCAGTTTCAAAATAAGTCTACATATGCTCATGACCCTTTCCAATATCAGGTCAGGGTCTAATGGTTTCTAGCTATAGCAGACACGCATCTTTTTATTCCAAAGGGCATCATTATATGACAAGACAGTTGCTATATGAAAAACTTCAAGCTGACCATGGTTTCTTATTTTACATGGGTTATGTGACAGTTTATCCATTGTAGGGTGACATGTGAATAGGCTGCATTAAGAGTTAAAAACGACTGAGTAGAGTACCTAAATTATGTTCTCTTTTTGATATTAAGTTACCACTTGTCTGTAAACTATAGGTATACTTTTCTTTGAAGGCAAAGGGGATTGAGGTAAAGGAAGAGTATATGGAGAGCTTTTGCTATATTTGTAATGTTTTATTTCTTTTAAAAAATTTTGAAGCTAAATATTAACATTTGACAGGACTGGATGATGAATACCTGAGTTTTGCTATATTATACTCTATATTCTTTATGATTATAGTTTCCTACTTGCTTAAAATATTTTATTCTGAGAAATTAATAGAATTTTCAGCCTTGGCAAAAGGTTTCTAGGTGCTGAAAAATAAAATCCCAGCTTCTTAGCCTGGCAAGCACGCTAGTCATTACGTGGCTTCTGCTTGCTCCTCTGTCCTCACCACTCTCCCTTTGTCCTCTCTGGAATTATTGACTCATTAACAGTTTCTAAAAGAGACAAGGGACTGCATTTCACCTCTTCGTATTCTCAAAATATCTCCCTCCCAGTCTGTTTGGTGAACTCCTATTCCCACTGTAAAACCTCGGCTAGGCACCATCTCCTCTCTAAAGGCCCATGTGACTCTTCCCCATAGAACTGGATTATCTTTGCACCTGCAAGAAGCACATTACCACATTGTGTTTTTGTATATTTATCTCCTCTAGATAATGAACTCCTTATAGGCCAGAGTTATCCACTCCTAGCACTGTCTGGCACAAATTTTTAAAGATTTTCATAGTTATTATTCCTAATTTTTAAAGTAATGGATTCCCATTTCAAAGTTTTCAACAGTTTGGAAATGTTTAAGGTAAAAGTATGTCCTCTTTCCCATTCCCAACTTCCTATACCCACTCCATGGTTAACAGTGTCTTATTTATATTTCTAGAAACATTATTTGCATGTACTAGGATATAAGGTTATAAACTAACATATGAATACATAAAGGCTCATAATCACTTTATATAAAAAAGGGAGAGTGAACATTGTATATCATGTTCCCATTTATATATATATAATATATACAATGTTCTGCATCTTGATTTTTTAAAAAAATACAACAAATTGCATCTTACTTTGTCTTCTTTTCATATAATTACATATAGATCCTCATTATGCTTCTTAAAACCTGTATATATCCTATATTATACATGTAATTTAGGGTAACTTAAGAAGCAAGTAACACACAACCTGGTTGAAACTGTAAAGAGGATATAGAGGTTCATTAATTGGGAAGAACAACTGCAGGACTGGCTTGATTCAGCAATCAACACTGTCATCAAAAACTTATTTTTATCACTCTACTTGGCATTTCCTGTTATTAGCTCTATCCATGGATGGCTTCTCTCATGGTGGAAACAAATTGATATACAAAGACTAGGTTTCACATCTAAAGCCACACTCCTGAGAACAATAGAGTATGAGAATGCATGGTTTTCTTCATCCTCGCCAATGCCAGGATTTATCATTGAAACACAAGCACATTGTTGTTGCATATTGTTGATCAGACAACTCTTGAATTCAGAACTTTCTGGTACCTTGTAGTACCAGAGATTAGTGTGAAAAAATTAGATTGATATATGGTCAAGATGATGGTGTTGATAATGGAGGTGAGAAAGTTTGGGCCCAAGGAATAGTTATACAAGAAGCTTGAGATATTTAGTCAATTTGAATTGGAGGTCAGAGGAAAATCAGATTGCTATTAATATAAAAAATACCTTAAAGAGAAGAGACAAGAAGTCCCACATAAAAAGTTTTCCTGGCCAAGCACAGTGGCTCATGCCTATAATCCCAGCACTTTGGGAGGCCGAGGTGGGCAGATCACTTGAGGTCAGGAGTTCGAGATCAGCCTGTCCAACATGGTGAAACTTCATATCTATTAAAAAATACAAAAATTAGCTGGACGTTGTGGCAGGGGCCTATAGTCCCAGCTACTCTGCAGGCAGGAGAATTGCTTGAACCTGGGAGGCGGAGGTTTCAGTGAGCTGAGATCACGCCACTGCACTCCAGCCTGGGCAACAGAGCAAGACTCCATCTCAAAAAAAAAAGAAACCAGTTTTCCTTTTCCTTTATCTTCTGGCTGATGCTTAAAACATGACCATAAAATATCTGATCCTTCATTTACAAAGAATTTTGTTAAAATTTTGATGTATTTGAAAAGGTAGCAGAGTGTATCATTGTGTGTCAAGGATGGTCCACTATGGGGAATGAAGCACCAGACAACAGGGAGAGAAAAATGATCCCCCAAGGACGGTGGTACAGGTGGGGCCAGGGAGGAAAATGCAGGGGATGAGCAGAGGTGGCCTACCAGGAAGGAAAGGTTTCCAGTCATAAGGGACTTTTTCAGAGTTTGTCCTAAAGCTGGAGTTGAAACATTTAGTCTGAAGCCTTCAGTACAGTAACTATCAATTCAGTTATATCCAAAAAGAAAAAGTGTCATCACTCATGGTACCAGGGTCTGGGTGCTGGGGAGGTTTAGAGAGGATGGAAGCTCAGTGCTCTATGAATAAACTCATAAACATTTTTTTAAAAAATTAAAAAACAAAATATTTCAGTTCAAGGAAAATTTCAGATTGGCTACATATATATGCATATACAGACAAATTTAGACCATCATATTCAGATTAATTATACACCACACACACACACACACACACACACACACACACAGACAGAGAGAGAGAGGTGAATTTAGGACTCTAAATCATGGTAATTGGCTAATAATGTTAGTAATAATAAATAGACTTAAATTGTAAGTTAGGGACTCCACTCCAGGGATGATAAAAGGCATTAAAGGCCTACAATTAAACCAGCAAAGATCTCACTTTGCTGGTATGAACTAGGTGTGGCCCTGCCCCCAGGCGGTGAAACAGACTCAAGTACCTACCTGTAAGCATCGTTCTGTTGCTTGTCTCTACAATGCAGGCATGTTTGGAGCATCCATAAGATGGTATCTGTAGGGAATTTTAACTCTGAGGAAAGGCCAAAAACAACCTCTGTGCTGTGTTATTATCATTCTGTGAATCACTCAACAGAATTCTAACTAATCCTCCTATGATGAGATTCTGGAACCTCCACCACAACATTGAAAATCTGGACTTGACTTTGGTTGGCTGAAGTTACTCTTTCATTACAACTCTCATCCATTTTTCTAGTGTGCATCAAAGGTGATTGTTTCACCAATGGCAAACTTTCACAATCTCTTCTTGCTTCCCTCCCCAACTGGCCTCAGGAGTAGAGAAGAATTGGACATAGACAGAGAAAACCTTCTATTCCCAAAGAAGAGGGAAACTTCTGAATGTAACTAATCACACCATAGCAACCAAGTGGCTGGAAGCACCAAGAGAATTACAGGAAAGCATATGGGACACAGAAGGTCAACTAGCAAACATGCCTGGCAGACGTGGTTTTGCAATCAAGCTAAAAAAAGGCTGGAGCTCTCCATTTTAACTAAGAGTTTGCTAAGAGTCCAAGTACTGTTTCTCACTTAGTGGGACTAGGAGATAGCTAGCTCCAAACTTCTTAGAATTCTTTCCCTCCATTCCCCATCAAAAATATAGGGGTTCTTAACAAAATTAAATATATTAAATCAAATATATGTTGTATATAGTCAAAATGTAAGAATTCAACAATCATTCATTCACATAAGTTTTTATTAATTCAATGACACGTTATTGTGGACTTATGCTAGACTCTGAATTAGGTATTGGAGATGCAGGAATGTACATGATCCTACTGTTAATGATGTTCAGTCTAACAGCAGGGACATAAGTAATCAGGTAAGTACAATGCAGAATGGTCATGGCAATGATAAGACATGTTCAAGACGCATTGGGATAACAAAGGAAAAGCACTCAGGCCAGCCTGTGGCTGTGTAGTATATAGGCGTGTTTGTATTTACATATGTATGTATGGGCAGGCTGTAGACTGTGGAGGAGGGCAATTCAAAGAAGGCTTCTCAGACCTGGCGATTATTTATCTGTCCTGCAGAAAATAAACAGAATTTATCCAATCGGAGGGAGCCTGAAGAATTGACAAGGTTGGTAAGCTGTGGGTATACAGGTCCAGTGGAGTAAGCAAAGTTTCAAGACCCTACAGCTGGTTCTGGATGAACAGAACATTCAATGCGTGTGGTGCAAATTGGGAGATAAAAGTAAAGAAGAAAGTAAAGAACATATAAAGTGTTTTGCATGCAAAACTAAGGGTTTAGGGTTTTATCCTGATAGTGATAAGGGCTTTTAAATCATTTAAATATTATTCAGTTGACACAAAGACAAGTTGGAAATTGTCCCTGGAGGCAGCAACAAATTAAGAGGCTACAATCTTTTGCCTTTTTTTTCCCCCTAAGACGGAGTCTCTCTCTATCACCCAGGCTGGAGTGCAGTGGCACAATCTCGGCTCACTGCAAGCTCTGCCTCCCAGGTTCATGCCATTCTCCTGCCTCAGCCTCCCAAGTAGCTGGGACTACAGGCGCTCGCCACCATGCCTGGCTAATTTTTTTGTATTTTTAGTAGAGACAAGGTTTCACCGTGTTGGCCAGGATGGTATCGATCTCCTGACCTCGTGATCTGCCCGCCTCAGCCTCCCAAAGTGCTGGGATTAAAAGCGTGAGCCACCGCACCCAGTCAGGAGGCTACAATCTTAATAATCTTCATCCAGAGGTGAAGAGAAAGATGCTCAAATGGGAGCAGTCATAGTGAAACTGGTAGGGAGAAGAAAGAGTTGAGAAATATATAGAAAATTATTTATATAGACAATGTCAGAGAGCCGGTAAAAAAAAGTGGGGGGGAGTCTAAAATGACGATTACATTGCTGCTTTGGATAACAGAGTTAACATGTTGCCTTTACCTGAAATGCTAAAAATAATAAAGAATAAAATTTGGAGTCTGAAAATAATAAAGTGGAAATGAAGAGCTGGTGGCATGGGATACAAGGGAGCTGAGATTTCCATGCTGTAGAAGTCTATTGGGGGATCACCAGTATCAAGTACACTTGAAATCAAGTGTGTGCATAAGGCTACTGAAGAGGAGTATATAGAATGAATATAGAAAAGGGCTAAAAAGGGAAACTATCGAGAACATCACATTTAGTAAGCAAGTAAACACAGAGGAGTATATGATGAACATTAAGAGGCAAAGTCCAACAGGTAGAAGGAAAACCAGATTAGAGTAGCACTCTTTGAAGCCAAGAGAGTAGTTTCATGGAGGAAGTGGTTAACAATGCCCAACGTTGCCAAGGAGTCAAACAAGACCTTGAAAGAAAAATGTTATTTGGACATTGTAGAGGCCACTGGGGACCCTTCCCAGAACAGCTTCATGAAAGTGGCCATATGGATATGGTGGGGACCCTTCCCAGAACAGCTTCATGAAAGTGGCAGTATGGATATGGTGGAGGGATAAAGAAAGTAAGCTGTAGATGCCTGCAGAAAGCTCCTAATTGTGACTCTATATACTTATCATACACACATACTTGACTGTACACAAACGTTTAATTTCAATGCAAAGGAGGACAGTTATTATTGTTCAATTGACCCAGGAATTTTGATAAATAAGATGCAGTAGACCACTTCTCAGACTGTTCCTAGTGATGCCTACCTTGTGGTCTTCATGTCTTTGGGTAATTTCCTCTGCTTGAGTGTGGCTGGAATTAGTGACTTGCTCTTCGTCAATAGAATGCTACAAAGGCAACGGGATGTTACTTCTGAGATTCAGTAAATCTCAGAAGAACATGGCTTTCATCTTGGGGGTATTCTCTGTCTCTGCTCCAGCTCTGGGGGAAACAAGCTTTCATGTTATAAAGAGCCCTGTAAACAGGCTTGCATGGCAAGGAACTGGTGTCTTCAGCCAAAAACCAGGGAGAGCCTGAGGCCTGCCAGCAGCCTCATGACTGAATCTGGATACGGATCAGAGGGCTGCCAACAGTCATATGAATGAGCTTGGAAATTGATCCTCCCCTAGCTAAACCTTGAGATGACAGCAGCCTTGGCCAACTCCTCGATTGCAGCTTTGTGAGAGACTCTGAACCAGAGGCACTCAGCTAAGCTACATCTGGATTCCTGACGCCCAGAAATGCTGAGATTGAAAATGTTTGTTGCTTTAAGTCACTAAGCTTTGGTGTAATTTGTTACACAGCAATAAGTAACTAGCACATAGGATAAACATCAGGTGTTTATGTTCATCAAAATGAATTTTCCTATCTTAACACGTGCCTCCAGCTACAATCTCAGCCATGAGCGATTATATTATAATAACAGGACTTTTTAGGGACACAGCTTACTTCACCGTTTTTTAAATACAAAGTAACAAAAGTCTCCTGCTTAGCCAAAAACCAACAGCAATTACAGAGTTTTTAGTATTTCTTAACATGCCATCATGCATGTGCTCAATTCATAATTGAAGGCTAGAAATGCAAAAGAGGTCATCATGGTTCATTCATTCCCTGCCAGCCTACAGAACAGAACCCAGCCATTATTTCATTGCCTTCCTAGTGATTAATTCATCACATCTGTCTCTCCTACCTTCTACTTTCCTCAGCTGGCATCTTGTGCTCTCTGTTTACTAGACTCAGAAATGCCATGTCTCCTAATCCTCCAATCCTCATGTATAATCCTGTGCTCAACTCAAATGTTTCTTGATTGTATTGGATGTTATCACATCCTATTGACTGCCTGGAGTTTGCTGTTATCTCCAGAGGGTGTTCATCCTTTTGTAATTAACAGCTTATTTGATTCAATGGTAACAGAGGTCAGACTGTGTGTATTTTACCATTCTGAGTTCGCAGGGGTATTTGCCCTCCCCTTTGATATCTTTATTTTAATTACTTCTGAGATTTGTGTCTATATCCGTAGGATGTGGAGTGTCAGTTATTTTAAATATTTCTTTTCTTTTTAATATAGCTTGTGAATACTTCATTCACTCTGGAAAGATGTTATGCCAGGTTTACCAAGCATTTGGTTTCTTTCTTATATTTATTTATTTATTTATTTATTTATTTATTTATTTATTTATTTATTTTGGTTCAGCTCCATTTTCCTCTATCCTTAACAACCAAATTTCGGTTTGCATATTTTGATGTAGACATCACAAAAGGCTAGTTGAATCTCTCCCAGCAGAAGTTAAAATAAATATTGGGAGGTCAAATATATGTATTTTGTGTACTCTACATCTTGTTTCTTGGCATGTTCTGAAACATAAAATGCAATATGAGTAAACGTGATTGGCTTTTATAATACTCACTAAAACTTTCTGCAACTATATAAAGAATCTTGTAGGTCAGCGAATAGGAAAGACTTCCTTTTAGGTACAAATTATGAAGGTTATTTGAAAATTTAAAAAGAAGAGACAATAGTTCCGTGATACCTGCTGTTGGTATCAGTCATTTGGCTTAAGATAATAAATATTCTTCATTAAAAGTTTGCAAGAAAGCAATACCGATATCCATGCAAAATATATACTACAGAAACAATTGCAGCCATCCAAGAAACAAAATGATCTCCCCCTTTATCCCGAAGATAGCAAAATTAAATATGCTTCTAGTTTATTACAGTAACCAGTGCCATATTTTGTCTTCAATAAATTTGGGTTTTGTGTTTGGTAAGGACCAACCTGGTCATTCAAAGATGGGTACACAGATTTGCAAATGGGCATATTTAATCTTGTGATCAATTCATGTGATTATCCTAGAACATTAGGCAGGACTTATCAGTTGACTGAAGCATAGACACTTAAAAGTGGTGGCTGGGCACAGTGTGGCTCATGCCTGTAATCCCAGCATTTTGGGAGGCCTAGGCAGGTGGATCGTGAGGTCAGAAGTTCAAGACCAGCCCGGCCAACATGGCGAAACCCCGTCTCTACAGAAATTAGCTGGGCGGGCACCTGTAATCCCACCTACTCGGGAGGCTGAGGCAGGAGAATCATTTGAACCCAGGAGGCAGAGGTTGCAGTGAGTCAAGATCATGCCATTGCTCTCCAGCCTGGGCAAGAGGGCAAGACTCTGTCTCAAGAAAAAAAAAAAAAAAAGAAAGAAAGAAACTTAAAAGTGGTGATGGGGAAACCCAACCAGTTACTTGAAAGAAAAAAAGCCTAAATGTCCAATGTCAGAGAAGGCCACAGCCATGATTCCAGGTAGTTAGGCAAGTAATGAAAAGTTGGCCCTGTAGCCCATAAGGGTGATGAATATACAGATATGCTGACTCAGTTTCCCCAATGTATCCGAGATGAAGACAGCATAATGACATCTGATTCATATATTCTCATGTAGTAACTTTCTAGGTAGCTGTAGCATTCTCTAGAGGGCCACCTAACTGACTCCTTCTTCCAAAATATTAACTAGATAATAGCAGACACATTTTTATATTCAAATTGCACCATCAGTAATATAAATGAACTATATTTCCTAATTCCATTAGTTCCCTGGATGTTGCTAACATTTTAAAGTAGTCAAATTACATGAAAAACCAATTAAAATGTCTTTTAATTAAATAGTGTGATACTGGTGCATCAAAATAATGGAACACATTAGAAAGTCCAGGTATAGATTGAAGTTTAAAAGGAATTTAGTATATGATAAAGGAGACAAATTAAGGAGGAACTGAAACTGTTTTTTTAGAGACAGAGTCTCACTCTGTCACCCAGGCTGGAAGAATTCAGTGAAATGAACATGGCTTCCTGCAGCCTGGACCTCCCCTCCTGAGCTCAAGTGATCCACCCGCCTCAGCCTCCCATGTAGCTAGGACCACAGATGCACACAAGCACGTCCAGCTAATAATTGAATTTTTTATAGAGACAGGGTCTTACCAGGTTGCCCAGGATGGTCTTGAACTCCTGGGCTCAAGTAGTCTTCCATTTTTAAAAATAGTTTTGGAAAATTTGAGAAAAATGATGAGTCTCTATGGAGTATTTTCAGATATTATATTAATGGAAAATATCATATCTCACTTCAAGCTACTTGGATTTTCAGATCGTTTAAAAGGAAGAACATTTGAGGGCAGATAGGTCAAAGCGTTCTTTTATAGACTAGAAAGCATAGAGATAAAGTGATTTGTCCAAGATAATACAGCAGTGTTGATAGGTCTAGGTTCTAACTCTAGACTCATGTTGTGGGACACAGAGATCCCAAGCCTGAGGGGCTTCCTTTTGAGCCACACTATTTTCAATGACAGTTATATATCAGGAACTGCTAGGTTTTCTGATTTGGCTAAATACAAAGCAAAAAGGAGAAAATATCTATTTCACATTTCCCAAAATGAGTTCCTTGAAGCACCAGAAACACTTTGCTAAAAACAAACAAGCAAGAAAACAAAACAAGACTTTCATGGTTAAATATGTTGGAGCAAATGCTACATAACTTTCTCCAAGGGTCAGTACACATAAAAATTCTCAGAAGTCCTGCAATAATGAAGTTGGCTTAACTTTATTTAATGTAGCATTTCCCCATTTTCCAAAGATCTCTTTTATATAACATCTATTAATGCTGCAGAGAAGAGCACACTATAGGCAACTGTTCTGGATTTAGGCTAAAGAAAAATAATTGCTGGAAATAAACAAGGGAAGAAAGTAGGGGGTAGGCAGGGGATTAATGTCCTGTTCTTCTTCCCAAACTCTTTGAATAATTGCTTCGATCCTCCATTTTACTTGGTAGTTCCAGGCCTATAATTAGGTGTGTTCTTTTGCCTCTTCCAGTAGCATGGGACTCAGTAACAGGCCTGCCACCTGTAGTTTGGGACCCGCTCAGGTTCTGAACTGACCATCCATGGACAGGGAGTGTATTGGCATCCCCAGCCCTCCAAACATGGGATTTGGAGCTAGTCACAATGACATAGATTTCCATGAGTCATAGCTTGTTATGCCTCCTCACTATGTTGACTGAAGCCCTTTAAGGCTCTTTACCTCCATTTGATGTATGGTGTGAATTTTATCCAGAATCCCACATGTTCAGGAACCTCTGTTTCTAGGACTGCAACCTCCTACCAGATTCTTTTCACGTGCCTAACTTCCCTTTAGACATTGGCTAGGGTCTAAATATGAACAAATAACTATCATTAGAGCTTATATTTATGGAGCATTTGCTATATGCCAGACATGGTTCTAAATAATTTACATCATATAAAGCATGCCAATTTCATGCTTTCAATACATACTTTGTGCCAGGTACCGAGCTAAGTAATACAACCAAACTAGAAATGGCTCCTGCTCTCATGAAGCATAAAACATAAGGGGATAAAAAGATGTTATTCAAATAATTATACGCATACAAAATCATAACACAAATGAAGAAATCATCAGAGATAAGTAATATGAAGAAAAAATATAAGGTCCTGTGAAAATATATGTTAGGCATCTGAACAAATTAGGAGGACAGACATGAGTACTTTGACGGAAAAGTCAAGTTTGAACTGAAATTTAAAGGATGGTGAGCAGCGAAGACAGTACGAGCAAAGCTCTAAGGTGGCTATGGACATGGCACATCCTGGGGAGTGTAAAAGAAGCCATTTGGGCTAGAGCTCAAAGAAGGGAAAGATGACTTCAAAGATCAGAGAGATAGGGTCACATGTTACAAGGATTTCAAGACCATGCTTAGGATTTTATGCTGTGAACAATTGGAAGCCACTGCCAAGATAACTTGACACGGATTTTTAAAAAGTATCACTCCTCTATAGCATGAAAAACTAGTTGGAAGGGGATGAGAGGAGATGAAGGAAGATGATGAGAAAACTACTGCATGGCCATGCGACACTGATGCTAGCTTAGGCTAAGTGGAAACTGAGAAATACACATATTCAAGAGATGTTTAGGAGGTAAGATCAACAGAGCTCAGTGATAGATGGGATATGGAGAGTGAAGAGAATGTCCCAAGGATGACTTTTACGTTTGTGGCCTGTGTGCTTGGGTGGATGAGGTGTCTCTCACTGAGTACAGTAATCAGGCTATGAAGTACTAGTTGCTGGAAAGAAAATCTCAGGGACTTAACCAAGTAAATATTTATTTCTCATTCACAGTACATTAGGGCATTCATTAGGTGGCCATTCATGAATGCCAGATCCTTCTATCTTCTGGGGTCTTGAGAGACTCCTACACTGATCTTTTGCTTTTAGCGAGCCAACAAGTGAAGATCTCACGGGAAGTTTTAAGGCCAAGACTGGAGTTGGCGTACTTCTGTTCACACTCAATTCACCATTAATATGTCTCAAGAGAGATGGGAAATAAAGTCTTCCTCTGTGTCCTGGCATTGGTGAGCTTCTAGCCAATCTGCTCCACGGAGATTGAAAACAGTGGATGTGGATCTGATTTGGGAAGGATGGTAGACATTAAGCCTGTTACCAATATTCTGGTTTTTCTCCCTGTGAGTACATGGTAGAATTGTATTTTTCTGATCATTTGAGTTTAGCATGGCACAGTTTGGCCAATGGCATGTGCATAGCAGTAACGTGTTATGCATGGGATGGAAGTTCTGAAGAACCTAGGTGTGGCCTTCTCCTGCCACAGCAACCAGTGATGTTCCTGATGATGGAGGCTCTGTCCACTGGGGTCCTCAAGTGAGGATGCCCTGGAGCAGAGCCCTCTGCCTATCTAAGATGGGCCGGTAGTACAAGAGAGAAATAAGTTTCATGGTTTTAAGCATTGAGAGTTTATGGTTGTCTGTAGTTGCAACATTACCTAATGTATCCTTACTGAGAAGGGGTAAGATTATGAGTTTTTTTATATAAAAATTGTGAGGTATCTTTTAAAAATCAAAGACAGGATTTTGAGGAGATCATTACGTATATGGGTCTAAAACTCATATGTCTGGGTTAAAGGTATACATTTTTATGTCATCAACATATCACTTAATACTCACTACGATTTTATAAGATGAGTATTATTATTATTATTTTATGTATTAAAGAACCAAGGCTTGGATTAATGCCTAAATTCATTCTAGCCATACCACTAAGGGGCTGAGCCAGGACTGGCTTTCGTATTATACTGATAGATAAACGTGGTCATTTGATTTCCTTTCTCTGCAGCTTGCAATCTTGGTGTACTCTCATGAAATAGTTTTTTATACAGACCTGCCTGGCTGCCTTCATTCCTAGAGTACCCTTTCTGGACATAATCCAGAGGGTGGTTGAGAAGCTGGGGAAGCAGATGGGAAGCTGACTGTTCAGGATGTAATCCATATAGTATTTCCGTTATGGCATACATATTAACAGGATAGGTGAGGAGAAGGTGGGTAGAGGGTCAGTGAGTAGCAGGCACCCAGTAGGAACTCTATGTGAGAGTTTACAAATGGGCTAGATCATAACTTGAAGAGTATAAAAGTGAATGGCCATTCCATAAAGAACCACAAACTCTACTCTAGGGATTTTATTTTTAACTACTATTGTAAATGTTTTTTGTTTTTGTTTTTGTTTTTCCTTTTCTTTTCTCTGTGCAGTGTATTAGGTCAGGTCCATGAATGGCTGGGAGTTTTTCTAAGTTGAGGTGCTGATCAAATTGTCTGTGAAAGGTTCTTGGTCAATAGTCAAACTGAGGTAGAAATAACCTTGTCTTTGTCTGTCAGAGCAAAGTAATTCCAGTCATTGTACAGGGATGAGACACATATCCTGGGTAATAAGTCAGCCCTCTTTTTCTGTGCAAACTTCCTATAGCTACCCCTTGCTACATTGATTACATTTAAATGATAACATCCTCTTATTACTGAAGCAATGGATGGATCACGTGACCTAGACAGATCTCAAAAATGGGAGACCACATGCAAAGGAAACTACATTTTTACAACACGTGGTTGGAGAGGTCAAAGAAAATGTGATGTATTACTTTCAATTTTATCATCAGCGGGACCATCTGGGGCTAGTGGTGGGGCTCGAAGAAGGAAGAAGAAAATAAAGAAGAGAATCAGGCAAGTGGACATCTGTAGGAAGAGTGATATAGGTAGAGAGAACAACCAGATCAGAGGAAGGGGTGTACCTGACAAAGTTGAAGAACAAACTCCACTTGACTTTAAGATTTACTATAAATGGTAATCAAGACAATGTGACTGGTAAAAGAGTAGAAAAATAGATCAGTAAAACAGAACTGGGAGCCCATAAATAGATACACCAAAATTTAGTCATCTGATCTTTGGCAAAGAAGGAAAAGTAATACAACAGAGAAAAAATAGCTTTTTCAAGAAATAATCCTAGAACATTTGGACATCCACATGTCAAAAGTGCATCTGTACAGAGATTTTACCCCCACCTGTCACAAAAATTAGCTCAAAAATGGATCGTAGACCTAAATGTAAAATGAAAGCTATAAAACTCCTAGAAGATAGCATCAGAGAAAATCTAGATGATGTTGGGATTAGTGATGACATTTCAGATACATACAACACTAAAGGCACAATACATGAGACATAACTGATAAGTTAGAATTTATTAAAATTTAAAACTTTGCTCTATGAAAAAAAATGTCAAGAGAATGAGAAGACAAGCCTTAGACTGGGAGGAAATACTTGCAAAATCTTCATGCAAGTTTCTGTTGCCAAGGGTAGACACAGAGAGACCAGTTAGAAAGATATTGTGTAATTCAAGAAAGAAATGCTGAGGGCTTGCAGTAGTATGATAACAACAATGAAGAAGAGAGGTGGCTGGGCAGAGTGGCTCACGCCTGTAATCCCAGCACTTTGGGAGACCGAGGCGGGTGAATCACAAGGTCAGGAGATCAAGACCATCCTGGCTAACACGGTGAAACCCCGTCTCTACTAAAAATACAAAAAAAAAAAAAATAGCCAGGCATGGTGGAGGGCACCTATAGTCCCAGCTACTGGGGAGGCTGAGGCAGGAGAATGGCATGAACCCGGGAGGTGGAGCTTGTAGTGAGCCAAGATCACACCACTACACTCCAGCCTGGGTGACAGAGCGAGATTCTGTTTCAAAAAAAAAGAGGTGATTGGATTTTATATATAAGTGTGCAGACACAGCCGAAAGGTTTGAATGTGAGATGTGAGAGAAAAGAAAACATCAAGGAGGACTTCCCAATCTATTTTATCTTTATCATATGCTAAACTTTTTTAAAAACATGGTGCTTTGAAAAGCATATGAGCTGTGGAATCAGGAATGTCTGAATGCATTCATGTTATCTCACTCACCAGTTACGTTACCTGTCTGAGCCCCAATAACTTCAATAACCTCATCTGACATGATATAAGAACACCAATATCTCAAGGGCCATGAGTGTCAAACAAGAAAACTATATAATGCATCTAGCTTCATGAACGTATTACCATAAAAAGTGAACAAGAGTTCAATTCTTTTGACTTTGCACTATTTTCTAAGCCTGATAACAATGGGCCCTTTTAAGAGGTGTTCTGTAATTACATCAAGCTTCCATCTAGTTTTCGGATTTCCAATTTCATAAGATTTTCTAATTGACATTTTCAATTTCCTGTGTTCAGTAGAATAGAAAGAGGGAGACACCAAGAATTCACTGCTCATAGGATGTGAGGTAGAAGTCACAGTCTGACTCCTACAGTTACATACTGTTAGAAATTCAAATTATCTAATTTCATTCTTTCTCTAACATTAGAGAGTCTCATAGGGGATTAGGTTGTGGAGAATTTCCTCACTTTCTTAAAAAAAGGGGCTTTGGGGAAAACTTTCCATTTTTCTAAATCTTTTCCAACCAGTAGTGTGAAAAAGACAATTTTGTAAATTGAGGTTCTTGGGCATTGTCATAATTTATAAAGATGATAGAGATAAGAAAACAGAGGAAAAAGATATATGTTCCATTAATGTACTTCAAGGCTATGAGAACATACCTGAACAAATATGCTACATTGAGCAGAAGACACCATAGCACTTCTAAGAAAAGAGGATGCTTCCTCAACCATGAAGTTCCCATAGAGATGCCTACTTAACCCTGGATTGCCATAAAGATTCTGACACATTCTTCAAGCAGCTCCTGTTTACCCTTCACCTAGGTGGTCTTAATCTCTTCTACACTTTCCCAGTTGTTTTGAATACTTCAGGCATGAGTCTTCTTACTAACCAGTTGCAAGTAAGAAGTAAAAACCATAAGAAATTCCTGTTTTCGGAGAGATTGTCTAGGTCAAAGTTCACTTTTTCAAGCATTCTACCACACTAGCCTGCCTCAGTTCTAACCTAAGGTCTTCTCCTGCAGATCCCCAAAGTAGAGAGACTGAATTACAGCAATGACCTCGACTTGCATTTACTAGGTATGAAATACAGAAGGTTCACAGTTTCTTCTTTCCTGATTTTCTTCACAGTTTTCTTGTGACACCTCTTCCACCAACATTATACATAAGGACAAGAAATCCTGCCGTAGGGCCATATTTGAGGGTTGATTGGTTCTATAAGACTGCTCTCTGCAGCTTTCACAGCTTTGGGTTGATTGTGTCTGGTGTGTGCAGGAGATGTACTCTATGGGTGGGGAGGGCTCCATGCAGCCACCTACCTGTTCTGTAGGATGGAGATAGGTAGCCCTGGAGCTTGAAAATAACTGTAAGAATTTTACCTACAGGGAAGTCACAGGACTGTTCAGAAATTGATGAAATTAAAGAAAGGCCTGAAAAGGCAAAGGAAGGAACTTTTTGGTCCCAGGGGAAAATAAGACCTCTTTAACATGTGCAATGGCATTTCTGGAATGGATTTTTAATCAACAAGAGTTCTCATCTAATGCAAGATCCAGCCAATGAATAGACTAACACTACTGACACATTATGGCCTATTCGTCGGCTTAAGTTGTCTAAAATTTTCAGCTGCCAGCAAAGGATTAATATTGATTTTCAGGCTGTCTTTGTTAAATACCTGCTAGAGAGTACCACTCTCTTATTCTCCTTGCCAACTCTTCCCCCAGTTGTCACTAGTATTAAAATGAAACCTACCTATTATTAAATCAATCATGCCTGGCAAAACTATTCAAAAAGAAGGGGAGCATCCATCATCTTAAGTGTCAACATAAAGCCTGATTTTTTTTTTCTTTTACTTGGTCAACCAGGAATTACTGGTGCAATTAATTAAAATTTCTTTACATAACTAATGTAAAACCTGAAAGTAAAATTTCCATGGGAGGACAATGTGTACATTTCCCTCTGCTCTGTGTTAGTGGATTCTACACCATCAGGTTCAACTAACCTCAGATGGAAAATATTTGAAAAAATAATAAACAATAACAATACAACAACAAAATATAAAATTTTAAAACCCAATAACTATTTACACAGCTTTCACATTGTATTAAGTATTCTAAGTAATTTAGAGCTGATTTGGAGCACATACAGGAGGATGTGCATAGGTTATATGCAAATATTATGCCATTATATATAAGGAACTTGAGTATCCACAGATTCTGGTATGTGTGGGGTTCCTGGAACCAATCCCCTGCACATAGCAGAGGCAAACTGTATCCTTTTTGCTTTTTCTTTCTTTTTTTTTTTTTTTTTAGATGGAGTCTCACTTTGTCACCCAGGCTGGAGTGCAGGGGCACAATCTCGACTCACTGCAACCTCCACCTCCCGGCTTCAAGCGATTCTCATGCCTCAGACTCCCCAAGTGGCTGGGATTACAGGCGTGCATCACCATGCTGGGCTAATTTTTGTATTTTTTAGTAGAGATGGGGTTTCACCATGTTGGCCAGGCTGGTCTCAAACTCCTGACCTCAAGTGATCGGCCCGCCTCAGCCTCCCAAAGAGCTGAGATTACAGGCATGAGCCACCATACCCAGCAACTCTATCATTCTGATAGATGAATGAGCATGTTTTTATCTTGGGTTGCTCCCAGCTCAAGCCAGGAGGTTTGGCTGGCATGATATTTGACTAGAAGGCCCAGCTTTTTCACCTGAGCTCCACAAACAGAATGTGTGAGCCTGAGCATAATGCTTTTGGTAAACTTATGACCCTTTTCGGCTCACCTTCTATGTTTTTGCTATATCCTTTTCAATCCCAGAAACATGTCAGCTTTGATATTTCTCATCTCCGTATCTTTCCACTGGTTGTCCTTCTAGAACACTCCCAGTCTTGTGCCCCTGGTAAAATTCCTGCTCATTCTCCAAGATTATCCCTTCATTCCTCTGCCAAGCAGCCCCAGGCCAACCTGGGTAAACTAGTGACAACCTGAAGGTGGCCTCAGTGTCCCTTGTTCAAATCTCACCATATTGAATCACCCCCATTAAAGGCTGTGAACATGCCAAGGATGGAAGCTGTTTTCCTCATCATCTTTGAAAGCCCAGCAAGGGACTGTTGAAAAACTGAACAGAGAAGGTGCATGATAAATCTTTATTGAATGAATGAATGGAGTGGGTTTTGAAGTACATGATTCCTGTCTGGTTTTCTTGTGCAGAATATGTATTTTCTGAGTCTATTTAAAAGTCAGTAGGGCATAATGGTTAAGACCTCAGGCCATAAAACCAGACTTTCCTGTTTTGAGATCAAAATCTGTCACTTATTAGCTGTGTGATGTTGGGCAAGTACTAAACAGTACTTAAAATATTACTCCATTTTACCTGAACTTCCTCATTGGTAAACTGAGGGTAATAATAGCACCAGTAGGGTGGGTGAGTGTGTGGAGTAAACAAAATAATCCATGGAAAGCACTTGGTGTAGTGTCTGGTATGTAGTGAACACCCAGTATTCATTTACATCTGAAAGCCTTAGATTCATTTTGCTACATGTTTTAGGAACTGCCTTCTTCATATTGCCATATTGCGATA
Organism: Pan troglodytes; assembly: GCF_028858775.2. Classification (NCBI taxonomy): domain Eukaryota; kingdom Metazoa; phylum Chordata; class Mammalia; order Primates; family Hominidae; genus Pan; species Pan troglodytes. The sequence goes on along the minus strand of NC_072409.2, from coordinate 69,636,696 downwards.
TGAAGAAATTATACCAGATACTCACGCAGCCAGTATTCCTAAAGGAAGTCATGCATTCCATTCATTACACATAATTTTTTTCCTTAAAGCAACAAAATATATTCTTTCAAGAACTTCCTTTTAACAAATATTTCTTGATTACTTATTATGTACCTACCTCACTCTGTGAATGCAAAGGTGAATGCAAAGGTGAATGACCCCACCCTGAGGGAACACAGTTTCCAAAGAGACTGTTACAATATATTAAGTGTTTATACAATATATTAAGTGTTTAATAACAATATATTAAGTGTTACAATATATTAAGTGTTTTAGGAAGCTAGAAAGTTGGGATATAGGTTACCTAACACCTGCTTTCTCTTATATGGGTGCACAAGGAATGTTTATAACTAAGGATTTGCATCATGTGAGCTTTATACTGAAATACCAGTAAACAAATATATAGGGGCATCAATTTAAGACATCCTAATGACTACTGAAATGAACTATAACGAAGAAAATGTACCCTCCTAATAGTTTAACCATCACATTCTATACATCATAAGAATGTTTGTGAAAGAATGGTCTGAAAACAAATATTCCCTGTTACTACCTGAGTACCAAAGATATGGAATGCCTTACATAGGATAAATTTAAAGATCCATGGATGTCCTAAGCAAGTTTTACTTTATGTGATAAATTAATGATGCAACTCAATATGAATGGAGTTCAATATGCATTTTTAAAAGGGTTATTACTTCAAATAACAATTAAAACACAACATGTTTTTCTTCTGACTTTCCCCAGTTTGGGCACTATTATCTGGCAGTGTCCTAATAGCTACTTGAGGGATTATGGGAACTAGGCAGGCCTGTTTACCCCTTCCTTCCATGAGAGTAATTGTAAATGACGTAGAGAAAACAAAGACTCTAGGAACATAGTAGCACTTTTCTATCCTACAGATAGTCACTGTACAGAAATAGAGTGTATCTACAAAGAAGCTAAGCAAAATTCTGTCTCAAAACACATTTACCATTAATTTTCATGGTCAAATTAGAGGTATGTTCGTCTAGGACAAAAATCAGGTGTACCTATTAAAAACAATCATACAAAATCTTGCAGACATTTTATTACCAGTCATAGATAATTATTGTGTTCATGTGAGATTCACATTTTAAATATATCAGTATGTTTTAGCTAACAATGAGGACAACATCCACAATTGGTTTTTAGATGTAAATTCAAAGGAGCGAGGCAGATATTAGTTGAGTGTAATAAACTGAAGTCTGAAAAGTGACCAGCAGTGTTAGCCTGACTCAACTCAGCCTCTGGCTTGAGATGCCGTCTGGGTTTTACATGCTTCACCAAATCTTAGGGTTCCCTGTGAATCTTCTTTGTTGGCAACCTCTTTAGCTGTCCTTTCTCTACCAGAGTATGCATTGGAATGTATTGGTTTTAAGACCTACCCGAAGTGTTTTACTATAATAGAAAAGTGTAATAAGCAGACACTTAAAAATACGAAAAATGGAAACTCCCCAAAAGTCTACTCCAGTAAGTTATGACCGGGTATGTTGCGCCTTTTGCCCCTAAAGGTAAATTTCTAATTTATCCTCATAACATAGTTTCTGTTCTTGTTACTTTTGCTCCCAAATAGGATGAGCTGTTGTGAGAGTAAATATGAAAGCTGGAATTCATAATTCATTCAACCTGTGCTTCATCCACTTACCCCAAACCAAAACATAACAATCATTGAGCATCCACCATTCACATGTAACTGTGGTGGAGAGAGAGATGAAAAAACACAATGCCTAACTTCAAGGAGTTTACACACTACTCAGAGAGATAAATACCATAGACAAATAATTATACTGTACTGTAAGGCTACATGGGCTAAACCTATACCAAAATCATAAGTATAATAATTAATAACTTATTTAATTTTCAAAATGAACATTTATTGAAACTGTTATCTTCTCCATTTAACAGACAAGGACATTGAGTCTCAGTAAGGTGAGATGACTTGCTCCAGATCACACAGGGCTGAAGCTGAAATTTTAATCTAGAGTCCAGTTCCAGAATCTGTGCTTATAAACTGTGCTGTGCTGTATTTGCTTTAAGAATATAAGGGTCATTTCCTGCTTGAATAATCAAGGAAGGCATGATGGAAAAGTTAGGTATGAATTGCTGGTTAAGATATGGGCTGCCTCAACAATTTCTCAATAGGTGGAATAGTATGAACAAAGGCTTAGGGGCCAATATGCCACCCAGTGCTCCAGAGTGATTTGTCTGGTTTGGCTGGTATGTAAAACACATGTGGGAAGGTAGCAGGAATATAATATCCAAAAGGTAGATTGGACTCAGATTTTAATAGGATTTGAAAAACTAAAAATTCTGGGGTTGTTTTTCTTAGCATTGGGAAGCTATTATATTATTTTTTCCTCACTGCTATCCCAAAGGCATTCTTTCTGAGTTAAAAATTTATGTGCAAAAAACAGGATAAAATGGGTGAATTAAATACCATAAGAAAGAGTGTGCAATCACACCGCTGATACAGCCCACCACTAGCTAGCATAATTAATTTGCAACTCTCGTTCTTAAAATGACTTGTTTAGCAGATATGCCACTTCCATATTTACCCTTTATTATCTTTCCAATTGCTATAGTTACCAATTATCCAAAGTGAGTGGTGAAGTTTCATTTCAAATTTAGTAAGTAAGAGAGTAAGTAAATAAATTAAGGTAGCTTGAGGAAAGTGTGAACAACCTATTGAGGTGTGTGTGTGGGGAGGGGGTGTTGGGGTGTGTGTGTGTTTGATGGAGTGGACAGAATGTAAACTGATAGGTGCTTTCTGTGAAGCATAGTAGTGTGTTAGTTTGGCTCTGCCAAGAAGCAGATATGAAGACAGGGTTAAGTGGGCAAGAGATTTGTTGAGGGAGAGAATAACATTAGATGGTGAGAGGGAGGAAAAGGAGGTAGAGAGAGCCATCAGTGAGACCATGGTGCAGGTCTGACACCTATGAAAGGAGAGAGGCAAGAAAGGAATACAGAGTAGGAAGAGTCATGGGCTGCAATGGAGTTAGTTCCAAGAGTAATTCAGTCAGGTCAATGAGAAGTCCCTGAGTCCAAGTTGCTATGAGCGCTGCATCTTCCTGGAATGGACCTGCCCTGGTACTCACTCTGTGTCCAGGCATTGGCTAGGAGTAGCCTGTGAGAAGCATGGCTTTGGTGCAAATATGATAGTGGATCCAGAAGGGCTCTCAGTCAATCACGCTCTGTGATTTGAGTGATATATTTTCATGGCTACCAAAAGTAGCAATTTTCAAACATCAGCATTTTGTGTACATATTTGGCTCTTAAACTTATGTTGAATCTAACTAGAAATAGATTTATGGTATCTATTAATCACATCAGTTACATAAGAAATTTGTTGTGTTTCTATATTATCATACAGAATTAAATATTTTTATAACATAAAAATAAGTTAAATATGCAACGTCATTTTTTCCTATTTGCTTTTAGGGGCATCATAAAACCCAAAGACAATTGTTCTGATCATATTTTTACTTCAACACTTCTACAGGAAAGAAAGCCTTCCCATCACTAATAGTGAGTTCTCTGGCAGCAAGCCTCAGTCATTGCAGCAGGAATACTGCTTAAATATTATACTGGTATGTGTGGGGTAATTTGAAGTCTACCATCCATCACCATCACCACCAAACCTAATGTATGAGTTGCCTATTCCTTCCCGGGATAGCACACTGCACTACTGAGGATCACTGTTCTATGGAAGTGGTTTTCAAACTTGAGCATGCATAAAAAGAAGAGCGAAGAGGCTTGTTAAATACAGCTCTCTTTCAGCAGGTCTGGGGTACTTACTACTAATGAGCAGTTTTTAGGAAGCATCCTAGATGATTCCGTGTATCCAGGTGGGCCACAGAAACATTTGCAAAAACATTACATCGGAGCCATTGTTGACTATCCCTAATCTGTAAGAAGCCAATAGTCATCGAGACCCAATGGAGCAATGCAGCAGAATGGGGGAAGCCCAGGGGGCAGAGTGAGGGCATCACCAGGTGAGGAAAGCAAGATGGTAAGGCAGAAGGGAATGGGGAAACCCAAACAATGAAGAAATAGATATCATCTATATATCTATATCTTTCAATTTATCTATATATCCGATTACCAACTTCATCAGGAAAACCTATTTCAGTTTGGTGAATGGAAAGGGAACCAGCCAAAAAATAGTTATTATTTTCATACATCTTAGTATTTTATTTTCCTAAGGACTATCCTCATGAAATATATACATATATTATACATTTACGCATATACATATTTGAGAATACACACACTTTGGCTTTTTAGGCCATCTTAGCTTTATTTTAAATATAAAGAAACTGGTGCTGATTCTGCATATCATATATATTTGACTATACTTCTATAAAGCAGAAGTCAAGAGCCATGATTATTGTGCAACAGTATCTGCACAATTAGAATATTAGCAATAGCGCAGTTTTACTTTTGTTTTACAGTTTTCGAACTATAAATCAAGTATGAATGGCTGATGGAAAGCCGAGGCTAGCAAATAGATGATAAACCATGTTACCATGGGAGGTACAGATTCATTTTTAATTTTAGTTTCTATGTTATCCCCAAGCAGCTTTTTTGTATATTGATACGGAAAATAATGCCATCTATATGCTGCACAACAGAAGTGTTGATATGTTTCTGTACCCCTTGGCTTGCATCCCTGTTGTCATCACCCAGCTGATATCATTGTGACATTTTGACATTGCCTTGTGACACAGTGACCTGGTGCCTCCAGGAGCCTAGAAGGACAAGTTGACTAAGGCACATGGTGCATTAGGAAGCAATGAAGCAATTCATTACTGCTACAGAGAGAGTCTGCTCTGGAGACAAGAATTCTTAGCTAAGGCACAAAATACTCTCGATTCTATTTGCTGTTCTGCTACTGATTTACTATGAGATCTGTAACAAATAATCTCAATTCATTTGTAACTTAGATTTCCGTCTGTAAAATGGAAATGACCCAACATATATGATTTTTTTTAAATCCTAGGGCAGTGATTGCATTTGCAACCCATTCTTGCCAAAGAGAAATTTGGAAGCACACTTCAAGGAACTAAGTTCAGTGATAATCACACTTGATTGATTTTCAGTACTGTCACAGTTTGAGAACTATTTATTGCCCTGATTTGCTCTTTTCTCTGCCCTGTATTAAAGATCTTGCATGACAGTTGATCCATGAAATCTTCTTTGGTCTTTGCTTAACATTAAAATTTTCCCTTTACTTCTTAATGATAGCAAGCTCTATTTCACTCTACATGGTATTACACATCCCACTCAGCTCAAAATCCCACTTAATAGGCATGCTCACAATATTTAACCTCAATTGTTGCAAAATAATTACTGGTTGGTTCTGACAAGCAGGATTTATCTTGGAGATCATGTCACAAATTCCAATGGAAAGGTTGCCTTCCAAAGTCATGGCTATTCTCAGGTGACTACTGGTCCAGCCCATTACCTATTTTGCACACTTGGTCTTTCCACATGAAAAATACAACCTCAGACCTTCTCAGGCCATCTTGATCAGAAGTGTTTTGGAGCCATCAGTCCCTGAAGAAGCAAATGCTATCAAGTATGATAAAGCCCGGTCGCTAATAGAGTAGCCATCTATTCTGCAGCAAGTGGCAGAGCAGAATCTTAACCCTCTCATTCTCCCCATGTTATGTCAGAGGCAAGGTAATGAGCTGTGGGGGGTGAGCACAGCAGGAATTCTGTAATCAAGCCACAAGGGGGCAGGGAAACACGCCCACTTGCCACCTCAGCCCAGAGAACTTGGTGTGAGCTGTATTTTGATAGCCTTGTTTGTTTCCACGGCTATCTGAAGAGCATACTAATAAGTGTTGTCACAGAAGAAGGGGAAGATAGGATTAAATACCAGGGAAAGTCATTAAAATGAAAGAATGGGATAAGCCTCACAACTATTTCCAAAGCTTAGCTATTTCCTGTCCAAAGGCAAGTTCGCTTTATTTTGTAAAAGATGAGTGAAATGAAGGAAAAAGCATGCTTATTCCCTAGGTGCCCTGTATTAGCCAAATCCTGCTAACAGTGAAGAGTTTGATCAGATGAATTACTAGGTGCCTCATAACCCTTTTCTCTTAAATACACAAAACTCATCTAGTTATTTTTAGAGGAGTCCTGTGCATATTTCTTAGCACACAAACTCACTACTTCTAACTACAGCAAAACCAACAGGAAAAAATGCAACTGGATTCTTACAGGAAGACCAGGCAGAGCCTAGCTAGCATGGTTGATGGAGTGGCACTTACTGGGGAAAAGCTTGACTCTTGACTACTTATGACCAAACTAGCTAGGTATATGTCGTAAGTATCTCACCTTGATTGTGGGAATTTTTTGTTATTTATGAAAAATGCAATAGGACAAGTTCAGTGCCATTAGTAAAGATTATGAATTCCAGGATAGAACCATATCCATTGTTTTTTTGGTATGTGTTAATTTTTTTATATTTAATTATAAAATAATTTAAAATAGAATAGAGAAATAATGAACACTCATGAATTCTTCACCCAAAATTAACAGACAGATATTAACAATTTGCTAGATGGATTGCTCCACAGCTGCATTCCCCTAAAAAAAAAAAAAAGAAACAATATTTATGGCTACAGCTTAAGTCCCCTACCTGTCTCTTTTTCTCCTCTCTCCTTTGCTTTCCAAAGGAAACCAGTCCCTAACTTGGTGAATATTATTCCTATTCAAGGAAATGTCTACAGCAAAAACATGGGCATTCTGGATAGCAGAATGGATAAATAGACTGATTTACCCATGAAAAGGAATACAATTTAGTAGTCAAATATAGACTAAAAAAAAAAAAACACTAAATGGAAAAAGTCACAAAAGGATGCAAAAAGTATATCACTTATGTAAATTTTAAAAACACATGACACTAATGTAAATCATTTATGAATACCTACATATGTAGCAACAAATGTGGATGTGTTTATTTTTCAGTACCATGTTAAATTTTCCCTTATTTAATGTGTGTGCTCTGCATAGCTGTTATGTACTCTGATAGGTATTGGGAGGATCAAACTTGTGTGACTGGGGATCCCTACCCCACCCTGTAATGTGGATGTGGACAGGAAGATTACTGCCGTAACCTATGGACAGACTACTGTCCATATTAGAAAGTGGAAAGTGGCCGGGCGCGGTGGCTCACGCCTGTAATCCCAGCACTTTGGGAGGCCGAGGCGGGCGGATCACGAGGTCAGGAGATCGAGACCATCCTGGCTAACACGGTGAAGCGCCGTCTCTACTAAAAATACAAAAAAAAAATTAGCCAGTCTCGGTGGCGAGCGCCTGTAGTCCCAGCTACTCGGGAGGCTGAGGCAGGAGAATGGCGTGAACCCAGGAGGCGGAGCTTGTAGTGAGCCGAGATCGCGCCACTGCACTCCAGCCTGGGCGACAGAGGAAGACTCCGTCTCAAAAAAAAAAAAAAGTGGAAAGTAACATGAAAGATAAAAATTAGTCATTGTATCAGTAAGGTGGCATCTCACAGAGATTTAAACAAGTCTACCAAATAATGTAGTATTCAATAACTGTTGCTGATTATTGTTATGCCATTTAACAGATGAGAAAACTGAGGCTTGGCTAAATGAAGTAATATATCTCAAATCAGTGTGAGCAAGGGGCAGAGCCAGGATTGAAACCTGCATTTTTCTGACACCAGAGTGGCCCTCTTGACTACATCTTATTACACTAATTGGACCTCCTTACTGTGAAAAAGGAGGGCTTTTCTGTTGTCAAAATAAATAAATAAATAAATAAACCTCTCCGGACTAAAGATAACACTGTAGGGACAGAAATAAGATCAATGGTTGCCCAAGATTGGGCTTGGGGATGGTGAAGTTTGACTACAAAGGATTGTCAGAGATTTTGGGGGTTAGTGAACATTTTCTATGTCTTGATTGTGCTGGCATTCATGTCAAAACTCATAGAACTGTACATCTAAAAGGATGGATTTTACCGTATGTAAATTATAACTCAATAAACCTGACTTTAAAAACAAAAATGGAAAAAAGAAAACCCAACAAACAAAAATCTTCAAAGGCTTGTGGATAAATACCTTGTTCTGCGTGCAAAGGAACTTTTCTTTTTACCACTGTTGACAATTTATTCCCACTAAAAGTTAGAGGAAAATTTCAGGGAAAAGTCCTAGGTCAGTGCCCACAAAGTCAAATAAAAACTTTATAGTCTGTTTCCACTGCAGCTTCTGTTTGATAAACCAAGTAAGCTGTGCCTGCATTAAGCAAGACCTTTTCTTTTGCTGAAGGTGGAAGGGAGAGGTCCTCTGAGAAGCCCTGCTATGTTATCCAGGGAACCCTTCCTGTTGAGTGAGCCTCAGGTGTTCACACTGTTACTGCCCTAGAGGAGGGAGGCTCCCTAAGCTCCCAGGATCTCTGACACACCTGAGCTGCTCTCTACCCAGACCACCTCTTGGCGCTGTCCCTGCAGACTGCGCGTGGGAAAGCATATGTGTTTGGGGAAAAAGGAAGCCTCTCTAATCTGCAGCCTGACTATCTGAGAGCAGCCCTCGAATCCTGGCAGCTTAGATTCTCTGATGATTACTGGGAGAGAGGCAGAAAGACAATGTGGGAAGCAGTTTAATCAAGGCAGTTGAGGAGCTATCACCACAGAATAAAGCCATCCGCTGTGTAGCTCTGGACTTTTGGTCTTCCTCCCTGAAAGCTGCATTTCCTTGTAATTCTGGTTTGAGGAGTCACAGCTATTCTTTGAGTCAGTTGTAGAACGCAGCGGGATAAGACATTAACAAGCTTAAAAGGTATTACCTGCCTTGCCTTACCAGGAGGTTTGCAAAGACTGTAGGGGCTTCAGTAGCTCTTGTACTTTCCCGAGGGAATTAGTTAAAATTGCCAAGGTGGAAAGTATTTGATTTAGATTAATCTCACTTTGCCAAGCAGGAGAGCCTCATTACTCTGATTGGCTGACCTAACCATGCTGCCCTTCTTGCTCCAGGAAGGGGTGAATGGGGGCAGGAAGCTTCTGGTTCATAGCTCTTGATGGATAAGTAACATAGGTCATTATCAGCCTTTTGTGAAACCTGTAAATGGCATAGAATGAGCTTGGAGGGCTAAGCCAATGGGAGGGGTGGCGAACTATGACATCCACCATCCTCAGCGTGACAAGAAACCCTGAAAAGGAATATGCAAATACCATGTCATCTGAGTGCATTCATTCTTCCCGGGTTCTCTTCAAATAATGACCAGCTGATGTTTTAGGTCCAGATAAAACCAGCTGGAAAAAAGCATTCTTTACAGATGGTAAAAGTCTTTATTTGTTGCAAAGAGGAAAACAACTACAACCACAAATGGGACTTCTTATAATTGATTCTAAATGACAGTTTGCTGTTCTAGGCTTTATGAACCATCTCTATACTAAAAGTAGAAGGGATGCCCCTTTCAGGGAAAGCAAATTATTGGAAATAGAACCCTAAAATAGTGTTTCTCAAACATGAGGGTGCAACCAAATCATCTATAGACCTATTAAAATACAGACTCTGACTTAGCAGATGACGATTCTGCATCTCTAACAAGCTTCCAAGTGATGAAACTGGTCTAGGGAACATACTGTGAGTAGTAAGGCCTTAAAAGAGATATATAATACATGAAAAACTATTTGCAAACTAAAGGCCCTGAACCATGCAAATTACTCAAATTATTCAACATAGCATATATATTCACTTTCAGTTTCCAGTCATATTTTGTTAAGACTTTGTATCAAATTTCTTTCCCTTTTGCTTATCTGATCATCTATGGACAGCCACCAGGCTGCCTGGCACAGCACAAGGAACCTAAAATGGTCTTTGCTGGTCATGGACTCCACATTTACTCTGAGATGTCTGGTTTTGTTTTGTTTTGTTTTGTTTGTTTGTTGTTTTTCCTGATCATGAGGAAAATTTACAATGACCTCACTTTCCTAAATGCATACAGGCATTTATGCCATCATTGTTGCTTTTTGTCCCCAAATTAGAATCAGTTTCTCTCCAAATCTTGGAAATGCTTGCCTCTATAGAAATCTGTTTTTGAGAAAGTGCTATAAAAATAATGTGGTTATTTTGTCTGAATCCATTGGAACTCTACTCTACGTACCTGAACATGGAGTACCCCGATGAAGACATGGACATGAACAATTAAAAACCCCACGAAACTAAAACCACCAATCTTTTGTTTATTTACCAAGCAATTGACAAGCTATGCAAACAGATAACTCTAAAAGATTTTTAAAATTTGTATAAAATTGTTAATAGGTACTATTTCCAGGCATAATTACATATTTTAAATAGAAAGAGAAGAGGTGGGTGTTTCTGAAATCTTGAGCAACAACTGGACCCATTTTTAGTGATTTAGACACACATAATTAGCAGTTTAATTTCCTCTGTGGCTAAGTTAGTCCTAAGATTTCATCTAATAACAGGCACAATTTTATAGCCAGAAGCAAGTTTCCAGAGCCAGCTTCAGCTCAGCACTGCCCTCTGCCGTTTTCCAACCAATTTACGCTGCTCTGCTCAGGGTAAAAGCATCAGAATTGCAAATTGCAATTGGGCTGCACAAAAATTAATTGTGAGAGAAATGGAGAAGTATAATTCATTTAAAACTCTCTTTAACGAGGCTTTTATTTTTAGCTGAACAACAACAAAAAAGCATGAAAGATTATATTCCGAACCGCCTTTTTTCTAGTCTCTCAGATAATACTCATTATCATATTAGCCTTGAAGCCGGTTTCCCCTTCACACCACTTAGCACAATTAAAGATTATGTTAAATATTTCTATGCAAAGAATGGCCCCAAAGAACTGTTGCTCAAAACAGCAGTTGTTACCCCTTAAGTAGTCAAACTAAGCATGATGTTTTATGTCTGGCAAGCCCAATTTTGGCTTTAATTCCAAATCTCTTTATGCAATTATATTTTAATGGGAGAATAAAGTTTCTTCTATGCCTAGAGGGCCAGTCCCTTTGTGTTAACACTGAGTGCGACTGACCACCAAGAGTGGAAATGTGTCCTGAAGGTTCCTGCTAATGA